>NC_052953.1:13717868-14024952 GCF_013358895.1 Oreochromis aureus
AAGAGAGGAATGGTGGTGGGGGTGGTTGTGTTGGTGGTGCTGGTGGGGGTACAGAGTGAAGGAGGAAAGATAAGAGTGAAGAGGGCCTGCTTACTTTGGCAGTCTCCCAGGCCATCTGTGTTGCCATGCTCCACGTCCTGCTCAAAGGCTGATCTGCAGGGAACAGAGACATCATGGTCAGCAGTGGAAAACAGGCCAGGCCATGCAGGCTCGCCACACCTAACAAAGTAACAAAGCTATAGGAAAGCAACTACAAAAAACACCACCAATCGCAGCATATTCTATGCTAACACACAGTGTGAGCTGCAGAAAGCCCTTTGCTGGATCAGAATCAAAGAACACCTAGCAGGTGCCCCGGAGACCTAAAATCAGTGGCTATGAAGAATGCAAGCAGGTTAGTAAATCCATAGCTGGCACAAGACTTATTGCCAGTAGTGTTGATAAAAACAGATTTTCTTTTATGTGGCTGCAATGAAAACTATTATCTCATGCTCTAAAGCTTAAAAAAAGTGTTCAACAATTTGTATCCCTAATTGCTTCCTTGCTGGGAGTTAGATGGGACTGATTTCTTCATCTACAAGGTGAATGTGAAGCTAGCTAACCCAACTTAGTGCAATAACATATGTGGAAAAACATGGAGAAATAGCCTATAGCTAGAAAGACTAAATTTTAATTTAGTGAGCTTTATTATTAACGTGAAAGCATGCTATTTTGGAAACACCACTTCCGGTTAAGATAAGCTTGCTCCAGTTTCAAAATCATCGTATAGCTGCGACAGAAGTTTTAATCTTCTCACCGTACTCTTAGAAAGAAAGCAAAAGGGTGTATTTCCCAATTTACTGCTTTCACGAGAACTTCACTTCGTACAGTCTTGTCTTCTATTACAGAATGCAGTGTGTGACTCAACTCGCTTTAGAAGAGATGAGTGTGTAGTTACAATCACATGGGCCAAGACCAGAGCAGTGAGGGGTAACCATGCTTGAGGGCCATCATATGACACAGAGGGAGAGAGTTTAGAGATGTGATTTTCTGATGCAATCTGCACCAAGACCTGTTTTCTCCCCGAAAGACCACCGAGCAGGCAGTAAGAAGATCTGTGAAACAGAGCGGACCAACTGTCAAGCAGGATCACGATCACGCATGACAGCTCTTCACAGTCCTCCTTAGCCTACCCCCACTCCCCACCCATCCTCTGCTGCTGCTCCACCTCCTCCTGCTTGTCCACCCGCCTCCCGCCTTCTTCACCCTCCACTGGTCGCAATTACAGAATAAAGAATTATTTTCTAAAACAGCATCATCCAACCTTTGTGGCCTGATCCGAGTCGAAAATGTGTGAAAAAAGCAGCAGATTTAGGAAGAACAGACAGTTGGAGCCCTGTTGTTTGATACTCAGATCATATGTTTTGAAATATAGTCACAAACTAATTTACTATTCTTTTTTTTTTGCCCCGGTTTAACAGAAGCTTAATTTGAAAGGAGAGGGTTAACTTTACAGTTTTGATTGCTAATTTCCCCTTCAGTTTCAAGCACAACAACAACAACAACCACTACACAATAGCAGTATCCTCTCTTCATATCTGGGGGTACAGTTAATCAGCTTATCAGATTTGCTTATCGTCCACAGTCATAATCACAAAGCAGATGCAGAGTTGCACATTTGAACCTGTCTAAGCACAAATACAGTCCAGGCACTCTAGGAATCTGCTGGATTTTCCTCAACAACATCATTACCTCGTCCCACCCTATCACAAAATATTATTTGGCCTGCAAAACACAGGTGCGTCATGGTTTCCAATTCAGGCTTATAATAGCACCAAGGAGGGCGAATTAGTAATGAGCAGACATGCTATACAGATGCAGTGTCTGGGCTTTTCTTGGCACATATAAAAGTGAATGAACCAAAGTGCAAACCTTTAGTTAACGGGTTCACGTCCTATGGCGGCTGCATTATAGCAACAGAAGTGCAGTCTGTTCAAGTGTGACATTACAGATGGTTCAGCTTGGGGTTAAGATCCCACCGAAACTACATAATGCATATTTAAATCAGATTCAAGCAACATTGTACATAACTGGAGGCAGCCAAGCCCTCCGTTTTATATTACCTTGCATCAGACGTGATTATTATGTGAGATATGTGGTTGCACAGAGAACTGCTTGCCGAAAATGCAGGTCAGGCATAATAGCATTAATTATTCATATCAGAAGTGAATGGGCGGCCAGGGATTTCATATACTGGGTGTACAGTGTAAAGAGAGTAAGCATAATGTTCCCTCAAAGTCACCCATTCATTTTGATTCATGTCTTTGATTTACAAAGGATCGGGGGGCTCACAAGAGCACATTCACTCAGTTTAATCCAGAGAAAACTCACTGCAGTGTTTTAGACAATGGTGGAAAAACACTGCTGATGCTCATAACAACATAACTGGGCTTTTTGTTTACAAAATTAGTACCATCCAGGATCATATGCAATTAAATGTATGAACACTGGGCAACTAGGGGCCATATTGCAGGAAACCAGAGTGCAAGCTGTTTATAGGCAGCGGGTATAAGAGGCATAACTTCACATGGGAAAGCTGGCACACTAGCGTTAGGGCCAGATGGAAGAAGAAAGGAGGGGAGGGTTACAAGAGAGAAAGAATATGTCAGAGGAAAGATAGAAAAAGAAAGATGGGTAAAAATAGAAACACAGACATGGATGGATATACACAAGTAACGCGTAGCTGATTAGGTAGACAGTCAAGGAAGCAGGGTTTTGCTTTTTAATTTTAATGAGGAGAACGGAAAGTGAGAAAAGCAGAATGAAATTGTCTTCTCTGCAGGGATCCATTTGTGTAAGCAAACAACAAAATGTCACCGACTCTCCCCTCCCTTATTTTATCCATCCTTCTGTCCAGCCTGGCAAATGTTTTGAATGGCTCACCACAGACCTGCAGTTCCTATCAGATCTAATCCCGTCCCTCTCTCACTTAAAAATATTGTACAGTAAAGGAGCGAGGTCATCTGCCCTCTTAATGCCTGTGTGTCAGCTCCTGCTCCTCCTGCTGTGGAAACTCAATCAGAACAGTCCACCGCTTTGGCTTTGCAAAGTAATAATAGGATGAGCAGTGTGCTTGCGTGTGTGAGTGTGTGTGTTTTTTTCCACTAAGTTTTGTGTGTGCATGCGGGAACGTGTGCCTTTGGTGTATTGGCATGCCAGACCAATCATTTTGCAGCAGGGGGATCAAATTCATTCATCGTCAAATAGCCAGTGGAGCACCGCGCCTTTTGTTATGACTTCATCTGCAAAATGTTTTTTCCCACCACAAAACTCCATATGCTGTTTGTTCAGAAAGCATAAACTGGTTCTGTGTCATGACTACAGCCACAAATTATAGTTACTGCGACCATCCAGCTTTCCCGAGCGCTGCGTACCAAACCCCGAGCCCGCTGCAAACAACACTTTCCTTCCATTCATCCTTCCAATAGCCCCTTCAGCTGAAGGAAATTGCAGTTACAAACCATAAAATTAGAAAGATCACAGATATGACAAGCAGAGAGAGGACTGGCACCAGGTATGACAAAAAGGCGAAATGATGTTTTACTAGTTCGATTCAGCCAATTCCAAAGCAGTCCACAGAAACAGTTTAAATGAAAAAATACACTGTTAGAGATAAATGTATTATGAGATGATGTGGTGGGCATAGTACATGCATCTAAATACTACAATACCCATGAGCCTCAACTGCAGTTAGAGGAAAAGGAAGAGCAGCAGAATAAAAGAGTTTAAAAAGCTAACAAATAAGTGCTAAATTTCCACAGAGCATATTAACCAGCTCACTAACGTATATAACAGTATCTAAGTTATTGAATGAAATTTAATACATTTTCAGGGAGCCAAATACCCAAAGCATGCAGCTCCTTTGACTTCGATTGTCTTTATTACTTACTTGGTGTTGCCAACCACCTGTCTGCAGGCTCCTTCTGGGACCCAACCACAATATGGGTCTCTGGAGGCTATACAGGACCTGGAGAAGAATTGCACACACCATTAGGCCCATTCTGCACATACTGTTTTCTTCTTTCAGGAGGAATCAACATTGCTCAACCACTTGAGTAGGAATGATGATTTAATAGAGAAGTAGCAAACTTACTTCTTGCACCGCCCGTGCCTTTCACACCGAGAGAGCGGCACTTTAACCACACAGGAGGTGAAGGCGACCCACAGAGCGTGACTCTTGCTGTCTATCTGTATACCTATGATGCGCTTATCTTCTATTCCATCTATGCTGCACCTAGAGGAGGAAAAGAAGACAAAAACTGATTACTGTGTATTTTCTTTTTCAGCTGATTTATTGTGCTTTTCAGTAGATGCTGTTAAAATGGTGAATGCTCAATAAACTACAGGCAAAATTTCAAATAAATTTCACAGTTTCTTCGGGTCTTGGATCCACATGGTGCCAAAGAGAGTGGATATCTATAATCAGGTCTTATCAAGCACAGTTCTGACTGAGATCGCAAGAAATCACCTGCTCTTTAACTCTCCTGTTTTCAAAGGGTAGGCAACCAGAAAAAGTTGGTTTAAGGAGCAGACTCGGAGCAGCTAAAACTCTTTGTCTCATTTCATGGAATGAACTAAAGGGCCAGCATAAGATAAATGAGGAACATTAGCAAAGCTGATCTAGAGTATATCGCCCTTAACTATATGGTAGTTTAAAGACAGAGTCTAGAGAAAAGTTGGGCATCGTAAAATGAGATTTAGCTCATTTAATGAAAGAAAGGGGAAGATTAGGATGTGGCAGAGAGACAAACTGTGAGGTCAGGGAGGACAGAGATAATGCTGGACTTGGGAACATGAGGTCACAAACAGAGCGGGAGATAAAGAGAGATAAAGAAAAGGGTGATACAGATACAACAGATAAACAGACAGATGGGCACTGTGAGCAGTCAGCAATAACACTGCACTTAACTGGAGAATCCTCTAACACTAACTCAAAGCCCCCCCAGCTCCAACATTCCTCTATCTCAGCTAGTCTTCTTTGTCTCAACAGCCCCATAGGAGTGCACTGTAATCCCTCTGGGGCGTGTCAAGCATCACTCTATCCCTTCTCTCTCTCTCCCTCTGTTCCTCTGTCTATTCTGCCATCCAACTCCTGGGATTTAATCTTTCCTTCGCAGAGCTTTGGTCCTGTATTAACGCTCTAAATTGGGGCTTACAGTCCATCTACACCGGGTAATGCACAGCAATCAGGCCTACACTGATCCGGCCGGCCAGGCAGGGAAGCAGGCAGGCAAAGTCACACACCGTATGCGGCTAAAGCCAGATGGCCATCAGCCCACGAATGCTCGGTCCCAGCCAGAGAGACACAGAACAGGAGAGAAGGGAAACAAAGAGAGGCGATACTGGGAGAAGGCAAAAGGAGACACAGCAAGTAGAAGTGAAGAAGTAGAAGCGAGGGCCTGCCCTGCATCCCGGACATATGGCCCATCACATGGTCGCAGCATGTTGGATAATCAACAGTAGGAGCCTTGAAAGCCCTCCCATCAAGTCTTCCGTCTCCTTCCCGTATTCTTCTCTGCTGCCTAACACAAGCCTCTAGTCTTCCCATCTCTTCCCTCTGGTCTTTACCACTCTTCTCTCTCCCTCCTGTGTTTGTGCTTCCATTCGCTCCCTCTCATCCATTACCTCTCAACCAAATATTTGTTTTGGCAGAGTGAAACTGTGGCTGATTTTTCCTTATTCACTTATACTTCAGATGTACAACAATACCCAGCTCGACCCTCTGTACCAAGTTCATGAACACGCACACTCACACACACACAAACACACTTACATCCATACATGCACCAACAGATGTGTAATGTATTAGCGAGAGATCCCAGGCTGGCTCTGAGACACACACAGACCTCAGTGTGAGTTTCTATGCGTGTGCTTCCTTTAATCAGCCAAGGTTTTGGCTCTGCTGTGGTTGCGAACCACAGTGCTACGTTATCCAGAGCCTTAGGGTCTATGTCTTTAATTTAGTAGCTGTGGCTGGGCAGAGTGTAACCTGATAAAACTCTTTTAAATGATAGAGTAGCCATCTGGTTGGCTGGCTTCGCAACATAGCTTGGGTCAGGGGAACGGACTGGTAGTGATGGAGCTGGTGGGTTGGTGGGTTGGCTGAGCCGATAGATGGTGGAAACAAGCAAAATTAAACACATTCGCTCTCTACAGAGCACACACGCATGCAATAACTGTACTTTTTGTGTTTATAGCAACTGTATCCATGTGTTTCTCTATTTCTGTCCATTGCATATACACGTATGCTCGGTTTTACATACTTGTCAGGGTTGTAGACACTGAGCTCCTCAAGAAACAGGCTCTCGTTGAGGAAGCCGTTGTTCATCTTGGCCAAGAATTTGAGGATGATGCCTTTCTCAGACCCCAGAAATACTACTGTGTGGTTTTTATATGGCCCTGCCTCATTGTCCACCACAATGCGCGTCAGACGATACCTGAAAAAGGAGCAGCAGGTAAAAAAAAAAAAAATCAGTCAGTTAATTAGCCTGTTAGCCTGCAAGCAGAGGAAAATGTTTGCTCACTAGAAAAGCAACACCAACAGCAGGGACCTAATGCAACTGTTTTCAACTTTTTCTTCCACATCTGGGCCACTGGAAAAAGTTAGCCAAAGAACAAAATGAAAAAAATAGGGGGATGTCATTTTCCAGATAATAATTACCTAATCAGCCAATCAATTAACACACCTTCCATCACGCACGTCAGATGTCTAAAATAGACTAAAGAACAGCAGGGGGCGTGCATTAATCTCACTAACTGATTGTCATTTGATTAGAAACTCACAATCTGATTGCCATAGGGCCTGTCAGGTGGTTCCTCAAGTAAAAGCAAAGAAGTTGCTCAAGCAACAGATAACAAGCTCTACTTTCAATTTCTAATTGACAGCTGCTGATCGCACAGTTTGGCTTAGCACCAGTTGGATGTGCATAAAACTCAGAAGCATACCAAACACTTTAAGGTTGGAAAATTAGACACCTGCCAGTCAGTGAGTTCTGGACCGGCACCCTGTTATCCTTGTGGGTGAACGGGTTTTTAGAAATACCTCCTGAGGCTGTTTACTCTTACCGACTGATGCAAATATCTATCTAAGATACTGTTTAAGTCATCACAAAGGCATGCTGCCTATGTGAACACCAATAATCACCAATTATTTTTAATTGAAGTATATGTGATTTAAAGATGAGAGTGTATTCAGAAATCTTGGAAGTTTGTTTTGCCCTCGATTAATGTTTACCAGATATTGTCTAGGTGAAAAAGTTTGTCATCAGATCATATTTATTTGGGGGTGATGAGACTAAACTTAACCCTACTGGAGTACAGTTTTACACCATGAGCCCATTAAAAAATAATAATAATAATGATAAACACAGCCACATCCTCTTATCCCATTCACTGTTTTTGTTTTCTTTATATATCCTTTGAAATGCTCTGTGCCTCCAGCTTTATCTAGTCAACATTACCACCGGTCTGAAGATTTAATTTGATTTTGATCTATTCACTCATAACAGATGCTCCAATAACCATTTCAATGAGGCTGATCCCAGTTAAATAATACAATCTCAAAGAATAAGACGTTCACTGTCTTTCCTATTCAAGATAATAAAAATCACAAGAAGGGGATTCTTCACTGTCTCACCCGTCTTGGTGATTCATTGTGCCCAGACAGCTGAGGTCTGTGCCACTGCACAGCAAGTCTCAAGCGGTCTCAAGATGGAAAAGATTTTTCAAATTTGAACTTCTTTCTGTGTATTGAGGTGTCCCCTCTGGGGTGTAACAAGGATCAAATCCTATTACCGATTTCATTTCCAATTGACTTCAGCTGAAGAACAGTATTCCACATTGAAACCCTGACAGATATCATAAGAAGCCTCACTCCTCTTCCACCGCATATGCTTTCATGCTGCTTTTTGGGACTACATAATACTTTCAAGAACCGACTCTGACTTCCCCGCAAACTCACCGTGCTCGCTGTGATGACATTTCAAATCAAATCAAATAGTCTGATTGCTGATTATGTAAAGATAAAGAAAAAAAAAACCGTGTCACTCATAATGTATTCTTGTGATATAGCACACTAATGAACACAGAGTTGTAGGGATAACCTTGATGAAAGCTGTTCATATTCTGACTAAGCCACTGCAGTATGTAGGTCAGAGCTCGGCAAAGGAGCAGCAAGATGTGATATGATGCAAATAACTTGTAAAACGTATGAAGAATTCTTTATGTAGCTATCTTTAAAGTGATATTACCACCACTGAGGGCTGTCAAGGATCAGGCAAGCTGTCCCAACTTTAAATCTCGAGCAGCTGTAATCCATATCCAAGCCCAAATGAAAAACTAGATTTTTTACTTTTTACCAAATGCTCTGTCAGCTACTTTTGCCCTGCCGATGGGATGGCGGTGTGCTGTCGCGTTCCCCCCAGAGGCTGAAATGTCTGTGTGTAGTGCGAGTAAAAGCCAGACAGACCTTTATGATCAAACGGCATCAGCCACAGTGCACTGGCTTTTGAGAAATGGGCTCAACTACAGAAACTCACAGGAAAAGTCACCACTGAACAAAAAAAAAAAAAAAATTTTTTTTTTTTTTTTTTTTCCCAGTGAAATCTCCCGAGAGGATTTTAAACAAGTGACAAAGAGCTGAACTCATTGTTCTCATGTAAATGACACATTTCAGCATGAAGATAAGCATCACTAAGGATTCAAACTGTTTGCTTTGTCTTCATGACATCACCACGCTGTCACTCAGAGAGAAAGCTAGTGTAGCTAGGTGTTTCCTCTACTACAATGAAAATAGGTCAGTGGCTGGAGTACCTTCAGGCTTTCTTTTAATGAGCCTGATTCTCACAGCAGCACTTCATGTAATTATTGTCCTGGGCTGAAGAGGCTCGTAGCCTTGATGATGATGATGGCCTCTGGAGTGTGCGATACTTACCGAACCATGGTCTTGAGAAACCAGGGCCTGTTAGCAATGGAGGGTACGGCCTCGTCCATCAGAGGATGCATCTTGATGAAGTTGAGTGTGTCATCAGGGAACTCATTGGATACCTTATACCTCTCCATCGGTGGAGTACCAGCACAGTTGCCAGGCCTACAAATGGAGTGGAGGAACAGGAAGGTAATGAAGAGGAGGGATAATGGCAGAGGGAAAAAAATAGTGAATAGAATATGGAAAAAAGCACAAATGAAAAACCACCACTTTGACCGCGGCAGGAATGAGACATTTTTTATGGTAAGAGCTTCAATGGAGGAAAGAAAGTTCAACTTTCTTAAAATCAATGAAAGTGCTGCTTTAAATGACTAAACTCTCATTCCAAGAGGCTTTTGGTCACATAGGAGGGCGCAAGATGTCTCCTTTTCCGTGGCTTCAGGCTAAAGCACTGAGGCATTGTATCTATCTGATCCTTTTACGGGGAGTTGGTGAGCTTCTTGTAAAAGAGAAGCTTCTTTTGATAGCATATCCCCTTTGCAGCCATCTCACCTCTGAGAGCCTTTAAAACCCTTTACTGCTTGGTCTTTGATACCCTGCCATAGCATATAATCCACAACAGATCCCAGAAATATTAGCCATCTGGCCACTAAATGTGTGACATGAAAAGACCAAACCCTATAGTCTGTTATAAAAATATACAAACCTTACTATGTGTATTTGCACATGTTATTTTTAATTTATTTAATTAGAATTTTATTGACAGAATGATGCAGTGAAAGTTTTGCTGATTTGTATGAAATAGAAATTCATTCGTGATAATGAAATCTCCATGTTTACATACAAGACCTTCACTGTATGACATTCTGGTGCCAAACTAAAACTTGATTAGATAAGTGATCTCCGTTATATAGTGGCTGTGTGCATCTAAAGCCATTAGAGACGCATGTGAATTTACAACAAATTACCTTGTGGGCTGAACATGATTAGCAGAATTTTCTGTGTTATATGGCGGCTGTGTGCATCTGAAGTCGTTTATAGCAAATTATCTCGGGTGCGCAAGATAATAACTTGCGCACACCAGATATAAACATCAACTTACAGGACTTTAGGGAACCCCATAGAAAAACATGTCAGCTGATTCTAATGCTAAGCTAATCTCAAATTTATTACTGCTTCACTGTAAAAGAAGAGAATAATAGTTTGTGCTAGAATTATAACATTTCTGTTACTGCATTTACGTCGGGGCGCATATGGGCAGCAGAATGAAAGCAGACATCTCTTAAATACAAAAATCTGTAAATGATTCAGTATGAGTGTCTAACACATGGAGTAACAGTCTGCTGCGGAGCCAGACCTAGGTGGCTTTGTTACAACTCTCCGTCTGTTTGCTCAGTGATAAAAGGTCTGAAAGAACCAAGGGATGGAAATGAAATCAATCACATCAGTTACTACAAAAACAATGGTGGCTGTACCTGCTCTTTGAAGCGTCTGACCTTGTTGAACATAAACAAGTAATTACATGCTAATTGAGGTAAGTGCGTGAACTCACACAGATACGCACATTCACACAATGCATGGAGATTAATGCACAAAATACAGTACGGACTCTCTGATGGTGAGGAACTGTGTCCTCAGCCATATGGGACACACACACACACACATTTATCATGGCCCAGATCTTTGTCGCAAATCTCTCTCTCTTTTCTGGAGGAAAGGAGAGCATCTCTTAGCGCACTAATTAGTTTGCAATAGATGGGAGATTGATCAGGTTGGTACATTTGTGGAATTAGCCAGCCATCTGTAAAATGATGTCATGCTTCGTTTATTGATACTAAATTAGCTGCGTGTGAGGTGTCGGTGGCAGGGGTAAGGTGAGGTAATGGGATATGAGTGCAACTTTGAAGAAAGGTGGTCTCTACATGAGTAGGTGCGTGCTGCATGTGACACAATTTGACACATGATGAGCATTTTCTGACGAATTTAGCGATGCACTAAAATATGAGGCAACATGAGTTAAGAATATGTGATAATTATCACGTTGTGGTATAACAAGTCTTATGAATTGACTGCATAGTTACATATCTTGTCTGTGCGTGCACGTGTGAGACAGCCAGGAATGAGGAGAAACACAGGAAGAGAAACACTCAGTGACTGGTGTGTGTGCGTGTGTGTGAGACGGCCTTAAATCCTGTGCGTGCCTGCGTGTATGCAAGTGTGCTCGCTGGTTAATTAACTGCTGCTGTACCTTGGCTTGGGAACCTTCTCTTCAGGAAAAGGTGTCCAGGTGGAGTCTGGTGATTTCTGTTCTTTGAAACGCCCTGTGAACGTGTTGGCCACCTCCGCCATGTCATAGGCACACACTGCCGAACCTGGAATACTGCGACGGCACACACAAGCACACACAACTAAATAAACAATCCTCTTGACTGAGCATATCAAAGAAACACCTTGCTATCACCAGGAGACAGAAAAATGGATTTACAATCCCTTTTCAGAAGGGTTAAATCCCTTGAGGATGGCTTATTTTAGCTGTTGCCTGTTTACACTGGGTGATACAGTCAAGTTTTGAGTGTTGTGAAGGTTCTGCCAGATTAAAAAAAAAAAAAAGAGGCACGTTGTTTATCCTCACTTCCCTTAGGTATACAAGAAGACACTTTACACTTTTCTCTATTTTTTAACATAATTTGATTAATGTTTTCATTTATAAAAGCATTTATTTGTTTTGTTCTCTTCTGATCATGCATTCACTTCTGTGTTATTGAATGTAGTGATTTATGAGTTCACACATTCCCTTACAGTAACCTCTAACACTGACTTTCCCCGAAAGCCTCCAGGCATCAAAGTTCATCACCAGTCCACGCTTGGGGCCAAATATGGGCAACAGATTATCTTATTATCACTTTTCATTCTAAGGGGAAAAATACCCATCTTATGATTGCAGTGGAGCCACTGATTTCTTTGTGTCTGTGTGAAATCAATGCATAGCAGATTACTGAGTCACTTTTCTATTTTTTATGCTTTTTTTCTGTCCAGAAATAAAAACTAAGGGCTGTTTACAGAAAGAAACCTCTCTTTCTCTCTCAGCTTGCTGGATTTCCATGCTGTTACATCATGGGTTAAACTCATCATGTAGACATTTGGAAGACAGCAGACACAAGGGTAGCATTATTGAGAGCAAGGTCAGAAAGCTGTTAATTCTTGTCTTAGCTACTAAATTACAGTAATTACCCTCCGCATTGAATATGTACAAAAAGTTAGACAGTCATATGTCTGTTTATATCGGGCTGCTAACGAGACAGAATTAGCTGGCCGGTTAGCAAAAGTCTGGGCCGTGAAGCAACTCAGCAAGACAATCGAATGACACAAAACCCTGAGTGCTGCCTACTGTCTGAATGTGCTCCCTTCACCCCCTATGAAATGGAAAATTAATGCTAGGATCAAAACTCCCGCTTATAGAAATTTTCAGAGGCACTGCTTCATTGGGTTTTAATGTCCATTAACCATGCTCAATTGCGTTGTCACAAGCAATTGTCTTATCTGCTAAAAAGCAGCCATAAAATGGAAAATTACAATATGTGTGAGCTATCAGCCAAGCTGTATGGCTTTGTGGTAATTTTCAATTTAGA
Organism: Oreochromis aureus; assembly: GCF_013358895.1. Taxonomy (NCBI): domain Eukaryota; kingdom Metazoa; phylum Chordata; class Actinopteri; order Cichliformes; family Cichlidae; genus Oreochromis; species Oreochromis aureus. The sequence continues at coordinate 13,730,463 of NC_052953.1, forward strand.
TAAAAACTCCCACTGACTGCGAACATGAAAGCCGTGCAGAATATGAATTATAAAAGGGAAAATAAGATTAAGCACCTGCATGTCAAAAGGGCAACAACGCTGTTTTGACAGAAGATGTGAATGTTGACCCAGTGGGTTTAGAAATTACACGCCGCCAAGAGGCACGGCAGGGACACACGCTACCAACGTTAACAAAGGTCAGACTGTCAAAGTGTTGATGAAATTCAAAATGTCTTTCAAACTGAGAAAGATAATCGGTTTAATAAAGGGAAAGTTCATGTGCTGGTGCATGTGAATTTATCTGAGATGCTGGGAAACGCTGGAAAAAATACCCTCAGCAAAACCAGTTCATTGCTCACTTTTCACTGCTTGTTTACTTTTACCTTCTGTCGTCGTTACCTGTTGTAAGGCGTGGAGAAAGTTGCCATCACTACATCCCTCCCATTGATGTGAATGACATCGGTCACAGCCTGCAGGATGTTGAAGTAGAAGTGGGAGTCGCCAGGGATGGAGCAGTTCAGGCGAGACTTTAAAAATGAGGTCCACTGCTTCTCCAGAACACGCGGCGATCCGCCTCGGTCGTTCTTACAAACCCTCGCCACCCGTGGAAACACCACCTGAAGAAGTCAAACGTGGGTTATATTTAAGAAGCTTAAGATTTCACCTTGAGATTTCTACAGTCACACATTTCACATCGATAATCTTATTGCTATAAGGCCTTTTTGAATGGGAGAAATTGTAGGTACACCACAATGTGTTAATCTAGGGTTTCGTCACTTTATAGCAAATTAAAGACAGAAGAAAAGTGGTGCATTTGATATGCTGTTAAACAGTCAGCACCTGGCAACAGAAAGTTTAAAGTATACGGCTTCAAATAGGCCCGAGCTCTGTAATTACAACTCTGTCGTAAGTTCACGTAGCCAGAATTGTAATTAGTTGTTGTGACACTATACTTAACAGCTATAAATCTTGCCCTGAACTGAAATTGATGGTGTGAATTGGAACAAACATGCATTTAAAACAGATCCCTACTCACACACCCACAGACAACCACACACACACCCTCACTCTTGCAAACACACCACGACCCTCCGCTTTCCCATTGAACCATGCACAAATATGAATTAAGCAATGCAGCAATTCCAGCTAAGACTCTAGAACCTGCACAGGCCCGTTCAGTGTGAAATTTTAGATTACTGAGATTACACAAAGTGTATCAGTGGGTCACATTTCTGCACTCGCTAATCTGTGAGCGACTTGATACACGCATATACATAAATGGTCCAAATATACACATCGCTTCGCCAAACAAATGCCTTAGTCGAGGCTTTTTAATTCACTTGTGCACTGAAAGGTTTATCCTTTTGTATTTTCTAGATAACAACGTAACAACCCGACATTAAACCTAAAGCAAACAACTTGCCACAGCGGATTTATCAGTTTGCCATAAAGCACAAACGACTGTTTACATTGTCAGGGTAGGCCAGTCTTTTTCATAATAATAAAGAGATATCAATTCACTAAATGTTAAATTGCTCTCTGCGCCATCAGTTCTACCACCACATACATAATTATACTGACACTGCTTTCAAAACACCCGGCAGATTGAGAGGCCTGATCTGTATTCATGCTCTGCAATAACACATGGCTGTCACTTCTGGCAGTGAATCCATTATTTCTATGTTACCTCCGCTCTGTTCTCATCTCGTCCCCTCTGTCTTTCTCACTCTCTCTTATGTGTTTTCTTTCATTTATTCGGCACAATATAAAAAGAGTGATTCATTTGCATAACATATTTTCTTCTACCTGGTGTCCAATTAAACTTTTGCAGGACAGGGCCCAAAACTGAAATGAAGAGATTAACAGAAACGTTTCTGTCCCTATGGTGTAATACCTGAGAAAAGCTTGGGTTTTTTTTCCCTTCTTCTTCTGATACTTTGTCTCACTTCTAAGAGACACTTGGGTGGTTTCTCTTGGGAAACACTGAGAGGGCAGGCCAAATGGGAGCAATGCAGGACGGATGCGGACGTGCAATTCAAGTAATATATTTAGACTTTAAAATGGGATCTCAAGACATCCATATATATTTTTTTTAACCTATTTTAGGTGCTGTTTCCTGCCTAGTGTTTATCTGTTGCTGGAAAAGGGTTTGTCCACTTTGCTGCTCCTAAAAGCCTCCTTCCCGTTACGCGATACCCATATCCTGTTAGTTTCCTTGGGCACTTCCTGATTCTCCCTGTAAATAGGAAGTCACCTCTGATTAGAGTTTAAAACAATAGTGTCTGTGCTTACCTTTCCCATTGTATTGTACTCCATAGCAATTTCCCGAAAGAAGAAATAAATGAAGTCTCCATAATTGACTGCCTGGACGAAGTAGGGCTCTGCGAAGGGAAAAAGAAAAACTATCATGAGTCAAAGAAGCATTTTTGCAGTGACAAAACAGTCCTGACACCATATTTCACAGTAAACAGCCAGAATATCTGTCATATTATGCAGAAAGGTTGCGACTGCGAGCCTTGAGAGCCTCAAACTATCATCCATCATATCAGCGAAACAATTCACATGCAAGAAAAGGCGGATCTCTCTATTGAGTTTTGACAGACTGGACTTGTGCTTGTTTCTCCCCAGGGCAGAGTAATTTCAACACTACTTGTGCAGGTTGGCAACATAACTGCATCAAACAGAGCATGTAGCATAAACGCTCCAGCTCTTCATACCGTCATTCATACACAGAGGGACAAACACATGTTTGCACATGAATCATAAAATACAAACACGTGGTCAAGCATGCATGTCCGAACCCTAGTTTTTTTCTTTAACTTGTCAGTCAGCCTGGCACTTTCCAACCACAGGGACTGTGTTTGTGTCCCCTACTCACCTTTCAGCCATTTGGAGTCATGTTTGACAGTGCGCAGAGTCGGGCTGTCTCCAAGGCTACGATAGATGACCGCATCGATCGCTAGAAAGTCTGTTACGGTGGCCGAGTACAGCTTGCCATCTGGTGAGCGAACACAGAGGGAGAAAGCGCAATAAGGAGGAAAGATGTAGACGAAGAGGGAGGGGAATGGACAAAAAGCCAAAGACACAGAGAGACATAAAGGAAAAGGAAAAAAGGTGAAGAGAGTAAAGTTAATCAAGACAGAAATGCATAAAGCCACCCAGAGATTCCTGCGCCCTGTGGTGAGATACACAAACATGTTTCAGATGATTCAGACCTGGAAAATGAATGAATCACACAAACAGAAGGCGCTCTTTGATGGACAACAAACAGGCTGTACGCACTTAAACATTTGTAATTGGCCAATCTTGCAAACACTCTCCAAAAGCACAAACACTGTAGCCCTGCACTCGCATACAGTCTTCGAGCACCACAGAAACCCAAAGTCGCACGCTTACATGCACATACATACACACACATTCTTCACAAACACAATCCACCGCTAGCATGACCTCAGCCTGCCTCAGCTATAACCACAGTGGAAACTCAAACTACATAATTGAAAGGATAGCAGTCAGAGGAACCCTGTTGATTACTCAGTGCTTCCAGCTTCTTCCAAGCAGCTCTGCTACACATTAACTGGTCAAGCCAGGCATTTACTCTTGTCCTCTGCTTTAAACCGGCAGGGACAGATCATCAATACTGCCAACAATCGCTTCACAGCAAATGTGTATAGGGACTGGATGTCTTTAGCAGCCCGTGGGTTCATTGCACCAGAAGAATCTCACCACGCCGACGGAAAGCTGACTCATTCTGGTCACATCCATTTGCGACTTATTTTAATCTTGAGCATTTTGAATGGAAGTGAATGAGAGACAAAGAGAATGACAGAGAAGTACAATAGAAGGCGCAGACAGATGAATCTGTTACCACAGTACTATTAAAGTGTTTCCAAAAGGCTCCAATAAGAAGAGCAATGTAGCTCCAAATCGAATGACTTGCTCTAGTGCATGTAACATAGATTGGCTTTCTTTTTTGACATGTCAGAGTACTGCCATTAGAGTAAACCGCAGGGTATTAAGAAGAATATTAAATAGAACCGCAACTAATCCTTCACTCAAATACACTCAACTTTCCCATCTAGCTCAAACTGTTTCCAGCGTTAAATAACTGCAGATAGGAGAAAATTGGGATTAATGTTTTTGCCTCATGGCATCCAATGAAGAGTAGAAATATCACATAAACTATTTTAACCTCATGGAAACGTGTGTTTCTTTCATTTCAACCCAAAGGACAGTGACTGAAGTTTGAAAATCACAATAATGTTAAATGCATTATAGATCGCTGTCAGTTTAACATGCGCAGAAATGTTTAATCTTACCAGCAAAGAGGGCAACGTTGGCGTGCTTGGCATCATACGGACAGCGCGCCATTCCACTGATCTCCTCTCCCTGAGCCTCCAAGGTGTCAATCTAAGGTCAGGAATGAGATGAAAGGTCAAGAGAGGGTCAAAACAAAGTGGTGTGCGGTGTCAAACAAAACAATGTACTTGAAAAAAAACTTAGGAAGTCTTGGTTCCCAGTTGGAGGTAAAACTCTAGGAGAGGAAATGTGTCCAAATGTCAAGACAATCAAAAACTATAGGCAGCGCTTAAAAAGTGTTGAAGTATGAGTCATAATAAAATAGCCCTCAAAAAGCAGCCCGGGAGTGTATCCATCTAAGTGTAGCCTTAACTAATATCACTTGTATGCCATTCTGGTGTCCTGCTGAGGGCTGCCAAAGCAACTGGGAAAATCTCAAAACTGTCACGGAGGGGAAAAAAAGACATTTCCGCAGCAACACGTTTCACAGTAGTGGTTCGCTTCCCCTGTCATCCTTTATCCTTCAGCTGTACTCATTTTAAAGAAGCGTTATAATGACCCTCAAGACCGATCTTCAGCCCATTTACAGCTTTCCCCTGTCCTGATTTCTAAAGCTTGAGCTTTTGTTCTGAAGAGGAAAAAATGAGCAGAGGAAAAATAAATTAGCACACAGCCCTGAGCTGGGAATGTGAGAATTTTTCACAAAACCAGAGTACGTTTTAAATACGAGCTCATACGGTGCCGTTTTTTAAGTCGTATTTTGCAGCACAAACTTTTTCATGTGCTAAGAGCTCTTCCTTGGGCAATGCTTACCTCCTGATTTTGTATATTTCATAAGACATACTAATTTTAATTCTGCCCCTAGACAATCTGAAAGTTGTCTTTTCTCAGCATTGTGAGTTAAGTAATTCAATTTTGTTATTCAGTCACTCAGCAGTCTCGTTTCTTAGAACTATTTTGAGCCATTGTCCATTGTTTAAAAAGTGCTAGTTTGTGCCTCCTTAGTGCGTTGATCACTGTGAACTGGAATTTAGACAAGTTTCTGTTGTTTTGAGTCCAGTTTGGTTACAGTGCAATTGGCAGAGCATGGCAGAAATCAGATGTGGGTGAGAGGTCACTATCATCCCACCGTGGGTAGGCTTGTCTTCCCCAGCATGCCTCAGGACACTCTCTATGGCTTAAGCTCAGGAAAACACACACATGCACACAGAGGAGAAGCTGCGCTGCGCTGACCAGAAGCTGAGGTCAAAGAAGATTACAATACACACACTTTGCCAACAGTTCACAAATACATAGTCATTTTTCTTCTCTATCGCTACTTCTATCTATCCCATACTCTTCTTCCTTGCTTCCCTTGCTCTCGACAAAGAGGTCCGTAGCTTGCCAAGGCTGCAAACTGCTTACGCCGCCCTTTCTGGTTTCTAAACAGGTCATTTTGTTTTCTATTCCTGTCTCGGCGGAAACGGTTATCATCTGCCCACTAAAAAGGTCACACACACACACACACACACACTCCGGCGCAACGCTGAAAAAGCTTGCCAGAGAAATTGTTGAGGCTGATTTGGCAGAGAATATTACAAGTGACCTTTTACAACAAACACAGAGCCACCAGCGGCAGTGTATTTCTCGATTTCTCATTCCTTCTGTTTCTCCAGAAATTGTGGAAGGACAATATATGGAAGCAAGCTGGACATATATTGTTATTAGATTGGGGGGAGGGGGCTGTAATTATAGATTAGACTGAGTTAATCATAAGAGACGTGAGTAGCTGAAGGTCGTGTGTGTCTACTGAATCACAGCGTCTGTGTGTACAGAGTAGAGATGGACCGATCCGATATTACGTATCGGTATCGGTCCGATACTGACCTAAATTACTGGATCGGATATCGGAGGGAAATAAAAAATGTAATCCGATCCATTAAATATCAAAAAAGCACCTCACAAAACTTGCAACACGGCGTAACTCGGCTCATAACCGTAGCATGTCGGAGCAGTATGCATCACGTGATAGAGCGGCTGTGTGTATTTGTAGCCTCGCTACCAAACCAGCATTTCATCTCCGAGGAAGTTATCCCAGAGAGAAGTAAAGCAAGTGTGTAAGTTCATCTCTGAATGTTTGTAAAGCGTTCCCACGTTAAGCTTAACAAGTGATATATGGAGCGACTGCCTCTTCTTGCTGCTGCTTCAATCCTGAAACTGCTTAATGATCAGCTGATCGGCTTTTCTGTCGCGAGTCCGTCTCTCTTCTTTGTTTTTGGCCCACTTTGCACCAGAAAGAGGAAACCAGCGGCTGAACAACAGCAGCACGTTTAAGCTTGATAAGCTGTTGTTAGAATTTATTTAATATTACTTTCTACACCAGGATCCTTTTCTATGTAGCTGACGGCTGGTAACTGTGCAGGGGCGGATCTAGCAAAGTGTAGCCAGGGGGGCCGATAGGGCATGAACAGGGAAAAGGGGGCACAAAGACATACTTTTCTTTCTTATTCTCATTTAAAATGTCTAGCTTTTAATAAATAATTATCTGAATCTTACACCCAAAGTTTTAATCTGATGTAAAATGTATAGAAGTCCATTACTGTATATAGTAACTGTTAAGTCTAATATACCCTAGTAAGCTATAGTACTTTTTCCTTTGGGAAGGTACCATCTGTGCAGTCTGCAATTCTGTAGAAGAAAGATGTTGAATCTATTTAATTATTCTTGAAAAATAATTTATTTCTGTGCATTTTTTTTCACCCTGCATCAAATTAAAGTTGATTACATCGATTAAGCATCATGAGGTGGAGGGTGGGGGGTGGTTCCCTATTTTTTTTTGCTGGGAGTTTGCAACCCTATTAGTTAGGTTGCTTAATATTTCTGCTAAGTACTCTTTAAAATACCAGAATAGGGAGGATGGAGCAGGTTTAAGTTTATTAGATTGATCAGTGTTGCTGAACTATGAAATATTTTGGGCGAGGTGTATTTTTTACACACAGGTATAACAGAATAGCTTTAGTGTTGTTGTTTATTTAAACTTGAGTATGAACTTATACAAAATGCAGCAAGATATTAAAAAAACAGTTTTATTGATTAAAAAACACACTATATCGGATTCATATCGGTATCGGCAGATATCCACATTTATGATATCGGTATCGGTATCGGACATAAAAAAGTGGTATCGTGCCATCTCTAGTACAGAGTGACATGGGAACTTAGTTAAGCTTGAAACGTCAGCAGCTTCTGTGTCAGCTACCTAACACAAACACTCCCTCCTTCTCTGACACATCACAAATGCACACTCACATATCTCTCATGCCAAAGGAGCAACCCCCAGCACTCCATCTCCTCCGTTGGATTTCACCAAGGTAGTGACCTTTGTCTCCTGGGTTTGGCCGGCTGTCATTAATCTATTCCTGCCGTTTGAACAGGGGAAGACACTCCCAACCCGGCCGCAGATAGCGCATGGCTTCAGTCTCCTGTCAAGTTTGCATGTGAAGAGAAACAACAGCCGACTTCCATGCCGTTGTCTAAAGCAATAACCAGTGGGTTTTTTTTGAAAGGGCAAAAGAAATCTATAAAGCTGCCACACTGAACCGCAATGTTTTTTTAAACGCTACCATGAAGAAATTTGATGTCTAAGCGGCCAGATGGATTCTTATTCCTTTACCTTGTTTACCAGGAAAATGTTATTATACTGTCAACTCCACTAGCTGCAAAAAAGAAAGAAGTGCTTCAACTTAGTGGGAGCACAATTCAAAGTAATTTGAACAGTGGCGCTGTCACACTTTGTCAGGCCCGCCTTAAAAGCGCACTGATCTATAGGGATCTACTGTAGCTTAGCAGAAGAATGTACAGCAACCTTGGCTGGGAGCGCAGTGCATCTAGATGAATTAATTACTACAACAGCGCATTGGTGTTTTCCATAGGCTATATGCTAATTAATTAGACAAATACAATGTAGATCCAAAACATGCCCATCAGGAGTGTTTTAATTGGTTCAGCATCAGCTCCAGTATTCGGGGGGTGAGGGACATGTTCTGATTCCATGTCTCTGTTGTTTTTATGAGGACGCTTTTATGGGCTTTATTTATCATTGCTGGGGGATTTGTGAAATCTTACTGAGGACAAACATAGGGTAAACTGAACCGGCGTCCCACTTATTAAGTGTTTGCTCGGAACAGCTTCCTTGAAATATCACAGACTTGTTTATTTAAAAGAATAAGCACAGTAAAGGGCATATTTACTGAGACATATCCATTTCCAAAACTGCGCTTCCAAAATAATGCATGACTTAGGCACCTCATGAAAGGCCAGCCACTGTCAGACTATACTGGTGCTGGCATACTGATACATTTTTACATGGTGACCTAAAGTTTGTAGCACGCTTTTAGACCCAGAAAATTTATTTGTATGCAATCCATACACCTGCAACAACCTTCCACATCTATAAAGGTCAAGTGCACAAGTTCACACCTGGACCAGGAGCAGTTGTATAAACCAAACAAGGACATATCTCCTGGGGAGATTAATAGTCATGGCCCATTTCTCTTCAACCTGTTTCTGAGCAGTGGGAGGGTGAAAACTTTCCCCGACACCAGAGCAGGAAATTCAAGGAATTCCAGCAGCTGCTGAAAGAGATACGTCTTTAGTTTTGTTTTTTTTCATGGGGGGAAAAATATATATATAAACTAAAATTACTGATCTTTTTGAATACGCTTTACTGAAGAATCATTACACAAATATAACAATTGCTTTTGTTAATTATGTAAGGTTACTATTGAAGAATTATTCATTAATTAATGAATGCTTTTGCATTGTATTGAATTTGTATTGTTTTTTATTACGTGTCAGTCAGACAGCCTCTGGGAAAGCTGCAGCAAAAAAAATGGCATGGATGGAAGCATTTTCACCTCGTCATTTCAAATGCAAAGACTTGGAACGGATGAAATTTCCCAGTACACCTCGGTTCGCCGGTATCAGGTCTAAAACGCATCACCTGGGAGTCGCTGCCTCCAAGACTCCCCACTGATTCCCCCTGCTTCACCCGGCAACAGGCGATGAAACTGACTCCAGTCATATATCAGCCCAGCTGGACGGAGTGTTTATTATTACAACACAGCAAGGGAGTGACAGAGGGAGAAAGCAACAGAGGGAAAGATGGCGGAGTGGTGGGAGCAGTGGAGGGGGGGGGATTAAGGCTGGCTGGAGAAGAGGAGAGGTAGGAGGGAGGATGAATAGAAGAAAAAAGGGAGTTGGGTGCTGTGTGGTGCTAAGGGAGAGGGCTGTGCCATGCTGCCAAGGTGTCTGCCTGTGTTTTTTCTATATGAATGCATCTGTGACAGTGCATGTTTTTTTTAAATGTTGACACCACCAATTGAAGAAGCAGCTAATAAAGAGAGAAAATTGGTAGGTTTGTTTAAAAAAAATAAATGACAGAAACTCAAAGACAGGTAAAATCAGAGGTAACCAGGCAGGGGGTTGATGGAAAAACCAACACAAAAACCAACATGAGGTGTTGCTGGTTTGGGCGGTTGCCCTGCCTGCCCCCTCTGTCTCCCTCCTCTGTCTTCCACCACCTTTTCTCCCCTTCCATGCCTCCCTTTCCCTCCCGCTTGCCCTCGCAGCACTGTTGATTAATGTGGGATGAGGCTGGCCCCGAAACAGAAGCTCTTTTCAGTGCTGTCACACTGGGGAGATGGAGAGGCAAACTGTGGCCAAGGTGGATTTAACCACAAACACATATACGCACACACAAACACACACAAATACACTTCTGACCAAGCGAAGTGGATGAGCCCAGCACGCCATCAAAGGCCTGGTATCTGCCCAGAGAGTTTGCCAGCCTGCCAGCAGTACAGTGTGTGTGTGTGTGTGTGTGTGTGTGTGTGTGTGTGTGTGTGTGTGTGAGAGAGAGTGAGATGCCTATTTTAAAATGTACACAGTTCACAGTCAGTGTTTGCATGGGTGCACATTTTCTCGTATATGTGTTTCGTGTGGATTTGTATCTTTGCGCCCATAATCAGTCATATTTTTTGCATTTTAAAAGGTGTCAAGACTTTCTTGTAATGATTTTGGTAATAACTCAGTTGTTTCCTGGCTAAAACGGCTATTTTATTCAACTAAACATGAGTGTTTTAGGGGGTGTGGAAGGGCAGTTGCAAACACATAAATTCACTTGGGTAAGGTAGGGCAGGTCGGACTGAGCAAGTACGAAACATGAATTTTAATGATCGGTTTTCTTTAAAGAACAATAGTTGCCTTTTTTTATCATACCATTATTGACTGAAGTTTTACTTTTAACATAATTGATCAATAAAAAGCATCAATTTTTATACCACAGGTGCATATAAGGCTGCGTGTAAATGTGGAGTCATTTTACCAAACCTCACACTGATGTACAACACTCCCTTCCTATTAACTTCAGCCGACTAGCAGCGACATCAGTGCAGTAACAGCTAAAACACAAACCTTGAAACCATAACCGGAGGCGCTATAAAAGCTAACCATGCCTGATAAATGCGGAGACATAAATTCCACTTTCCCTATTGGAGGAGTCAGTGAATTGAAAGACGTCCACTTTGTGTGCTTAGCATGCTGAACCACAAAGGCAGTGGAGCGAAGATGTCTTGCTTTTCTGGTAAGCAGATCTGCTGAACCAAAGCAGGGGCGTTTTCCCCACAGGCCACCTAGATAACATCTCTGTGTGCTTTGACCATCACAACACATCCTTATAAACCACAGAACAACACCCTTCAGGACAGGACTGCTACTAAGTCTCCCTGTCCTTTTGTCTCTATTACTGTCTGCATGTCTATCCGACTGTCCCACTGTCCCACATTCTTTCTTTTCTGTACGGTGTCCTTCATACTGGGTCTGTCTGGACAGCAGTCCATAGTATTTGTACAGTATTACTATGATTAAAGCTCTGATACTGATCTTTGGTTGGTTTCCAGAAGATTTGTCATAGAGTATGCTAAAAAAAAAATTAGATGAATACCAATTAACACTGTAATATTTTCCAATATTTTCAACTGTTGCTTAGCAAACTTAGTAGGTCAACCAAGCTGAACGAACTAAGACTATAATAATTGTGTTCACTTTTTCACACTGGAGCATCAGAAACATCAGATTTATGTCAACAGCAAATAAAAAAGGTTTGAACACAGCCCATCTGCTTTTAACGTTTGTCCATCTGCTTCCATGTATGCTAAACTTTAATCATCTCTCTGTATCTGCTTTTTTATTGGCATCTCTATTTTGGTGCACTAAGTCAATCTTAATGTGTACCTCTGCTCTCCTTAGTGACTCATAGGAAATAAAATGCACCATTTCTTTTCGTGGTTTTACTTTTCCTGAAGGAATCTTGAAGCTATTCCATAAATTGAATATGGACGGAAATATGTTTTCAGGAAAAGGTTAAAACAGATCTGGCGGTGTGCGAGCATGCATGAAAGCAGGTAAGATTGAGTAGTTTTCTCTGCTTCTGAACTGAGTTTGTCAAAGTACACCTGAAGGTAAAGGCACAGGAGGACGGCCTGCTGAGTTGTGAAAGTCATCCATCTATGTCCGTGGCTCCATAGCCCACCCCCTCTAAACTCTCACATGGCTGGGGTCAAAAATCCTATAAGTGTGTGTTATGTGTGTGTGTGTGTGAAAGAGCAAAAAGACAAAGTGGAGAGGAATTTGAAGAAACCTTCTGTATATGGTAGATGTGAAAAATGTCACTGAGATAAAACAAAAGTGTGTGTGTGTGTGTGTGTGTTTTCCTACCTTGTAGGTCCGACAGGAGGGGTTGAAAGCATTTGTTCCACAAACAAATAAGGTGTCTTCATTTTGCTGCAGAAGGACTTTGATGAAATTGTGACACTCATCCTTCGGGGAGAGCAGGGCAGGAAAAAAAGAAAGAGAAAAAGAAGAAAGGAAGTCCATGGTGACATCTGTATCTGTAGCCACATGTGGGCTGTTATTTTTTTGCTTTTCTGTCTTTTGAAGTGCAGCATGTGGCACGCGGTGAGCAGGGAGAGGCATATGTAACAAACACAGTATCGTGACATGCATTTGATCACGGCACATAAAGGCAAATCCGCAGGAGATTTTAATGTGCCATTTAACGTCTTCTCAAACAATAATGAAAGTGTTATTAAGTTCAGGAAAAAAATTAAGTTATACAACCATGAGATATGAAGATTCCCACTGATATGCTCTATAAATTCTGACAGCAGAAGGTTATATGAACTGCAAGAAGTGTGTTATTGCACCTTCAGGATCTTGTGTCTTTAAAATGTGTGTTAGAGTGTCTGTGTGTGTGAGTGAGAGAGAGAAAGACAATGAAACAGAGACTGTGCGCAATTACATCAGTTACAGGTTGTCTGCCATGCACAGTGTGTGACTGACTAAAAAAAAGGGGAAAAACGTGAGTGACGTTTGCTCTACAAATGATGTTCGGGTGTAAGCACGGAAGCTGCAGTGTTTGTGTGTTTGAGCGTGTGTGTGTGTGTTTTCCTTACCTTATGCTTCCCTTTCATTCTGCACGTGTCCACATCTCCCTGTCTGGACTTCCATGTCATTTTCTGTAGAAAAAGATGGAAGTGAATTGAAGCTAAAGAGAAAAAGAGCGAGTCACAAAGAAAGGAGGCTAAACAGTGAGGTGGGAGGGGGAAAAAACAGACGGCACTATGGAGCTCAATAACTCTATCTATATTAAGATCAATAATCATCATTTGAGATTCTACATCATTGATTTCTCTCATGGGGTACCTGCTCTGAGGCAAACTTTATTCTAAGTTTGTTTGGAGATCATTTTACCTCCTTGAACATTGAATTTTCTGCCAGAGGGAAGGAAATACAATACTGACCCCGGATCAGAACAGACTGTCCAAGGACAGATCCGTGGACAAATCTGTGGATTAATAGGCTTGCCATCTTTGCGTGTGCACATACCCACACACACACACGCACTGCCTTGACCTGTGGATCAGCCCTCTTTTACTTGTCACTCGACTACAAACAGACATACGGGTAATTATACTTAAGTTATAGCCATGCACACAAACGTACACGCACATACACTCCACGCCTGTCCCTGGCCTGTGTCACCTGAGGGTCAGCTCCCAGCCGCAGGTTCAGACCACTATGTACCTGCCGCTGTTGTACAACATGTTTGGAGCTCAGCCACTGATTAAAGACCCTCGGTCATCAATCAATCTGCGCGTCTCCCACCAGCCTTTCATCTGCAGCCTGCTCTCATTAAGACCCACTTGCCAGGCTCTGACATTGAAGTGGATGAGGTGGAAGGATTGCTGGTTGTTGTATACACGAGAATGGCCTTGTCTGAATTCTGTTTGCATGCATTATGTTTAGGGCAAACGATGCTAGCAAAGAGTGGTTGAAATGGAATAAAGAGTGGGTTACAACAGTCGAGGCCCTATGTAAATATGAGGCCCTTTTTTGAATAATTTGAAACTATACAATGGGATCTTCTTCACCTCTGCATCCATATTGTCTTTCTTCTGCTATTCATCTAACGTTTGCTTTTGCTCTCCATTTCCTGCTCCTCCCCCCTTCTCCTTCCTCCCTCTCGCTCTTCTTCCACTGTCCCCTCAGCTTCCGTTACGCACCCATCAGACCTCTCGCTGTCCCACTGATGAGCGTGGATGACGCAAGCTAGCTGATTGATTAAATAATCTTCTTAACAGGGTCACCATGGCGAACGCGCCAGGTCCAATCGGTGAGCGGGTGAGTAAGACTGCTGGCAGGCACACAAATGCACCCACATGCACATACGTACACACTGTAGCAGTCAGAGTGAGGTTACACTGTCAATCACGCAGAGAACAACGCATCCTCAAAGAGGCAGACGTCTCACTCACCTTACTGAAAAATATCTCTTCACTGTTGGCAGTGTCTGTGTCCACTGTGTATATATGATCCCTGCAAGTGATTGAGGGAAAGCGAGTGAGGAAGGGAGAAAGAGATTGGGAGAAAGAAGAGGGAGAGATGAGAAGAGGTCAGACAGCAGCAGACAGTCAAAATTCAACAAACAATAAACCCATTTCTTTTCTTCCCTCTCTGTTTTCCCCCTGCAGGCAGCAAACAGCGTCAGAAAATGGGGCTTTGTATAAACTTTGTTCAAACTTCAAAAAATGACAATAAACAAAAGGAGGCCAGATCTATTTGCTCTGTCAGACAGAAACAGTCAACAAAGGTTCGGAGCGCCGTGGCGCAGGCCTGGGGACAAAAGCCTCTTTGTCCCAGAGAAAGGTCTTGGTGGGGGGTGAGGGAGGAGGGAAGGCTTGAGACGGGAGGTGCCAAGTCACTCAGAGCTGTTCAGGTCAATTAAGCCTAGTGTTTGAGCCACAGGAAATCTATACTAACACTCATTATAGCTCAGACAAGAAGACTTATGTGTGTTGGCCTGGAAATATACAAGCTTCTCCTGTGTTACACAGTCAGGCCATAAAGGCCCCAGCAGGGCATATGGAAGACATAAAAATCACAAGGGTTAACTACATCTCAGACAGACAGACATGGCTAGTTGACCAGCCGTGCCGCTACACCTTCTTACCGTGGAGAATTGGGGTGCGGACATGGAGAGGGGGAATACAATGGTGTAGAGGTGGGAGGTAGAAGGTGTAGAGGTGGCATGAACGGAAGAGTCAGAAAGGAAAGCTGGTTTATTTCTTTTAAGGAGAGAACCAAAGGTGACCGTGCCAAACGATGTAACCACTTTAATTTGTTGAAGATTAGCTGTTGAACGTGTTTTTAATCAAAGTGTGTAACAGTGGCATCATCAGACTCACGGCTTAATTATATTCCAGCTCCCCAACCTGCGCTTAGCCAGCCTGGCTGCCTTGCTCTCTCATTAACTAAATCTAATAAAGTCTTTGGAGGAACAGGCATCTTGAAATGAATCCACTTATATCGCTTTCCTGGGGGCCACCTCAGTCTCATCGAGGATAAAACCCAGTCTACTGTACATTATCAGCCACAATTCTTAAATTGAATAATTAATCTTTAAGAGTGGTTGAAATTAGGAAAACATTTCAGCTTTCATCACATTTCCAGAGAGGCCAGGGGCTAAATACCTGTTTTTTCTGTCGGTTTAACTTCTGAAATTTCTCAAAGAAACTGTAAAATACATCAAACGAATGCCTGTTTTCTCTTTTTTTAATTTCTCCATACTGAGGCTGTTTATGGTTTCTATAGTAACTGTCCAGTGATCAGACCTATCAGTATAAAAAAATATACATAATCAATATCATCGCCGTCATGAAATACACAAAAATTCGTTAAGCAAATTGCCATTTAACACTTAAGAACAAAAAATGTCACACGTTCAGTTTTTTTAAAACCCTTCTCAAACTAATTTTCACAACACAGCGCACTCAAAAGTCCATTTTTACGGACAATAATGACTCATTTCAAAGTTGGCCTGTGGATTACCTCTCATAACTAAATGTTTGTGATTATTGCTTTCAGCTGAAATAAAAAGAAAAACCTTTTCATGAAAAAAGCCAAGAGCAAAGTCAGCTTTAGGTCACTCAGATTCATCCCATGGCCTTCCTTCCAAGTTCCTTTGCTCAAGCAAATGCCAGATGCTGACTGTCACTGCGCAGTCTGCCGTGATTAAAAACTGAGCAACAACAAGTTACAGGTTGTTGCGGCTCAGGCCAAAACCACAATCTCCCCTCCAAAATGTTTTTGATTAGGCCAAACTGGTTCCACTGCCATTGAACTGCTCGGTGCTAATTTTTCTGGACTGATTTTCCCGGGTCAGTCGGTCTTGCCTTTTTCAGTATTCCTTTCACTGCAGTCAGAATTACATGTTCTAGAGTAAATTTAAAAAGCTGGCTTATAAAAATCAGCACCACTACATTTAAAATAGTGGAAAAACAGAGACACATTTAAATGGAGATGAAACACACGAGGTGATAAAAACAGTGGATGATGATCACTAAAATGTTCTGACTTGTCTCCTTAAGTTCAGCAAGTTAACTTGTTTTATCTTTATATTAAAATTCAAACTTCATATTGAAAAAGACCTAAATAAATCAAAAGCTATTAAATCAAAGGATTACTTAGCGGATTTATTGTAATCCCCTGGGTTATTTTACTGTCTGCAATTTTAAAACAGCTCACGAGCAATCTGTAATTGACTTCTCCATAATTTTCAGTAGTAACCATCCCAACGATTCTCCCTGACTTGTGCCTCTCTTATCCCGGTGCTGACAAAGTCCTCTGGGCTGAGGCCTTCCCGCCGCAGGTTTCTGGTTCCAGCAGAGATTAGAGCGAGCCAAGCGATGAGGCGCTCCTCAAACATCCTGACTGGAGATGGGGGAGTACAATGGAGCGGCTGTGTCTGTGTCAACACCAGCTTTCCAAACACACACACACGTGCACGGAACAACCCCCCACCCCTGAGTCTTTACCCCAACAAAATTTCACATGCACCCTTTCCCCTATTCAGCCCTGCACCTGAACTCATATTACAACACAGTCACTTCCTTGTGGTCTCTGAGTCACATCAATGAAACACGCAGAAGAAAGAAAAGAAGCAGAGGCAGAGTACAACATGTATCTGTACAACATTAAACTGGATGTTGTAAACATCAGTACTATTTTTTTTAAAATCTGAAGTTTTAAAATCAATTATCTACCTTCCAGGCATTCAGTATTCCAAGTTACATTTATCTTTTATTATATGAAAGTCAACTTGCAGAGATGAAACCTGCATAAAACACAAGATCCATCACCGTCACATTGTTGCTAATTTGTTATTAGTTATTGTCATGAAGTATGATCTGACCTTTTAAACGCTTTAAAACTGTTACTATTATTTCATTCTTGATTAATTGATTAACATTCAGCTTATGTTATGACAAAAAATGGTTGTTTCCCACACTCCAATATAGACCCCCTAAAATGTACATTTTTCTTGTCATATAAACCCACCCACAAAATATCCAATGCATATTTTCTTAACAGGATAAGTTCTGAGAAAAACAGCACATCTTCACACAGCCAGAGAATCTTTTGACATATTTTCTTGAAAACATACCTGAAATGAATAATGGATTTTTCTTTTTTCTTTTTTTAAATAGTTGCTGAAAAAATTGATTCTTGGATTATAAAGGCTTCATATAAACTTTACACTCTAAAGTCTTCGAGAACGGCGCATAAATTGATTTTCTTTTTCAGATTGTGGTGGGTTGAAGGTAAGTCATTAATTTGAAAAACTCTCGGGAAAATAACCAGGAAATGTTTTACTACTATTTTTATGTTACTACAAAATAGGAAACCTTCATCGTAGATGTCACTTTGAATATATTTCAGCATTTCATCTGATGGTTTGCAAATATTTTAGCCCCCAGAATAACCCCGCAACATATTCTGATTTCAGAGACGCTCTTGCCTGCTGAGCACAGTACAGACTAAACAACCTGTTGTGAGTAGAAGCTTTTGTTCTGCTGGGACAAAAGTATGGCAAAGACCAATTTTATTATGCAACATCCCATTTCCATATGTGCTGAGCAGTTCACTGTGAACACAAAAATAGGTGTCCTATTGTCTATTGTTTTCAGGCCTGGAATCCATTTGCCGCTCTGATGTACGAATTTTACTTGTAAAATTATTTATGAGAATGAAAAATGTGATACTCTGTTTAATTTGCATGCAGTATGCAGCTTAATCCAGGTGTTTTAGATCAGATAAGTGTCTTAGAATCAAGTTTTGTAAAGAATTAGAGAGCATGGCATAAGTAATAATGACTCTTAGCTCACATAGATTATCCACAGAATTTCTTCTTCGCTCTGCTCCCTTTAGGAGTTCCCACACAGGATCATCTGCCTCCATCTCATCCTATTACCAACATCCTCTTCTGTCACACCAGCCTTCGTCTTTCACTACATCCATGAACCTTCTCCGTATTCTTCCTCCTGCCTGGCAGCTCCCTGTTACACATCCTTTGCCCATTATATCCACTATCCCTCCTCCGTACATCCAAACCACTTCACCATTCTTTCTAACTTCAGGAATATAAAAACTCATGTTATCGGTATAGTCTACGCTTTATTGTTTTTCTGAACCTCAATACTTTAAAAATGAAGATTTACTGTGGGCTACAACTTGAGCCGTGTTGTGTTGGCCTATATTTGTTTGGCAAATTGGCAACATTAAAAAAATGAAATATCTGCACTTAGCAGCTCTGCAGTGTAACTGTAGACACAAAACTATCACTGGATTACTTTGGTAGTGAAGAAACTGAGAAAAGCCTAATCGTTCCCATGCAAGTCGTGGAGTTGGCAGGAGTTTTGTTTTTCTCTTATTTCTCATGAGATTCATAGATGTTTATTCATGCTGAATGTGGGAGATAAATAATTACATCTCCAGATCCTGTAAGATGCTCAATTTGAGTGTGCGTGTTTAAAGTTACAGTTTTGACACAACTTGCAACAATCAGCTACGAATTCAAAAGTGCTTACAAGGAGCTTCTGCTGCAGTAACTGTGAGAGGTAACCCTTAGCAAACCTCTCATTGTTTTTAAAACACCAGTATGCACCTGTACCTTTTAGTTTAGGCAGTATAGTCTCGTGCCCTCTGCCGACTCCTCCTCCTCGTCTTCCCAATAACCTCCTCAAGAGGTACTCGTCACATCTTGAAATCTTTGCCATGCTCTTTGCAAGTTTTGCTTGTTCTGATGTTAAGTGAGATTTTTTAAAAGCAAATGCGTTTGACCCGGTCTTTACTTGGTTACAACTTTAGTAACTTTCTTAGCTAAAATCCACAAGGTGCTTTGCTGCAAGTCATTCACTTTCCCATAATTTTTCCGCTTTCAGCTGTAAATCAAACAGTCTGAGGATGGCACAGTACTTTAACACAAAGGAAGCGGTTCTATAGCGCTGTGGTGCAGATGATGAAATTAGAAACACCGTGAGATTGTGAGGAACGAGAAATAACAGGCGTCTTTGACAGTGGATGAACGCGATACATTGGGTATCAATGTGAATCACTTGGCGTGGGCTTCTCATTTCCCGAAATCCTGGGACAAAAAATGCGTGAGTAGGACGGAAGGTATGCAAATATCCTCTTAGGGACAAAGATGGAGACACTGTAAAAAGATGGGTACACAGTGAGAAAGAGCTGAATGATCCAGTCAGAACAGTAGACTAACTGAGCGTGGGCAAGAGTGTGAGATTGAGTGCAACAGAATGACAGAAAGGGTCTGCGTCGGACATGTAGCCATGCGTGGCCACGAGAACACAGGCTCTTTGTGTGGAGGAATGTCGTTTTCATAACAGCGCATTTCTTCTGGGGTAACCACAGGCCAGCGCGGTCCATCTGCTGGGCCTTTGTGAAACTATCTCCCACTCCAGTGGCAGAAAATAGGGGAACACAATTAGAATGCGCCCCGCACCTTATTCCACCATTCCACTTTCCGCAAACCTAACCCACCCTCCCACAGTTTCTCTCTCGTCACCCTCTTCACCTATATTCCCCTTTCTTCATAACTGGATCATGGGTGGTGGAGGATGGCCCATTCTGCATTGTTTTGGCTTTCACTGGTTCAAATCCTCTTCACAAAGTAGGCGGGAGGAAACTGGGGAAGCCAGCAGGCACCTTCAGGCTGTGAAGGGAGCTGTTGAAGTTCTGAATGGGCTGAGGGCATCGAGAGGCCCTCGGTGATGTGGTGGCATGAAATCCAACAAGCCAGGGTTCACTCACCCCCAGGCTGAGGCAGGTTGTTCTTTTCGAAGGTTGAATTTCTCATTATGGTTTTCAGCATTCCCTCCACCTTTCCTTTTGTGTGTATTTGTATGTGAATGTATGTGTGTTTTTTGTGCGTGGCTGCTTCAGTATGGTAAGGGGCATGTGTTGGGGGTGCACTCTTGGAACAATTAAGCAGATATGCATAATCACAGTATAAGATGAACCTTACCCAGTAATCTTACATTTAACTTCCAAGGAGCTCAGTATGGGAAATATTTTGTTTGTCATTCCTAATTTTTAATTAATTGTTTTTTTATTCCCTTGTAATTAAATTGTGAATTGCCTGTGTAGCCCAATTCTAAGAACATGCAATTAAGCAAATTGTTAACGTACAGTAAAATAATGCTCAGGATGTTCTGTTGTCTAACACATTACGATATGATAGTTTTAACTTTTGCCTATAAACTACATTAATTTAAATTCATATTCTATACGTGCATTTATCAGGATACCATACATTTTCATATAAACTATCATAAAGGTTTTGTAGCATCTCAGTGCCTTTTGCAGGCACCTATCACCCAGGATACTCCTCACTAGCTAACCAGACAAGCAACGAGAACAATGTGGCACTAATTCTAGTGCAGGAGTATACTCCAGCCAGGCTGTGTAAATATTTCTCTTATATGATCCGCAGCAAATGTCCAAAGAATGGGTGAAAGGACATTTTTTCTACATGCTTGCAGAGTTATTTTATGAAATTAAACTTGTTCCAATTTTCATTTCAGGTGATTATGATTACCGAAGCTGCAAAAGTTGGTTCAGAGGGTGGACATAGCTGGATGTCGTCGGTGCTGCGAGGAGAGGGAGAGGAGGCAACCGTGTAATCCCCATCATTAGTGGGTTTTAACAGGATTTGGTGGAGCTACAATAATAGAGACTCTAGTGGCCTCCACTGCGAGACCCAAAGAGACCCAACAGGGAAGAACAGCAGCCACAGAGGCATGGCTGTTCTAGAGGATTCAACGGAGACAAGGTAATCAGGATTTTTGAGTGTGCGTCTGTGAGCGTGTCTCGCTGTAATCACAAGTTTTGGCCTTTCACTCACGGTGATCACTCTCTCTCTTTCTCTCTCTCTCTGTGCGTCCCACACACACACATTCTGTCTCTCTGATTCCCATGCTTCCCAGCCTCATAGAGGGGTGTAAACAGAGTGTGGTTGGTGTTACCATGGTGAAGGTTGACTGTGGCCTAGGAATGGCGACTATGCCCTGCATGTGGAGAGGTCTAGGATATGCTCGCAAGGCAGGGTATATAGCAACACGTCCACACATACCCACAAGCACAAGCATGTATGGACTGTCTTTATCATTCTCTGCATGTCTTTTCTCCAGCTGGCGTGAACCTTTGAGACACCTATTCATAGTTTCAGCCATCACGTCCTTTGGCAACACTAGGCAAACGACATATTGGAAACAGGCCGTGACATGATCGTACAGACTTTAAACAAATATCCGTGTCAGTTTAACTTATGTGCCAAATCAATTTTTTTTTTAAAAACATACGTCTATCTTCTGAAAGCAATTCTGAAATTTCTAGACTGACTTCTTCATCCAAGGTTGAAGTATTGCACCTGCCTTTGATGTCCACACACACACACACACAGTTTTGCTGAGCAGTGAGTGATTATCACCACTATTTTGCCCTTATCCTTTGTATTTACCTCCAAATAAAGGTGGTCAGACATTGTGAGGGGATAAAAAAAGAGTGTTAATAAGACTGCTTCCTTATGAATATAGAGAATCTGTAGGCAAGGGATGAGATGTCTGGTACTGGAAACTGCTTATAGTCTGTTGATCAAACAGGTTTGGGCAGTCTCTAGTTGGATGCAGGCAAACAGTTGTGGAGAGCAATTGGCAAAACCAGTGGTTACCTTGAACAACGGCTTTTTTAAAGCATCCAAACAGAAAGTCTTGGTGATCTGTTTTACCTAATCAAACATTCTCCAGAGTCCAGCAATTTCACTGGGGAGCACAGGATTAACAAAATTTGCCAAGATGTCATTGAAACTAGAAAAAATATATCCCAAAAGAACTTGATCTAAACAAAAAGTATTAAAACAATAAAATAAATGTTTAAGTAAGTGAGGCTCTTTTAGGTTAGACTTAGTTTGCAAAGTTTCCAAACTAAAAAGCAGTTCTCATGAAAGTGGAGGTTTGTGACGAACTATTTTGTTTACAGCTGAAGACACACACACACCTAGACACACAGACAAAACCATATTGCTCTGACACACACACACATGTGCAAAGATCACAATGATGAATCTCCCACTGCACCATGATGAATTCCCTCTGAATGGAGTACACAGTGTACCCTGACCATGAAATATGGACCTCTGGGATGCGAGTCCTCCCGCGTCCGTCTCTCACTGAACAAATTATTGCTTTTACCAAACGTGACTCTGCTGCTAAACATCTAAAGTACACATGACAGCAGACATGCATAAACTACCAAGCTTGCACATTAAGATGTTTTTATGTTCATTACCTGCACTTTAATATACACCATGTCTCGGTTTATCATGGATAATGTATTGTTGATTGCTTCAAAGCAATCAGTTTGCTCCAAGGCTGGATCTGGTGGTCATTAGTATGACTTCACAAACACCTCTTGGCATAACTTCCATGTTTTATTTTCATTCTACTTTATTTCTCTTTAAGATCTTATTAGCAGAAGATCTGCTGTGCATCCCTTCTGTTAAGAGAAAATATTTAAGTAAAAGTGAAAGAAATCAATACTATACTCAATCCAGTGCCAGTCTTATTAAATCCTAACAAACAAGAGGGCTTTGAAAGGCTGCATATGAAAAGACTGCAGTCAGATATGTTATCAAGCTGTAGCATCCCTCTGGATAATGCGCTTGATAGAAACTTGGCCATGGAATCATATTCATAATATTAAAAACCTAAAGCAGTCATGAACTGAATACATAATTAACACCCAATATATACAAGTCTAATAAGGCTAATGGTGTTTTACAAATATTAGACGAGATATATGACCTCATCAGCAGAGGCTATTTTCTTTACACTTGTACAGACACACTGGCTAAAACAGGGCTTGATCGCCTGATTTCACCATATCAATACACTTCATTCAAGGCTTAAAACTAAGGATAAATTATCAATCGCTGCATCTGTTGCTCAGTTCACACATTGCCAAAGACTTGACTCTTTCTCTCTATGGATTAAGGCACTTTTGTCTATTTACAATTTCATTAGTTGCTATGTTTGTATGCATCTCACAGCTTAAAAATCTTGTGATTTTTTTGCCAGCACCAAAACAGGAGCCAAAGGGATTTAATACACTGAGCAGTCATTCAAAAAACAGCCTGAAACAGTGTTGGGCTTTGGACTGCGTTCACAGTGGCCATCTGCAAGCTGCTGCACACCAAGAACTGAGGCTCACTGGTCTAGAGGCATGATGGCAGAGCTGTGTGACGCTGGCTCCAGAATAAACAAGCCATTTGACTGGACAACCGTCATAAAAGCAACTATTGATGTTGCCTAGTTTCTTTTGTGGGGGGGCTGGTTTCCACCATTGTGCGTTGTTTCGTGGCATGAGTCTTGCTGGGTTAACTGCTGGCTCACTTTCACATTGATTTCTGAAGTGGTAATTGTCTGTGTTGTTTGCCTTAAACTGTTTGTCATTTAACTTTCACGTGTCTTTATCGACATTCTGTTAGAGCCGATGGATGTTTGAGGAAGGGCCGTCATTTGTGTGTCCATGTTATCGACTCCCAGCATTCTTCTCTGTGTCCGGATCAATGGCGGTCATCCGACTCAGTCTAATCTGAGGCAGCCATTCCAGTCATTCGGGGGTCACATACCTCGGCCATGTGTCTGCTTTTAGCAAGTGTAGGACTGTTGCGCCGGGTCACCTCACACATGCAAGCCACTGCAGACACGATCACAGACTAGCTTCCTCACCCACCAGCACACATGTTCACAACCCTTGAATGTATATATTCATTTACACACATGTGGCCATCAGACAACTGGTCAGCATACTAAACTTGACACATATACACACCCTCTTTCACTCACTCTCTTACACACACACACACACACACACACACACACACACAGTCAAGCCCCTCCAATAAACCCCATGTGTCTCATTTCCCTCCCTTATCCCTAAGGCCCTGCCACCCCATGTGGAGCAGGTGGGCGACAGGCAGACCAAAGTCTCTGGAAAAACCACTACACACACATGCATACATACACACACACACACACACAGTCTCTCTCTTTTTTTAGTCTGGTTTTTCTCGCTCTCCATACACCTCCTCTTAATGACCAGTGATATGTTAAAAAACAGCTCTCTTAAAGCAGCAGCCTCCCTCAGCCACTTAATTTGACATGCTTCGGAGGGAAACAAAGAAAGACCCCTATTGTGGCTTTCAACAGGATCCAATCAAGCCTGCCACTCAATTAGCTATGGAGGGCAGAGAACAAGCACATAAGGATCAGTTTTATTAAGGCCTTTTTAATGCTACTATAATGTTATATGCTGAAGGTAAACCTGCCTGTTAATGGAGCTGACTGGTTGTCAAACCACTCACTTTGCAATGAGGCGAAGCAACATCGCCATTTTTAAAATACTGATGACAAGAGGAAAGACAAAAATCAATATTGATTTTCTTCATGGCTCCAGATGCTGTAAGTGAGTTATATTATCTCAGGAAAAATGAGTCACACCCAAATAAAGATGCACAGGTGAAAAACACATTGATGGATGGACAAAAAGCAATAAAGGTAGGTGACAGACTGGGGAGTGGTGGTCAGCCAGACAAAGCGACAAAGAGTTTTTAAAAAAATCGATTTTTGGGAGCAACTAGGCCGCCATAAAATGAAGGAACACCTTTTGTGTGTCCTGTATTGCTGTTTATTGACAACACAAAAAGCAGAAAGAAACTGTTTTCTTTGACATTAGTTTTTAACTTATCTGCAGTTTATCTCTGTGTTTGTGTCCTTGTTTTTTAAAAAAAACAGGGCACGAGTCTATAGGGACATCGTACAAGGTAAAGAGGGATTTGGAGGACGGTGAGCTGAAAATAGAAAACAACAAAGAGGTAATGAAGGGAAAAAGTCCAGACTGCTAAGTGATTTCAGGTCTCAGCATTTTGCTCTGAATTATTCCCTCCTGATTAACCAAAACTTTAAAAGAAACCAGCACAGCAGGCCCCCGAAGTTCAGCTTGATGGTTCAAAACGTGAGGGTTTTACATTTATTGAGCTAAAACAGGAGTTCACAAAGCAACTGTAATTAGTATTAGGTCATAAAGAATAAAATAATCCTGAAGACACTTAACTTATAATGGCCTGCATTTATACCTTATAATTATTCCATAAATGAAAGCAGAATTAATGCCTGTCTCTCTAAAATTGCACAAATTGAGGTACTATCACCCACCTGGCAGCGATGTATAATGTCCTGTTCATAATCATGATGAGCTGAATGTCCAGTTTGTGCCGCTGCGTGTTGTTCCTTCCAGGTTTGTGGCCTACAAATGCTGGATACTGCTTTGTGTCTGCAAGAAGGAGGACAAAAATTAATCCCTGTGTGTGCCCACTTATAGTAGCTCTTGTGAGGGATTTTGTAATTTATGGCTTTCACAGCTTTTGTCATACATCCCAGGAGTTTTGGGTCAAATGTCAACCTATGTGTCTTTGCTGGATAAGAAAACGCCACCGCAATTGTCAGCTGAGGCTCTCGTGTAACCATAAATTGTAGGCTAAAAATATGCTGCACTGTACCATGCAATCGTTCTATTGTTAGTGGCTTTGGATGAAAGCGCTTAGTTTGAATAAACACTGTGATAGAGGAGCGCAGGTCTATGTGAGGCTTTCTGGCCTGCGTTTCAGTTCCCTCGGACAGCGTTAAGCCCAAAGTGAGCACAGCAGGACAGGACAGGGAGAGACACGGAGAGAATCAGCGGAAACAATGACCATATCTTTATAGCCTGCCACAGCATTTACACTATCACACACAGCATTAGGAGCCCAACAGAAAAATAGCGGATTATCCTTTGATGTAGGGTGGTCTCCATTTCAAATTCTGCCTTAAGTCTTTCATTTTTGTGTGTGTAGAGGGCCTATCCTTGGGCGCCAAATTACACTCCATGCCTTCAGAATGGGTTGAGTGTAGGGGATGGTGGGGGTTGCTGAGGAAAGAAGGGTTGAGAGGGATGTGGACGAGTGAAAAAGGATAGAACAAGTGAGACAGATATCGAGAAGGGGATTTGCGAAGTACAAAACAAAGAGGAAAGGGAAAAGAGTGCACGCAGAGTGCGAGGGAGGACTTGTAATGAGAGAAGGGACGGTGCTCAAGCAGAGAACGAAAGAAAGACGTAAAGAAAGTGAAGAGAAGCAAGAAAAAGGATATACTTACAGTTGCCGTGTGAGATGCTAATAGGCTCACTGTCTTCGGGGAAGCCCGCCCCGGCTATTTGCAGTAGTGTGAAGTAGAGTAACAAGGCCTCTGACCTCATGGTCGCACCAACACTGCTGCTGCTGGTCCTCTACTAGAGATTTGCCTCAGCCTGTACAAAGAGAGGCAGAAGTGGTGGACAAGGAGGAGGTGGAGAGGGATGACAGAAGGGGAAGAAAGGAAGGAAAAAAGGAGTTTGTCAAACAGTGTTTTCAATTAACTCTTTCATAAATTGCTTTCCTTCTTGGGTTCTGCATGAAACAAAGTAATGAGGAAGGCTGGAGACTCGAGGATAGGCAGAAACAGAAAGGAATTACCCAAAGAATTTTCACTCTACCAGATATAGCTGTTTGTGCATTTTGTACGGCCCAATGCAATGTGCCAGAGATGTATTTGTGTATGCAATTTTGATGACTCAAGTAAGCCACGATGGAAGCAAAACAAAATTAATTGGATTAGGGGTGGTAATATGCGTCACAGATCGATGTCAAGCAGAGAAGAT
The DNA here is from genome assembly GCF_013358895.1 of Oreochromis aureus. Lineage (NCBI taxonomy): Eukaryota > Metazoa > Chordata > Actinopteri > Cichliformes > Cichlidae > Oreochromis > Oreochromis aureus. The sequence continues at coordinate 13,757,448 of NC_052953.1, forward strand.
CTCTGTGCCTCTCTCTCTCTCACTCACTCTCTCTGTGACAGGGTCTTAGTGAAGTGTGAGAGCTCTCGGTGAGATTAGCCTGCTGAAAAGTATCAGCAGCACCTGAAGATGGAAAGGAATGGCATGGCAGGCACCTAATTTGCCACTTGTCTCTTACAAAGGTAGCAATCCCATGTCCTAACTCCTACAGGTTGATGACTTCCACGGACTCAATTACCAGTCTGGCTATTAAATATTTCATTTTCAGCACTGCTCTGGTTGGAGAACTGTTTCCATTATTTCCTATTCATCTTTTTTATTTTTGCATTTGGTCTCTACACGTGGTATCTGTTCACAGGATTCATCATTTCCATGCTTCACCATTCATCGCTTCTATTCCAGCCGAGCAATGCATTCTGATAGGGTTGCGCTGGGTTTCAAACGACGGGGTGTCGAGTCATTCGCTCCTCATTTATGCAAATTAGGGATGTGTAGTATGACTCTGGAAACTCCCCCAAAACTTTTTATCCATCCATCGTCGATGTAAAATTAAAGTTGATTCTCAACTCTCCTCATTTCTTTCCAGTGTTTTCAAAAACAATTTTGCCAGACTCAAAAGTTTGTCAAACAGCCACCATGTTGGTTACGTTTTATAATCCATGAGAAGACAGCCCCCATGAGGCTTTCAACAATCAGGTGCAGCTTAGTGTTTGCATGATGTAGGAGGCTGTAGGAGAGGGAGAGTCAATTTTAATCATCTATTGTGGCAGTGTCTAGTACAGGGTTGAGCAATTCATTTCACCGTGGGGCCACATGAGAAACTGGGACTGTTGTGGAGGGCCACAACCCTAAAAGGAACCCAGTTCGGCTCATTATTAATTTTATCTCTTTATAAGCTTATTGCTGAGGCCCTCCACAATAACCCCAGTTTTTCTTGTGGCCCCTTGGGAAAATTAATTAACCACCCCTTTTCTCGTAGCTTGGCCATTGATCTTCCAAAGCTGAGGTGAAGGAAGATCCCTCATGTGCAAAAACCAAAGACACTATATAAAAAGTGAACGTAACCATAGTTACATCACCCACTGGTTAGTGAGGCCTTTTTTTCAGCAATCATTTCTGGCGCTATGACAGATAAGGGACTGGGACTCGGCTAACAACTTGTCAAGCACAAGTCAGTAGCTAATTAACATATTCTGGATAATTCTCTTTCCTGACTCTTAGAATTACCATAATTTATAGAATACCCTTTAGGTTCTATTCAGTATGACCTGAAATTAGTCATTTAGCCCATAAAGCATTTACTGAGGTCATAGAGCACAGGAGCCGTAGCCCTTTTCCCATAGACGTCTATACAACTGAAAGTCTTTTTGCAACCAGAGAAGAGGCCCCTGCTGGTCATTAAACACATGGAAATTTAAGAAACTTTCATTTTCAGACCTTTAAACCTTGTCCATCTTTTATATGGTCTGTGGTGGGGGAAAAGTGCAACTGTGGACATCATCATTTAGCTTAAGTAATAAAAAACCTAGAAAACTCCACATGCTCAGCAAGCTAATTTTTCAAATGTAACTTATATGTGCCCGCAGAAGTGGATTTTATAGGAGATGCCCTAAATTGTGTTGATGTAATGTCTTCATAGCACAAACCATGGCAACTGAGCTTTTGTTGCAGCAGTTTGTGGCAACCAATTACAACCATAAATCATCCAAGACAATTATTGCGTCTGTAATCTAATCAAGAATAAAGCATTTGATTTGCATAAAGCACCTTCTTTTTTTTTTCTCCGATGAAACTGCAGGGGTGAGGTTGCTGGGTAAATGGAGTAAGGGATGCTTCAGGGATGAAGAATTGAATAAAATAGTCGATTTCATTTGCTCCAGTCTGATAAAAGTTGTTTATCCCACGCTGTATTTTCATTTGCTATTGTATGTCCAAGGGGAGCACAAACTGTAGGGAGGAAGGGGGGAGAAAAAGAGGGAGAGGGGAGGGGTAGCTTTCTCTTTTCTTTGTCATGTCTCTCTCTCTCGCTCTCTCTCCATCTCCTGTTCCCCCTTTCTCTCTCCATGCTCCTGTGAATCTCATTCAGGAGAGGAATGAAAACACTATTCACTGGTAGAATCATTTTAACACTGAGGAGAATACCAATACTAAAGCCTGGATACGACCTTGATCTCACAAGCCGCTCCGTTCCCCTCCCTCCTTTCTCACTCCCTGGTCTAGTCCTCTTATCCTTACACTTGTTTTTTTATGTACTACTATATTTTATGAAGGGAAAAAAAATACAAAAACTGATTTTTCCTGCAGCTTTTCCTTCATCATACAGTTCAGGCTGACTGAGCTGAGCTTGCACTGCACACTGCGACTTTATACAAATTGTAAATAAAAATGCGCTTTTTCTACACAGTACAATGAACAACTTTAGAGGGCTTAAATGTATGTCTGGCCTGAGTTTTGACCCTGAACTCCTCCAGTAATTGACTGATTGATGAGCAGAAAGTGGCATAAGACAGAGGGGTTACCCTATAGGGACCTAACTGAATGGATGATGGATGGAGGCTGCACTGACCATGAAATCAAGATGTGAGTGCTGTACAGTAAGGAGGAATAACTATAATTGTATTTTTAGATAGGACCTAATTATGTCGGAAATACCTGTTTCTTCCACGCAGATCCTGTACTTCTATTTTTTTTTTTTAAACATCAAGAGATTAATCATATGGTAGACATTTCTTTTAATCAGTGGACGCCTAAGGAGAGGCGCATCGTCCATCTATATCAGTGGGTTGTAAAAAACTGTTAGGCAAACCATCTCACACTGCCTACTCTGATACACAAAATAAATTGAGCGCAAAATGGCTTAAGTGAAACCCCTAAGACTTCCAGTGGACCTTTCATTACCAGCTGCCGCACATGAGTAACAGTAGGGAGCGGGACACAGTCTGTCTTTACCAAATTACACTCGTTCTATGAAAGAGCAAATTGCTTCCTTGTGTGAGAGTGTTACTGTGTGTGTCTTAGACTCTTATTTAAAATGTTACCTTTATATAGTACTGTAGACGTCTGTAAAGACGCGCGCAAGCCGAGAACATCCAGCAATTCAAGCTTTGGTAATAAATTACCTGCTAGCAAACATCTGAATCGCACAGGTGGGAGCGTGTGGATTTCCTCTTTTGTAAAAGCTTTCGTTGAGAAAGTGTCGTAAGAAATAAAGTGCAACAGTGGATCCCTTTGTCTCCTACTCAGGCTTTTAATAGCTAATAACATTTTGAGAACCTTAGCTGCTGCTCCTTTACAACTCCTGCAGACTTGCAGTGATAAAGTAGCTCTTTGTGTGTGTGCGCGTGAGAGAGGGGGTGGAGTTAATCAAGCTGGATGTTGGCAGGAGGCCGCCAGCAGGTAATAAAAACACAAGGACCCCCCAGAATCCCTCGACGTACCACATCATCTTATGAATAACACACGTGTGCATGCGGGCACATTCATTCACGCTCTCAGTCGCCTTGTGGTGCGCAAAACTAGAAGCAGAGAGCCTGAAAAAACACACATAAATCCCAGTGATAAAGCAATAAGCAAACGCATACATCTCGAAGAAGACAAACAATCACAGATGCAGGCAGCTACCCGTGGGGGCAGCTGACCCAAGCTGCATTACCTTTAACAATAAACAAATTAGCTGCCTAATTATGTTATTGCCGCTGTTGCATCAACATGTTAACTATGGTTGCTTGGAGCTTAAACATGAACACAATAACACACATTTATTATAAAGACAAGGTCAGCCAGAGTGCGCTTTAGGTGATGAACGGGAAGGAAGTGTTGGGCAACATTTAGCTATAGGTTTGTTTGTCGGTCTCGTTAAATCTCCAAACAAACGTAAAGCACACAATCACACACCTACACACCTAGTTAGCCTTGACAAGGTCCCAAATGTTCATCTTCTGAAGTCCCCACTTTGCTAATTGCAGTGGAGTGAGAGACTGCCATTCAATTACATGTGGAGGACAACTGCTGATGAAAGACTGATGTTTCTGTATTTGCTGGTAGCCCAAGAGAAACAGCAGCGACAGTCTGTTAGCTAAAAAACAATAATTTTGTTGAGAGACAAAGCCATCTAGGAGGATTGTCTATCAGGAGAAAGTGATGTGAAATTGGTACAAAGCCATACAGCCTGAAGAGGGAAGCTGTCTGGGTGGGTGGACGGGTCCACAAAAAGTAGAATTTAACATGAACGGCAGCTTTTTATTTTTGTTTCCTACATTTTGACCCAAACTGTGTGTTAGCGCTAACCAAGTGTAACTGTGGCACTGTATGATCAGACAGGAGTTTATTTATGACAGCTTTGCTGCAATTGCTGCACACTCCTGTGGATACTCATGCCGGATCAAAACCCTTTCTCTATGCAATTCTCTGTGGATTTCCTATGTGCTTGTGTTTGATCGTTCGCACTTAACTTCGTTTCACGGCCATCAGTCTGTACTTGAGACCTTGCCTTTGGATGGCTGCTACGTATAGGTGGATTTACAAGGCACAGCTTTACAGAACAGTCCTCTTGTGTGGGTGTGCCTAATGTTCTCTCATCAGACAAATTGCGCAGCAGAGATGATGATATTTTCAAACATCTCATTGTCATTACAGAGTATAAGAGACATTTGTTTTTGCAATTGGCTTTTTGATCATCTCAAGGAATGAAGGAAGTGTTCCATATAAAGGTTTTAAAGTAACAGCTTCTGGTAAATGCTGTCTGACAGCTTTGATATGAGCGCAGTCTGCTTGTGTTTATATTTGGCAATCTGGGTAATGTCCACAGATTGGTTTTGAAGGTTTTACAGATGACAGGAATGCCAAAGAGAAGGGTAGCTTACTGGCAATGTGCTGGTACGTGTCTGTAATTATGGTCAGTCACCACATTTGCAGCAGTTGCAGCCATTTGTATTTGTAATTGGAATTTAACAGTATACAAAATAGAGGCCACATTAGTATTCGTTTTATCTCTTTTGTGAATTTTCAGTAGTAATAAAAGTGTTGGCCTAACTACGTGAACACACGCATTTGTCAACTTTACTCGCAATCTGTAGACCTTTTGGAATTACTCCTGAAGAAATAGTTCCAAAGAAAATTGTTAACACATGTTCTGTGAAGAAGAGAAACTATTATGTGTGTGTGTGTTTTTAAAGTCATTTTGTATTTCTGTGATTTGAGTCACCTGCAGTGTGCTTGGGCAGAGGCAGAAAAGTAAAAAGAGAGGGGTCAAACCTGGACAAATGGAATCAGAACCGACAAAATACCTCCAAACAAGAGATAAAGCAAGGGTTCAAACATCAGTAAAAGCAGTAAAAAAAAAAGTATGTCTGAGAGTAAGTAGTACTTTGTATGGTTGTTGCTTTTCAGAGTTGCTGGAACCCAATGAAAGCTAAAGTGATTTTACAGGCGAATGAGTGACAGCAGGGTAATTCCAACAACTTCAGAAGTTTCTGTTGTGTGACAATCTCCCAGCGTTAAAGAGAAGAAACAGGCTTTACACACGCGTGTTAACACAGCACAAATCACAACACCAGACCGCAATAAAACCAGACACTTTTACAACACAGCCACAAAAATATCATATTGCTAAACCCTAACCGAGATGCCACTACTATCCACTATGTCACCTGTTCACAGGCCTGCTGGAAGAAATGCTGTTTGGAGGTGAAGTGTGAAAGCAGATGAGAATTGGACCAGGTAGAGAAGGTTGAAAAGACAGACAGGTGAGAGCAATGCATTGATCCACCATATGGGAATAAAAAAATGGAACACATCCAACCACCTAGGGCTCCCAAATGGGGAGGATACCTTGGCAGGTGTTTACCTTGTCAGTCCTGGCCTGATAATCAGAGAGAAAAGACAGGAGGAGCTGTCTGCCTGAACCCAAGAGGCCGCAATAAGAAGAGCGAATGGAAAGAGAGTGAGAAGGAGGAACTTGTCTGTCTTTCTGAGACCAAGAGCCAAACTAGCATCCAATATAAACACACACAGACAGACACACACTCGCATGCATACTCCTACAACAATCCTTGAGCTATCAAAAAGCATACTGGTGCTTTCCTGTTCCTCCTCCGTTTTTCATCCCTCAGATACTGCTTTGAAATGAATATCTGTATGGTGGTAATCCATCATGGTTTGATTATTAAAAGACAATGAAGTGGACATGAATGAGGCACCCTGTCGCTTTAGGCTCTTTATGGAAACAGAAGCCAAAATCCGAGAACGTCTCCCTTTAAAGAGGTGACGGATTGATTCTGGAGGACGGCCAAAGACGACTCAAAAAGACGAAGAGGGGGGAAAAAGGGGAAAAAGAGAGACAGGAGAACAGCATGGGAATAGAGAGGCAAAGTGCCAACTTGAAACAACTGTAACCTAGCAAAGATTTTCAGAGACTGGTGATAAGTGCCTATCTTTATAACACTGCCTCTGTGATCTAACAGCTATTAGGCCTCGACATGCCTCTGTGATTCTTAATCATTAAAAACAATTATCTGTTGTGAAGTAATGGATATCCTTTTTCGGGATGTTTTCAGGACACTCTTCGTAGCAAATTACCATAGATATACAAATGAGGATTAAAAGAAAAAAGTGAAACCTAAAAGAGAAGAGAGCAAAGCAGGGAGGGGAAAAGGAGGGAAGGTTAATGCGTGTTCACTGTCTGAGAATGATCCAAAGTAAACTGACATCACACCAACCTCGCCACCAGCACAAATCAACAGAGGAGAAAGATGAGAGGAGATAACTACCACTCTACAATGTTCGTGAAAGTAGGTCAGGAACTTGTTGGGCTGCTGGGCCAGAGATGAGCTTCCAAATTTACCCTGGAAAACCTCTAACAGATAAATGTTTAACCCTCAAGACAAATATATTAGACAGAGGTAGAGTTAGTTTAAATGTATGCTAGAAAACAAATGATAAAGGGAAATAGCGTGCATTTTACTGCTGAAATGTTACTGTGCTGCTAAGAGGGGATGGCTCTAGCAATGGCAGAACTGCTCAGGCAGTTAGTGAATCCACCATAATACTGAACAGTTGCAATGCAAACTTATTTTGCCATTAAAACAACCGTATGTATTGTGTTTGAAATAATGCTAAATTCTTTTGTTTTTAGTGGAATCGACACATTTTTGGTGGAAAAAAATTTCAGTTTTCTTTTTTTAGTTCATTTTTTGGCAGCATGTTGCTGCAGTAGTTAGCACTGTCACCTCACAGCAACAAGGTTCCTGGTTCAAACCCAGCTGGCGTCTTTCTGTGTGGAGCAGGCATGTTCTCCCTGTGCCTGCACGGGTTTCCAGGTATTCCTCCCACAGTCTGAAGACGTGAATGATTCCAAGGCCGATTGTTGAAGTGTGCAGAATAAAGCGCCGTATGAATGTAGCTTGTAGTCTTTGAGTGATCAGCAAGACTAGAAAAGTGCAAGTACACTGCAGTCCATGCGCTACTGATCAGTCAAGTCACAGCAGGCTTTGATTGCATGCAAGTTAACAGTCCATGCTCAGTGCAAATGAGGGCTGGCTTTTGCCAAAATGCACTGGATAATGACTAGCTATAATCTGGTGACCATTTAGTTTTTTATTGCAAATTATTCTGCTTTAGCAATTTCTGCACAGAACTTAAGGTCTTTGCCAGGATATGTGCTGGCTACACCCAAAATCCCCCAAACTGGCCAGAGCCTTTAGCACTGCTCAACCCAACAGATTAACCAGTATGTTTCCTGATTGCTTAATAAATGAATTTGTGAAATTTGTTACACACATTCATATTTCGTACTGGATAATTTGTAATTACTTTCCTGTATCATCTAGTGCCATCATCAGGTGAAAACAGCCTATAATTTGCTTTGTATGCACAATAACAAATGTTAGGATGCTTATGTGCTAATAATAATGAATATATCTGGTAGATGCCAGATAAATATCTCCACCTTACCATGTGAACATGTTCAGCATTTAGCACCTAAGCTGCAGCGTCTTAATCCAGTGTCAGAAAGCTACTGTAGACTCTTGTTCTAAGTCTTGATTTCTTTCTCTTTGTCAGGCCCACATAACAAGTTGCCCAAAATTTTCCCTCACTACCTCTCTCAGGCATAATGAAAACATTTTTTCCCTTATCACCATCATTCCTCCTTTTCTCAAATCTGTCTTTCTACTAATTATATTTTCAAATCTCCCTGAGAACAGCAGCAGAGAAGAAAAAGGTGAATGTGGGATGTAGGTTGCTTCTTTCCTTTGCTTTGTCTGGAAAAGGCATTTATGAATCAAAACAAGACCCACTCAGTGACACACATTCAACCACACACACACCAACACAAAGCCCAACTCATATCACACACACAACGGCTGCTTAAGAGATCGCCCCCCCCCCCCCTCAAAAAACAGGAGGTTACCTGTTTAAATATCAGAACCTTTTCCAGCCCTGTCAATCATTGGTTGTGACGATATTAGCAGGGCACCCTAATCACTCTGCAAGCAGCTGATACAGAGCTGTGTGGGCAAAGCAGAGAAAATTGCTGCTGATAAGGACATGCTTGGTACCACATGGCCTTCTCTGTCTCTTTTGATCCAATTATCTCTTTGGTCTGAAACTCTTCTATCTCAGTTTCTTAATATTGCCTGTCCCTTTGCTTTTAATATGTCTTGTAACATCAGGGCATTTTTTCGTCAATACGCATAGTTGGTCATTTTGAGTAAAGATCAGCTGTCTGTGCTGTTAAGTTTAAACCTTGTCAAAAGAGCAAAAGCAGCCAAGCGATACCAACTGAGACTCAGAGTGTTTTTTTTCTGAGGGAAGATATGTATGTTTTTTAAAAAAAGAGTCAGACTGTCACTGAGCTAAATGCCACATTAACTCTATGGAGACAGATGCTGGAATGAGTGAAGTGGTGCCCTGTGGAGCAGCGATTGGGGTGTTCAAACTGTCACACGGCATAATGCGCATTTTACTTAGAAACTCACTTCATGAAGGCCAACTGCAGGGTGCCTTCAGGCACTGCTGCACCCTTTCATGCTATGCTTAGTCATAAAACAGACCTGGGACCTCCAGCCTGTAAGGTTGGTGAGTCAAGTAATGCTTTAAATTAGGGTGCCTGGGGTTGGAAACATATGACAACATATTTAGAAATGTGTGCCCAATACAGGAAGAACTAAATGAATCTCAGACTCTTGTCTTTAGTAAACATCAGCTGAGCCATCAGCAGGGAGAAGCATAACAGAAAAATCCATTTCTGCGGTGCTCTGGTGAAGTACTTCCAAATCCAAAATGCATGAGCCCTAAAATGATTTTTTATGTAATTTCTACAAGCAGAAAAAAGTTCACTAGGAGGAAGAGGGGAAAGCAGGATAAACTTGCAGCAATCCATGCATAAGTTTTCTGAGTCACAGCAGAAATTAGTGTGGGCATTTAGAGAGGCATAGGAGAAGAAGCTGAGGGACATTGTGTCCCCGGAGTATTTTTCTCCCCACAAATAAAAGAGGATGAGCAATCAATAAAACAATAGCTGTAATTCTGGCCCAAGAGCTGGATAGTTGCAAACCCTTTTCCTCGACAGGCCTGGGCTGTAAATGAGAAAAGTCTCAGAGTCAATATTCAACGACGGCTCGCTAAATGGTTTTTACTATGGTTATAAAAGGCTCAAGGAGATGTGGAGGAAAGAAATGGAATTTCTATTCTCCTTCCTGGACCTTGACTAAATAAACAAAGTTGTAATCAATATGACATGTATGTAAAAAATCTAAAAATCCTGCATCACACATTTCTGTGACTAACCAGACAAAGACAAAGAATGTACCACATATAAATTCATAATTCTTGTGGCCTTTTGTGTTGTTGTTTTAGATTTGCACATGCTTTAACGGTCAACCTATGCAGCTGTTTTTATTGCATTCTTTCCCTCTGCTTGCAACTAAACTAGAAAAGCAGACACAGGATATAAGAGGGTGGCCTGCAGGGACTGAATAAGAGGTGTTATGATTTTCTGTTGTTCTATCCATCTGGTGCAGTTTTCACATCTCGCAGCCTCCTGCTTCTTCATAATAGGTGTGCTTCAGAGTTTTACGAGGTGTGATACAGTCTCTGTCAGTGCCTCATTGTGTACCTAATGCAGTCATCACTATATATTTCCATTCAGCACACTTTACAGCATGTTCAAGTGTTTTTTGACAATCAATCCAAAGTTGTTTTTTTAGGCTATTGCAAGAATTCACAACCCTGTGCTGCAAACACTGCAACATCAACGTACACATATCATAAGCAATGGGTCCAAAGAAAGAAGCACAAGCTGTATAAATGCCATGTAACCTTGTAAATGATGCTGCTGGATAACACGTTATGTGCATCTGTTTCTGTCATAAAGCCTGCAAATGCACCTTGATTTAATTTGCTGATTTTACCATCACACAAAATCATTTCAGCTTTGTTAATGACATTTTTCTCGTTGAGCTTCCAGTTCATTTGATGCAGGTTCCATTATGCTAAGTGACTGAGTCTGTGTCCTCGCTGATAACTGACTGGCTGGCCTTCCGTTCCACAGCAACAGGCCTATCAGATCTGACTGAGCATGATCCTAATCTCTATTAAGGTGGCCACGGACCGGGAAGAGAAAAGCACACCGCGAATACACACTTTCTTGGTCCTTTTCTAATTATCTGTCTCAGACATTTTCAGTCAGTGTCTGTATACCTTATGTTTTCTCTTTCACTTCCCTGCACACCCCGCAACCAAACCCCAAATCCGTCTTCAAAATAGAATAAAAACTCCTCCCACAGATGCTCGCTCTTTTATGACAGGAAACATAAATTTATAATGGAGAATGGAATAAACTAAACACAATTATGGTCTGTGTTAGCCCGTGATATTGTGATACTGATAACAGAGTATCTTGTTTTGTGTTAGTGCATCATATCCAATAGCATTATGAATCATCTGTGATAAACCAGGACATTCAATCCTGCCGCAGCACGAGGCCGCAGTCACTTACTGACAACGCATTGTACCACAGTAGCTGTTGTATTGCCAATGTACAGAATGAATCTGTCTGAATTGTTATCTCCGTAGACCATATTGTAGGAGTGATGCAGCTCACATCCAGCTCTGTACTAATGAACGAAATGACAATGCTCCAGCAGGCAGATCACTGAGACATCCCACCAGTGTCCAAAACAAAATGTATGGAAATGAAATCTATTACACAACACAGAACACCTGCAAATAGCTCTGAATGTTGTCAGACTGCAGCGGAAGTTGTTATTACTGTTTGTCAAAGGATGAGCTAACACAATATAACAAGTACAGTTACCAACTCTGACAAAGGGAAGACTTTTGAATGCTATTTCTTCTTTGTGTTTTGGCTTAACTGCCAATAATGTACCCTGCAGGAGAACAGAATATGGATAAATGAGTACATTTATGAAAGGGAAGACAAAATGCCTTAAATGAAACACAAGGGAAGTGATATAACGATGTAATCCTTTACAAACCACTGTCTATGCCTGTAAACCTGATGAGAGCCAGGCCGATCAGTGTAATTAGTGTGTCACTATGCCCACGCTACACATGCTACTGTAGCTAGACGTAAGACACGTTTCATAACAAGATAAACGCAAGCTTGTCTAAAGGCAAGCCATGACTCAGTGGTAGCCCATGGTAATGTAACATTTTTAATGTAAAATATAAAATGTGAACAAAGATGTTTGTTTTTTTATTTCTAGTCTTATAAAGCATAAATAATGTTTATTTTTAGTCATAAACCCACACCCAGATTAGTAATGACTTGAAAACTTAAAAACTGCAAGACTTAAAAAGCACCTTCAAGTCTGTGCATACATTCAGGTTCCTACAAAACTAGAATTTCAAACTCAATATAAACACACAGGAAAATACTCAATAGAATTTTCAATACCGTGGATGAAAAAAAATATGTCTATTAGAACAATACAAACAATAAAGCTATCTGACACAAACATTCAATACCCAACTGTTGAAATATTTATACTATATATCATTTATCTTAGGTGTTGCAAAAACAAATTAAAAAGATAATAGTTTGTGTTGTCTGAGGTGTTGGTGTGCTTCTGGTGACTCACTGCTGACACTGTGTCTCAAATATAGTTGGTTAGGCAGGTTATCACTATCTCTGTCTACTTGCTGGTAGACAGAACTCAGCTGAAATCTGAGACTTTAAGAAAGACCTTTCAGACACTAATTCTTGTGATATCTCATTTAAATAACACCATCCAATACATTTACAGATGGGAACCTCTCACGTTAATGTTACATTATTAGCCATTTTAGCCATCAGGTAATTGCTAATAGTTAACACATTAAGGTGCCAGGTTAACATTTATAATAATTTCAGAGTTGTTAAATGGGGGGCTTTACTGACCTTTCAAATTTCCTCATAAAGTTCATGTGTTCAGCTGCTAGTGAGGGGAGGGAGAGGAGTTGTGTGTCAACTGGAGCGGTCAAAGTTGACACTGTTGCTAACGAATATTCAAGTCAGTTCAAGCAACAAATCACAAAAGTTGCCTCTAGGCGCTTTATATTATAAGATAAAGACCCTACATTAATACATTATTGTATTATCCATCCATTTTCCTTTTTTTCAGTATGACAGCCCGAGCATCCATGAGGGTGGATTATTACAAAACCATAGTAAACTCGAGGTATGTTTTAGTTTTCGGTGCATGTAGTATATTTGGGGTCTCAAATAAAAGGTAAAAATTTACCTTTTACCACATGATCTGTGGATCCGTTTTTTTACTGGCAAACACATCCTAAAACTGAGAGCATTCGCATGACAGGCGCTGAAGCAAAAGTTAATAAACACTGAATGCCAGCATTATGTAATGAGCTGTATGAATACTGCTGCCACAAGAGAGGTGCATTCTTTATAATGAGACCACAAAATCAATGCAGAGGAGACGCCGCGCAGCTCTGCAAGTTCATTTAGGCAGCAGGATATAAGGAAAGCCCTAGGATGAGAGTGAATCTAGTTAAAAATGTTATGTGATCAGCTCAGGGAAAAGAAATACAATCCTCCCAATGTTCCGATTGTTGCATAATCGTAATGAAAGTTTGTGTGGCACTCTAAATGCCTGACTGGTTTGGAAGCACAAGTGAAAAAGTACATATTGTAATGGAAGTAAGAATACATGCTGTTTTCTTTTGTGAGGTAATTTCAAAACAGATGAACACACGCAGTACAGCCACCTTTGGGTTCCATACTTGACAATGAAGAGGTTTTAAAAGAAAAGCTGCAATTCAGACGCACAGAGCTAAGACGTACTGCACAATAGTGTTTTTATAAAGCTGCTGGAACCAAGACTCACGTCACGAGTTTTCATATGCACAGTAATCATGCAATAATTACAGTGTACCATTACACTGAGCACTGGTTGTCTGGTTGTACTTCAGACTTCAAAATCATATCTAATTTGTATTAAAAAAAAGTGTCAAATTAAATCTGAATCACCTCCTTTCTGTTTTGTAAGCGTCAGAACACAATTTACATTTGCGCCGAAGTGTATTTAAGTATTGCATGAGCGATTAGGAGATGCAGCCCGTGCACGGGATCACATATATTGCATTCTCTGTCTCTGCCTTCCATCACAAATTTCAGCAAAGTGCAGATGACGGTTCTCCGATAAGTAATTTTCCATGCTATGTCAGAGCCTCTTTGTGATCACTAAATTCTTATATCGGCCGTGTCAAGCAATTTTTCTAATGGAAATGTTGCATTAATTCAGTGGCTCGGGCCATACATCATGCCTGTATATTTCCCTTGTGGGAGCTGAGGTGAACCAGGCCAGACAACGCTAGAGACTTTCTATGAAACCATGCCATGCTATGTTTGGAGTGTCTAATGCATTTGTTCTTCGTATCCAAAAAATGCCACTGTATCTGGGTGGTAGGATCACGATCACTGGATACTTTTGTCTGTAGAGATATAACAATACAGAAAAAATATGTGTAATCAAGAATAAAAGACAGATTTATTTAAGAGTCACGCAAAGAAAAGCAAAGTATAATTTGCAGAAAACAAGTGCACATTAAACTAGAAGAAAGCCTGTTTACGCATAATTACTTGGAAGGTGGAAGATACAATTACTCTTTCTTTCCATTCTAGCTATTTTCTCCTTTTCACACCATAATTCACCAAGTGTTGTTCTTCTCAAGTGATAAAAGCTTCAACAGCCTACCATTTCACGCCTACAAATCCTGATTACTTTTTTTTGGGGGGGATGGAAAGTAGGAGGGGTTAAAACTTGCTTTTAAATCAGCCACCAAAGAGTTTAGAAGGAAACCTCAAACACATAAAGCTTCTGCTAAAACCCTCAACCGAATCTTTTGCCTTTCATCTGTAACCTTCGAACCTCTTCCGTTACCCCACCCAGGCAACTTCTAAAGATGTGCATTTATGACACCCTGCCAGCATAAAGGGCAGTACAGGAGAAAATAAAAGTGAGGGGAGCCAGAGTAAACCTCAGCCCTGAACTATTGTGCTCAATCTGAGTGATAATGAAGGATGGAGTGCGAAGACACCGCGGAGAGAGACTGCAGTGATGGAGGGTTGTGAGTGTTTTTGAGACGTGGTTATGTGCTTGCCCTTGCAGGTGTTGTGTTACAGTCAGTTGGTCGGATGGTGGGCGTGCGCCTACCTGCAGCTCCCAGGTTTTTACACCGTGGGACACACAGAGGGAAACCTGAGCCAGTCGAGCCCACTCACCGTGATGCTAAGCTAATGCCAAGATTACTGCTTCCTTTCAATCAAAACCCTGAAAAAAAACCTAGTTATTTCCCTCACTGCCTGATATCTTTGTCTACAGCTCTGTCTGCCTGACTGACTGCCAGACAACAAACTCTCAGCACAATCAGGTAAACCAGTTCCTCTTAATTATATGGTTTCAAACGTTCAGGAGAGTTTAAGAAGAAGTTTGGGGATCGGTTGCCGAGGCGTGCTAAAGAAGGGATAAAAAATAGGTTCTTTTAATGTCTGGTTAAGCAGACATATCTATCATAGCTGTTTATCCAGAGGATGATGGGAGTTTGATGAATCATACGGAGGGGGGCTCCTTCTTTGTCTCAAACACTTTGGAGTTTGAAAGAGACAAAAGAGCAGCAGTGCTTTATCAAAGATGAATGATTGAGAGCAAGAAGACATTGATTTATGCCCGCAGTGCCATACCTGTACACCTTCATTTTTGCAGTATATGCTATTGCAGATGACTGATGTTTTGACTCTCTTTAGGGGGAAACAGTGTAAAAGTTTGGCAGTTAGGGCCATCATAGTAACGCCAAGGTTTACTAATTAGCACAAGGGAAAGTTCAGAGTGATAGAAGTGGAATTAGTTCAGTAACTTCTCATTAAACAGTGGATTGGACAATTTTTTTTAAAATGATAGTAGCAACAAAGGAAAATTTGGGAAATTACCAATTATGTTATTATGTTCAGCTGGATCATAATGAAAAACCAGATGATTAATAGTGTAATGGGGTTATTCCTCGGAAGTCCAGGAATCCCGTTTAATAGCAGTGCAATAGTTAGTGGGATCTGTTCAGACTCATTCATAGAGCTTTTTTTCCATGATTTTTTTTAAAAGCAGAAAAAGGAAAGTATTTTGACAATGAGCTGCTGAGAATCAGCCGTCATTGTAAAGTAAGCAAATGAGCGGAAACAAAGAGCGCAGGATGTGCTCACGCTTTAAAGTTTTCTGTTGTTTTGTGACAGCACACCCTGCGGCCCACACAGCCTCTGTTACACTGTATAAAAATCTCTCCTTGGCTCCTGAAGTAAACATTAACCAGACATATGCACACCTACTTGTATACAGAGGTCAGGAGAGCGGTGGCATTTCATACATTTCATTGCTTACTCTAGCACATCGCCAGTACATACACGAACTAGCGGCCAGCAAATAGAACTTCCATTTCTCCAGAGGTTTGTTCCATTATTGTATGTATCTCTGCGCGCATGTGTGCGCATTTCAGTATGTCTGCCTGTGTTTGTGTGTTTGTGCTGTAACCAACCATCTCATTTCCCCATAGGAGGACTTAGTCTGGCTGAGACTGCATCCTCCAGCACACTCGCATTAACATTTCATCCTGATTGTCTCTGTCAAAGTAATTCATCATCATCGACTAAAAGACTGGGACTGGAGCCTCCCTCGACTTCACATCTCTCTCCCCTCCATCTCCCTCCCTCTGTCTCCAGGTTTCCTCTTCGTTCCCATTTCTGCCCCCATTTTTGGCTTTGCCTCTCTGGCTTTACCTCTCATGTCCTCTCTTGATGTTTCTCTATCTTACTCTGGTCCATCTGGCTCTTGAGATAAACGCAAGTCTGGCTCTCCTCACCCAGACAAAATATCTATAAAGATGAACGTAATCACAGTTTGGTTATTTAGTCCAAGTGACCCTCCTGCGGAACATTATCCATCTGTCTACCTCGTTTTTGCTTACCTCAGTCACTCCTCTTTTTGGGGTTCTTACTCGCCAGGGTTCAGATTGACAAGCAGATTATATCCAGGGGAAAACGTGATTAATGAGTTTGTCTGAATAATGTAAATCAACCTAATGGAACTGGAGACACCAAATGAAGGAACAAGAGGGAAGAAGAGATAGAGGAGGAGAGGGACAGGGGTTGCACAGGGTTCAGATTTCCACTCAACTGAAATGCAAAAGCAGTAAGCAGGCCTCAGCTGCTGTCACACCGGCCTTTGAGGGAAACAAAGAGGAGGATAGACCAAAAAAGTCCTCCTTCTTCTCCTCATCTTTCCTTTCTTTTGTCTTCTTACTATGAGTCCCTGGAGTACCCTGCCCCTCCCTCACATCCATCCCTCCACTCAATCCTCTCATCCAACCAGATATGATCCCTTCCAAACCATTACCACCAGCAGCACCACCACCACCACTAATCCAAGGACAGCGACTGTGGCACCACGCACATGCACACACTTGCTCACACACCTTCACGTGCACACAATCACACAGAAAACCTAAGAGACAGCACTTTACAGTCTGCTAGCTGCAACAATGAAATCTGTGCTTTACTGACAGAGTCAGGACCCCTAAAGACATAAGAGGATCAAGTTGCTCATCCGGTAACTTAAACCATTTAACCATTTGTGCACTTAATTCCATTGACATGCAATTTTTAAACAGAAAACAATGCAAAGGAGATGTCTTGTCAAAGAATGAGGCTTAAGACTCTTAACCGAAATGAATTTGGAGGACTTCTCGTTTGAAGAGACTTCAACAACCTTAAGAGTGGAAAAGCTGCACTTTGTGTATTTCTTTATAATATTTTAGAAAGAAAAAAAAGGTGCAGGGACTTTTAAAATTGGCTTCTTATTTTTGTCTTTGAAACAATAATAAACAAAACAAAAAAAACTCAGCATGGTGTGCTTGTGTAAATGCAAACTTTGTCTTTGTGTAATTAACTTAAAAGCTTAAGTGCTGCAGTCCGGATCCTCCACAACATTTAGTCTCATTGTTAAAGGAGGATCTACGGATTACTATTGTTACTTTAAAACTAAATCTGCAAAACAAGGCTAGTACAATGACAATGAGATAATTAGCAGCACTGCTTACAGGGGGGTTTTGGATTTAACCCGATAAAACACAATACTATACCTGTCTTGGACTAATTTTTCAGGCTTGTTTTTCTGTGTACATTTGAGTTCCTTCTTCTTCTAAGCCATTTTTAAGTGCTAAAACTATGTAAAATAAGTCCTTTAGCGTCAGTCCATTCTCTTAATCTACCTTTTTGTAAAAGTTTTAGAATTTTTTTGATAAAAGATAAATAAATAAATCCCACAATTAGCCAATCCCATATCTTATGTAGTAAGTAACTGCAGGTTATAAATTCGAAAATGTAATCACACAATGCTGACTACAGGCAGGACTGCCCACTGTTTCTGATCTAAGTCCGATTTTACAGGAAAACTTTGACTAGAATAAATAATAGTCATTAGCATGTGCAAATCATCTTTAACACTGCATGTCAAATCATTTATTGTCTTTGTTTCTCTCTTTCGGGTTGTTAATTGGTAGTCCCTTTAGTTTGTGAGGAACCAATTCAGTGCGACAGTCCAAAAGACTTCATTTTTCATTTTCATTTTTCTTCTGCAAAGATAAGCCATCTGTGAAATGATACTGTAGAGGTTCATTCTCTCGTGGCATATTAATGTGATGAATTAAAATCACACACTGACAGGTAAGGATGGAATTACAATGGATGCTTATGAGGTGTTTTAGTGGTTGTATGATGGTAGATTTAACAAGAAGGTCCAGATTCATATGGCCACTTTTAACTATATTTAATCGGAAGGATACACGTATTATTGGAATTAAATAAGCAAACACTAAAGCGGGATTTGTGTCAAATGTTATCTGCAGCTGAAGCAAGTGAGAATATTGTGTGGCCAGCAGCTGTCTTTAATTAAAGCTTGTTCAAATGGGTTCCTCTCCTGGGGGGTAGAGCAACAAGCAAGTAAAAAGAGACTCAAAGTCTGTATCCTTCTGTCATGTTGAATCCAAGCCATTTCTGTAAAATCAATCACAAGCACACAGAGGTGTGCCTGCTTCTGACATGTCTGCAAAAGAACACAGACACGTGCCCTTTGACACCATTTCTACATCTGTCAAAGACTGAAACTGACAAGTGAAGTGTTGTCAAACTGCGGCTGGGGAGCAAAATAGCCCTTCTGAATTGCTAAGGGCACTGTTGCTACCTTGGTATCCGATGGTAGCGGCGGCAGCTAATCCCCTCGTGCAGCAGCAGCAGAGCAGACCACAAGCATGCACAGAAGACTCAGACGAGGTCGGCTGAATGAGGTGAATGAGGACAGAGGTCTAAGGTGATAGGGTTCTATATCCGGAAGTGATAAAGCCCTTCAACCTAAATTCAAAAGGAATTATAATTATACTTTATTTTTTACTCCGACACAGAAAACCTGCGTCACTCGCATCCTTATGGCTTATGTTCAGTACAAAAAGGTAATAGTTCCTAGAACAAAAAAAAAACAAAAAAACATTGGCAGGCAACATAATCCAGGCCACAATTACCTTGCCTAACAAACCATAATTGGAAAAACAAATTAGTAGTACATAAATGTAATTTCTAGGGGACAGGGGTTGGATGAGGGCCACAGGACTCACAGAGCTGCATTCTCTCTAATTACATTTGACTTTATAAGTGTACATTAAAATGAATTTAGTACACAGTATTAATCCAAATGGAATAGATAATCTAGAAGGCATACAGATGTAATCTCGAGACATGTCATTTCATTATGCTCAGTGATGTTACAGTTTATCAGCTACAGTAATGGTAGTATTGTTCTGTGGTAAGAATTAGAATTCACCCAACCCCATCTGCCTTTCATTTTTCAGATAGGGTAAAATTACCCCTGAAACCAGAGGCCGAAGCAGTCTCAATAAATTGGCATAGAAATTACAACCAGAGAACATCACTGGGCAAGGACCCAAATACTTTTCTTTGCAAAACTAAGTGCCCTGGTGGCTGTGTTCACAAATATGAGATAGATCTACATTTCAACAGAGCAGTTTTCTTGTTGCTTTTCATTCAAGTGCAACAACAAGACAAGTAGTGAGGGCAAGTCTGAAGTATTGATCTTGTGTAAAAGCAATACAACATTACATATTAAGAAAAGAGCCAGTTACTGTTCATGTCTTTTTTTTGCTCTGTGTATTAACACCCGATACGCCTTCAGATTACAAAATTGCCAGCCCCTTCTATCCACAAATATAAACTCCTGTGTCTGGATTTGCCAGTGTAAAAAGTTTAACTGCTGTATTTGCATCTATAGCTGGTGCTATAGACTAGAGCTAAAGAGATGCAACAACAACACAAGCTAATCCGTGCAATGTGCCACCGAGGGGTTTAGCTCTGGGGAGGGACTTAGAAAAGAGAGAGGGAGAAGGGAGGGGGACTTAAAGCAGTCATTGTCCCTCTGGGAGCAGATTAACTATTTTAAAAGCAAAGGTGACGTCTACTGCTGGCTCGCTTTGCAGGCTAGCCCACGTTCTGAAACTCTGTGTAAGATTACGGTCCCTCTTCTCTTTATTTACTTCTCCTTTCCCTACTTTAGCCCTGTAGCTTCTTTTGCTCACTTTCTGTCTTCATCTTTCTCACCTCACACTCCTTTCTCATGTGCACAGGCTTTCTTTTAATCAAGGAGGAGACAGGCATATGCTCACTCAGAGCGACAATCAGAAATGCCTGTTTCAGGAGTGGAGCCAAGGCCATCATGAAAGCACCGGGTGCACAGGGAAGACTGTGCCGATTAAAAGTTATTATGCCGCTGCAATGCCACCAATGTGTGAATTGGGTTGGGTGAAGGGCCACGGGGAGGGCTCTGTCCATGGGGAGCAGCACAAATGTGCAATGAGAAAAAGGGGAGTACACAGGGGATACAGGGGATGACACGACTTGAGAGAAGAGGGAGGAGAAAGTAGGGCACGCAGGAGCAGACTTGGGTGTAAATATAAGGGTTTCTTGTGTGGAGAATGATCAGGGGTAAGGAGATGAGGCACTACAAATAATCTACACAAGGGAGTAAAGAGATAAGTGCTAGGCTATAGAAGGCGGAGGCGAGGGGGGATTTTGAAAGTAGAAGTGAGAAAAGAGAGGGCACTGCTCATGGGATATACTCCTGTTTACTTAAAGGAAAACAAAGACTGGCACTGAAAAGCCTGGCATGGAAATACAAATAAATCCCCTCTTGCCACCAAAGTCTTTTTATTGTATAAAAAACTGCATGAGGCAAGGGAGAAGTAAAAAGAACTTCACTCCAATTATTACATTTCTCATGCCTTTTCTTTCTTGAAATATAAGTGTTGTTGAGTGTATGTATTGTAATAATTCGCAATGGAGTTATGTTTTTCTTTCTCCCCTTTCACAGCAAACCAGTCCCCCTGTGTGATCTGCATAATGCATGAATCCTCTGCGTAGACTGTCAAGGGAAACACAAGGCACAGGAGCAACAATAGAAAGCAAACTTGATGTATAATATGTAGTTTAATGAATTATTACATAGGCCCCTCAGTGCTTTCCTTGAAACTGTAGGAGTCCTGTTCTTTCACTATATAAAGACATCCTACCAAAAGTATTCACCGCGAAGAAACATCCTGTTGATACACTCCAGCACTCTAGTACATGTGAATACCCCCTGAGCACACACACACACACACAGATGCACACACTGAATGAACATGCTGCACATGAACGCACATCAAGGCCTTTGTGTCACTGGATCTGTCAATCTTCTTCTCGTTTTTCTCCTCCTTTTTTCAGTTTACTCAAAAACACACACGTACACACACATCCATGCCAACACAATTCAGGTCCGTCATAATGAGGCCATCATGATGAGGGAAACACAGAGTCAACAGACAGCCTTTCATAGCACAAAGCCGCGGAGTCTCCACAAGTCTCCGTGTGGAGCTAGCTCCAGTGTGTGTGTGTGTGGCTGCCAGGCAGGGTGGGCCCCAGAGGAAAGGCTTACATGGCATGACCTCAGCGAGAGACTTCCCTCCTCCAGGCCCTGGCACTCACATGCACACCCAGGAACACATACACACACACTTAGATATATAGAGTGTTCCCAGCGTTCCTGGCAGCACCAGTCCAACCAGAGTGGTCTGCCAAATCTTTCAGTAACTTCTTCTGATGATTTCCTCTAAGCCTCCCTGTACAGCCATGATCATTCTTATATCTGGTTTTATTCCACTGGTAGCTTTAGCTAAAAAAAAAAAAAAAAACAACTCTTAAAGTTCAATAAAGATGCACCATCTCGTCCTCTCAAAAACATTTTTCAAAACAGTCTAGATTTTTTTTCTTCTTTTTCAGTGCCTTGAAACTGTGAAATTACTCAACAGCACAAACACAGGGTATGCCAGTTTCACTCAGTGTTCATATCAGTCAGATCTTGCTAGCCCAGTGGTAGCAAGAGCATTGGGTTTGTAAGGATGCCAAATGTTGGTCAGTCGCCTAGACCGTCAGGCAGGCGGTTAGCGAAAACAAATTTTTCAGCTTTTCAACAACTTTAAAATTACAGTTTCTGTTGGTTCCCACTGGTAAACCCTCAGATCTTCTTGTTGTAGAGATATTTAATCAAAATGGACTCATAACAAGTAAAGAGCCATCCATCCATCTTCTCACACTTATCAAGTTCAGGGTTAGGAATGGGCTGGAGCCTATCCCAGCTGTCTCTGGCAACTGCAGAGTTAACTCTGACGCATAGACACCCATTCACATTCAAATTTACACCTACAGCCAATTTCCTAACAGGCCATACAAAATAAAATATTCTTTGGATTTCTTTATGTTTTAGTTAGTGCAGGGAAACTGTACAGAAGCTATGTTATTTATAACATTCATACCTTGGTAGCACCCCAGAGAGCTGAGCGTGTGGCCAGTGGGTTACATGCTCAGCTTTAACAAACAAAACAAGAGATTTTTTTGTTATTTCATTCTATCCAATATGGACATTTTTTTATTTTGTCCACATCCAGTTTGTCATGACTAAGTCTATTTTGTTTATTATCTTTCCAACATCCACCTTACATATAATGCAAATCATTTCCTCTGAGCTTGTGCTAAGGGCAGAATCCCAGATTTGCATAACTATAGCAAGAGATGTACTATACTGCACATTGCTGCTGCATAATTCATCTGCATTGCAAGACATAATCCAAGAAAACCAAATATTAGAACTCTGAAAAGCAAACGAACGGATAGTCGGAATGAGGTGCCTCCATATGCAATGGCATGGAGACACTTGCGAAGTTTTAAGGGGGAAATGCAGACCTCGGTTTAAGGACAGCCAAACTTTCTCGTGTATATTTAATGTGAAAAACCATATTCTCCTCTCCCCCATCCACAGTGTCATCACAAAGCTAGACCCGAATCGAGTTTGAATGCGGTGATTTTTCATGCTTTAAAATGAAGACCCGCTGCCAAGAATGCACAATTAAGATTAAGTTTGTGCTCAGATGACAGACGTTGAGTCGTCATGCTAACAAACTGAATGAATTATAGATCGCCTGCATCACCCCACCCAGAGTCTATCTTTGCCTCTATCTTTCTCTTTGTCTGTCAAAATGTGATGAGCTACGAAACTTAAGAAGCAGCTTTGGGTGTGAAACTGTATCCCTCTCTGGGGGTTTGAGCCATTTTGTTGAATTTGCATCTTAACAACCTTTCTGAGTAATTGAAAAAGTGGTGTCAGAGCCCAGAGTCTTGATCTCTGATATGGTAATTACCTTCCATTTATGCCAGAGACTTTCAGGGAGTCCTGAGATCCAGAGGCAGCAGCTGTCTTTGAGGAAAAAGCGTAATGACCTGCATATGTCTCCTTCTTTTTGGGAGCTATCAAAATGCATTCGGTCGGGTATTTTAATCTGTGGTTGACATCTCTGATTATAAGATCCAGTAAAGTTGTCTAATCTTCTAACAGCAATGGAAGGAAGGAGGTAGGGATTAAAAAAATGGAGGGATGGGGATAAGGGTCTGAGGATAGGGGCAGACCTTTCATGTGGTTTTACCCCACTCTAAAATGGGTTCCAGAAGCGAGCATGCTGCGTACACACAGCACTTAAGTCTAACCTTTTGATCATGAGCTACTGGTTTGGTTTGGTGTGCGTGTATGTGCGCTGAAAGATGCATATGAAGATCATTAATCAGTGACACTGCTCACACGTGCAAGCACACACACGCACACAGTGAGAAAAACCATCAAGTCCTTTGTTTTTATTTAGGTTATGTGGTAAACTGAGGAGAAGCTGGAATATGAGCTGAGAATAAGAACTTAAATGAGGCAACACAGAAGTGCTTGCCACTGACTGAAGCACACGAAAAGCCTTGAAATCAGTACTTTGCCGTACATTCTTTAATGCTACAAGCAATTAACTGCAACAAAGCCTTTGATGCCAAACTCCTTGCAAAGATGCAGACTAAAATGTCCACAGACTCTTTACTGTCCAACATGAACAAGTGTTTAATCTTTTCAGATGCACCTAAAACATGGCAGGTGACATACATCAGCTGCCTGTTGTACTGCTGTAGAAACCAGCAGCTTTTATCATCCTATTCAGCACCATCTTTCAACTGTGCCTATGGATGCCAATGCTGCAAAATGTCAAAACAAATAGCTCAGAGGAACTACTTCAAGAAAGAGACGTCTCGCAGATGAATCTGCTTGTCTCGGGTAATGTAAACATCATACTCAGCAAGGGTGTGTGGATCCGTGTGTCTGTGTTGACAGGCAGACACATATATGTACATATGCTACACATAACATAGATGACTCCCACACATTGTCTGATATTTGAAAAGAGAAAGAATTTCATCCTAGTGGAAGAAGCAACAGTGTAATATCAGGCGAGCACACGTGAAAAAACCAGCAACAGAATCAGTAAATATACACTTTTTAATTGTGTGTGCTTGACCTGCTGCGCTGCATATGAGTCAACACTTTCTCTCAGTCACCTCAATCACTGGATTAGCTTCAAAGTCATTTGTCAATTAAATTGCCCTCTTTTGAGAGCCGAGTCCAGCCACAAATCATGTTCAATTGGAGAGGGAGAAATTATGGTGGTGAGAAGGGAATAGGAACAAATTAAATGATCCTTGAAACCTTTGTAGCTCCAGTTCTCTGATTTATCCTTTTTATGCCTTTAAGATAAACTATTGGCATTAGCTTCATCAGCTGCTTTTAGCAGCATAAATGCATGAATATAGATTGACTATTGGTGAAGGTGAAAAGGCTAAAAGCCTCATAAAATTGCTAGATGAGAAATGATCAAATAAAGATTTTACTTTTAAAAAAAAGTGCATTTTTTTTCTTGCAACTGAAGGTTTCTCTCTTTACGTCCTGTGCAATGTCACCGTCACAGCCTTGGTGCTAATTACATACAGGACATTATCCCTTGGTATACATGTAAGTCTTCCTCTAAGTCCCAATCAATACAGAGTTTGTTAAAGAGCCACTAATGTCCGTGGCTCCATGCTTCGCAGACACTAACGACCTCGCTCTGGATCAGCCACGACAGCTGAAGACACCCAGCACACGCTGCAATCAATACTTTCTCATACTGGCTCAGTCTTTAGCTCGCTGTCAATCTCACCATCTGTCTTACTGCCTTCGTATCTCTTCTTCTTCTGTTACCAAAGGTGTAATCTCTCCCCCCAATCATTTTCTATACCTCCTATCTCTCCATTTGAGCCACTCATCCACTCTTTCCCTTTCCAGCTATTGGCTGTCCATCTCAATCTATTTCACTCTGTCTCCTTTCTTTTTCCCTTCTACCCATCTTTTTCCCCTCCCTTTCTCTCTCTCTCTCTCTCTCTCTCTCTCTCAGCCCAGCCAACAGCTTCATTGTCCTTGGGTCGGGGTGAACAATGTCGTCCCACATGGGGCCCCGGTGCAGTCCCAGCCGAGAAGGCAGGGAGCACCAGAAAACACCCATAACTCAGTGTTTCAACTGGGCTTCGGGATAAAGGGAAGCCTCACACATGGCTGACTATGTGGGTCAGCCTGGGATCATTTGTAGACTAGAAGGCCAGCAACTGGCACCAGAATCCCCCACTGAGGGTGTATATGTGTGAGCGTGTGAATGAGTGAGTGGGTGAGTGAACGAGTGTGTCATGTCCCCTTGCAAACCTAGTGGTGTGAGGGCCCCACCTCCTCCCCAGCTCAAGTTCATCTCAGCCAACTATTCTATGGGAAACCTGCTCTTCTCTCCATCGCCATTGCTGCATCCCTCCACCCCCATCCTCTACGCGACCGCACCCCGATGCCTTTGTGAGCAGCGGGGACAAAACAGGGGGCTCTTTGGGGCCACCAATTAGTCCTTCCCCATGGGGCGACAAGGGCGATGAATAGAAAGGCCCCCAAACCGTCCACGCATATAATCTCAGCCTTCGCTTTGGAAGTTACACTGTCACAGCCACACAGATTCCACCTTGTTTTCAGAAGGGCCTTCTTGATTTAAAGACACGGCTCGCTGGTCCAAAAAGCGAGCATCCGGATGCCAGCGAGTCACTTTGTCAGAAGAATGGGATGGAACTCACTGTGTGTTCACCCCGCAAGGCACACAAGGATGCCTTTTGGGAGGTGAAGGGGGGGTTAAGAGAAGGTGAATTTTTCCCATCAATCACCAAGTGACATAAGCAACAATACCAACTTGGAATCCATTACCAAAACAAACAAAGACATAGCAGGAGAGTCTGCAACAGGAACCCAACACGGCTGGACAAGCTATGTAAACTAACGTGGTGACTGAGTAGGAGCAGGGTGAGCCTTTGAATGAACACAGTGATTGCTGGTGAACCGTAACACAAGTCACAGTGACGAGATGTCTCAATAGTTGCATTATCACTGTTAAGAGTCCCTCCCTCAAGTGCTTATCGGAGATGGATTAGCTTTTAAGGGGAGCCTTAATTTGCAGGAAAAGGCTAATTTCTTCCTGCTTCTAGATGAAATAAAGGCTTTCATGAGTCAAAATTGTAAGTCAAAATTATCTCGATACAAAAATTATTCAGACACAGACTCAAGAGATTTTTGTCTGAATTTAAAAGCCCACACCTTTTAACTACGCTAACATTCATCTCCTCATCCTTTTGAAAAACAGTTTGAATGCATTGACTTTTTCTCTAAGAGATAAGGCGCCCAAGAAGCAAGCAGACAGTCTAATTAACACACACACACACACATACATACACACACAGATTTAAACGTGCCATTTTCTGTTCTCACCTTTTTTAGACTGGCCATTGGCAGAGAGCTAAGAGAACATAACACAAAAGAAGGGAGAAACAGAGAGAGACCGGAGGAAAAGAGGAGGATGAATGTGAGATATTTATGGACATGAGTTTTCTCCAGCAATCCTTTCTCCTGCTGCTCATCCTCCTGTCCAATGAACTGAGTACTGACAAGCCAAGACAGGTTAAGCTTTTACGGCGACCTCCCATCTGATCAAATACCTCTTCAAAAATAAGGCAAAAAAAGTCCCAACTGTCAGGCACTATTGTGATAGGCTGTGGTCATGCATTTACATGCGTCTTGGCTCAGCTGTTTGCAAGAAGAGAGCCTTGTGCACAAGACTTCAAGTAGCTGTTTGTTACACAAGCTCTCTTTTTCAGCTAATATCTGTCTATACATACTATATAGCCACACTTAGGAAATACCTGTTACCTGAAATTATTATTTAGACTAGCTCCAGTCAGTTGGAATAAGACTCACAATCCAGTGTAACAAAATATATAGACTTACTTTACTTAACTGCAACTGCAGATATGTTCTGTTATTTGATATAGGTTTATTGAGGCATAAGAGGATGTGTTGTCAACATCCCCGGTTAAAAATGAAAGACCAACTTGCTCAGACCAGATCCAGGACACCTTCCACCTGGTCTGAGCAATCGGATTTCATTGCATCCTCAATACATCCTGCATGCATTTGTGCCTGTAGCTTACTTAGAGCTGTCCACTGGTGACTGAATCCTCCAGGATCCATAATAATGCTAGTTATGAACAGAACCATAATGATGATATTTTTCTGAAATCCTCTTAAGTGACACTGTAGCAGTCTTTCCTAAAACATCATGAAATTGCATCATAAATTTTCCATAGAAAGAAGTTTAAATCTTACGTGCTGTAGAGGTTTATTGAATAAAAAAATGTACAAGGCCATGCTTCAGTTAAATGATCCTCTCCAAAAAGTCATTTAATAAAAAATACATAAATAAATAAAAAACTAGGCTCCCCTCTGAACAACAGCAAAACAGAAACAGAGAAATATCTGCTCTCCAAGTGAGGCGCATGGGCTCTTTGTTCATCATCATCAGCAATAGTGCTCCGCCAGACTATTTAATGCTTGGCTGGAGAGTCAGGCAGCATTTTATCTTTGTTTCAGTTCCCATACCTGAGGAATACTTTTATATTCTCAAATGTTACACAGGGCAAGTGTCTCAGAGTCTGTAATTTATGAATTACAATTCACAGTCGCTGTGTACCAAACACAAAACAGAAACCTCTGCTGAGGCTCAGGTTTTTGTGATGTAAAGGCGACGGTGTCACTTAGAGCATTTTCACCTGGTCATCTTCCACAATGGTATTTTATTACCTTACAGTATAGCCGGTATGCCATCTGAAGGTGAAAGCTGCTTTGTGGGTTCTCACTGAGAGGTGGGGGAGTGCAGGAGGGCTGCTAGGCAATAGATCAATGACTCCGTGTTTCCACAGAGAGAGGGATAGGAAGTACAGGGCGAGCAGCAGCCGATGCCTTAAAATAGTTCTACCGATTGGAGCTCAGCTTTAACCCAAATAATGGAGAGGCTGACCAAGGTCTGCCGAGGTCTGTACATTTTTGATTAGCTCATGACCTCCGGAGAGTAGAAACAGAAGACAGATTTCATACAGACGAGATAGAAAAGTGGGACAGGAGCGTTTTTCTGACTTTTTCTGTCTCTGTCTGGAGCCTTGGCCAATATTTTTTATTTTATTTTTCTAATTAGAGTTTTGAGTATAAAACCAGAGAGAAAGGTGACAATGTAGCTCATGCACAACAGGTTCGTGTGTGTACTGTTAGAGCATGTGTGCTGTGTCTGAGTAATCATCCATCATATCTGTCAGATTAGACCTACCTAGTAATGGCTTCAGGCAAATGTCAAACAGTCAAACACACATGCACGCGTGCATGCACGCACACACACACACACATACAGTTTAAGACTTTTTTTCAAGATACATAGCTTGACATTAAGTAAGTATTATTAAAGACTCCTCTTCTGAAGGGACAACAGTTCTACAGCAGACATTAGAATAAGATTAACACATGTGGTATGAACATTTTGTTTTAAAAGAACTTTAATGACTCCAGATTTTTTTTTAAAAACAGAAAATCTGAAGTAATCTGATATGGGCCATTACCACTTTGAGAAGTATCCGGTGGCACAGGCACACATATGTACATCCACTGCAGATGTTCACCCTCTTTTGTTCTTAGCTCTGCTTTAAAGCTACAATGTTTTGTTCATTAATGGTTTCCTCAGCTGAAGAAGATAAACTGAGGAGACCATTTGTGGTCAGAATGTTTTTACCTGGTAACTTGATGGCAGTTTGCAGCATAGCTTCACTCTTGTTTGAACCACAATGTCTCTAAAAGCACTTTACTCATGCAGCACCGTACTCACTCTCTGTCTCTCTAGAGATTTATATGTATATATATATATTGCATCAACTGTTGTTTTTATACTTTTTTGTTCTTTCTACTTTTCTTAATATTGATTGCTGTGTGTGAGCCAAGTTTCCACTCGAACACATAAAGGCTTTTCTCACTTCTGGTGTAGACATTTGCATTATCTCACATTGGTGACGATATTGCTGTTTTGCAAAAACGTTCACATACGCTTCCCTGCAGGGGCACAGCATCTTTTTGACCGTTTCATTAATGTAGCCTAATGAGAAAAGACAAGACTCAGCTTTTCCCTGACCCAGAAAATGAAACAGCGGATCAGCATCCGATAAATAGACAAACCATAAATGGAACCATAAATAAGAATGAAGTATATAATTAGAAAGATGATGATTCTAGACAAGCCGGCTCATTAGAAAAAGGGACTTGCGCGTTCACCAATAAGACTTTTCCTGTCGACTAAACAGATTCCATTGGAGAGCTTCATTATGGCAGAAGTAGCATTCTCTCTTTCTTTCTCTCTTTCTCTGTTTCTTTTCATTTTTTCTTTTCTCTATCTGTTCTCAGTTTTTGCCCCCTACTGCCCTGTCCATTTCTTTCTCCTCCCTCTTCCTCTGTTCCTTTCTGCACTCAGTCTTCTCCCAGCCTCCTCCGCCCTCCCCCTCCGCCTTCGCTCGCCTTTCTCAGGGTCAATTAAGCTACAGTAACTAAACAGCAGTGCACCCTGTCACATTCCATCCAGTCCCACTCAGTGAGTGACTACAACTTTCAGTAAAACAAACGGGCTTTGAAGGGACCCGCTTCAGCAGCTATTACCATATGAACAACTCACTTCCTACCACACAATGAACTACCTTGACAGACCTTCTGTGGCCTCAGGCTGTCCTTCGTAGAATTGTGTTATTAATGGAGTATAAAGAAGGGTCTGTGTGCAGGCTGTCTGCCCTGTTTCGCCTCTGGTGCTCTAGCCTGGTCTGGCTGGCTATGCCTTCCCAGCGTTGCAATATTCAGCTCATGAGGGGTCAGCAGCAAAGACGCTCGCTCACACACACACACTCACACGCACACGTAAAGTACACACGAGCTCACAGCAGGGTGTGGGCATAAGTACAGAGAACACGGAACATGAAATGAAAACTTTGATGTACACACACTTGCACACATGTTCACACAAAAACATGCACACGCTTTCAACTATGAGAGTGCCATACTGTGCACTTGAGAAGCCAACCTCCAGCAAAGACAGATCTATTTCTCTTCCCCTCATCCACCTCCTCACACAAAGAGTACAGTATGTCAACAACTGACATCTTTAAGAAGGATGAAAACGTTCCTCTCCTTTCTCGATGTTTTCAAACTAAAATAGAAAAGTTCACACTACAACACAGATCTAATTTAAACTGCAGTTTACCGCAGCTCGGTGGAAGTCTGACTTCTTCTGCGAGAAAATTCCTTATGCACAACAGTTTGCGTTGTACTGACAACAGGTTTGTAGAGAGTAAATAGCAAGAACGGAGCCGCTACCGTGAGCCAACGACAGTAGCTTAAGAGACACAAACACGGCAGACAGCAACAGCAACAAAAACGAATGAAACTGAAACGTGTCGGTCTTCATTGTCTGATTGCACTGCAATGCAACTCCGGTGCGGCACTTGCTATGAAAGGTGTCATTAAATTTTCCTGGCTTGTTTTACTTGGCCAAAATATCTGTATGTGTACAAGGACAAACTGTACTTGCGAGTAATATTTCTCAATCTACCTGCAGGCAGGTAGATCAGCTTTTCTCGTGACCTGATACTTTCCTGTGCATCTGTACACCTTAAAGGCTAACACAACAAACCTGCTACATTCATGAGCAGCCATACTGACTGAAACGGAGACGGGGGAAATATCAGATGAATTGGTTGGGCACCCGACACGAGTTTGTTTGTCTTATCTATATATTTGATCTGGTTAGGGGAGGAAGTTTTGTTGAATGGCTCTTTGTGATCCACCACTACAGCTTATAGTTTACATCCTCAGGCTGCAGGGTGGGTGGGCAGGAGCACAATCAGATGGGTTCAAGTGAACACTTAATGTTCTTCTCTGCTTGAACATAGCAGACCAGATCTATAATATGCTTCAGCAGGAAACGCAGAGCACACCCTGCAATCAGATCTACTTACATCACAGTGACATGTCTTTTCTCCACATCACAAAGAGGGGGGAAAAAATGCTAAATTCACCACACTGCCAAAAATTGTAATTGCAGAAATAGTCACGCTGTTACAAACCGTGACTCGGTGTTCTTAGTTTGGCCTCACTCTGATGTTCGTATTCGTGAACATATTGTAATTCAAAGAAATTGGAAACAGCAGATGGCGTGACAAAGTGTTATATTATGCAGCAATATTGTACCATACCTTGTTTTAGTGCTCCCAGTTGAGTTGTAGGAAATGATGCTGCCAAAAACAATCAAGCCAGAGAGATCTAGCATTTGTGTTAAGTGTGAGAGATTCACTAGTATCTGTCTCTCTGACTAAAACATTGGATTGATTATATTTTATATAACACCACTGTACTATGAGTGGCCAGTACATATTTTTAAAAAGTATCTCAATCAATGTAATGATTAATGTAATTCTATGATGAAAACAATTTGATACACCATATTGTTTCTGTTAATAATAGATTATTTTATTGTCATCAGAAGAAGTTAAAAAAAAGGAATACCTACTTATTTTCTTAACCGTTTATCCACTTCAGGGTCTCGGGGTGGGGGGTCTGGAGTCTCCACATGTCACCAGTAAAAAACACACAACTTCTTCCAGAACTCACAGTGTTGTAATTGAATAGTTTGATTTATAACAAATACTCAGCAGTGCATGACAAAAAAATAACCCCACCTCCTCATAAGTGAGATCCTGGAAGCAGCAATGGTTCCACTAAATGGCTCAAATGATTAATTGACTATCACTGTAGTTGTTAATTAATTTTTAGTGGATTGCCTAATAGATTAACCCTTTAATTCTTTCAGTTTAAGCTCATACATTCCAGCTGACTCCTTCTTTCATCATTAAATTGTGGTCTCCAGCAGGCACCTGACACTAGGAAAACAAAGAAAACCTGAGTCAGAGAATCCACCTTCTCATGGATCAGATCTTCATCTGACCACAAAGTCATCTGACTCCCAGTGCATGTCTGACCCACCGTCACTTGATACACAGAATCCAGCCCAAAACCTGGATAGCAGATACCGGACAGGTAACCCAGCCCATCGAATCGCATGCCTTTAACTTGTGGCAAGGCGTGTTTCTTTGGATACCTCTGTGCACGTACCTGCGTGCTTGAGCATGACCGTGTATATTATTTTATGGAGGTCTTCTAGAATTCCCAGATAACGGTCATAATCCCATAAAAGCTTGTCAAAAGCTTGTTATCGCTCACAGATGTTTGTTCATCAAACTCCACCTTAAAACCCCTCAGAGGCGGATAAAGTTCCATCATCTGCCAGGTAATAAAATACACTATTTGTTCTCTTATTCAAATGTCTGCAATACAGGTGCGCTCGTCTCTCTGTCCATTTGAGAGATGGTTATCAGTTAAAAGGGTAACCAAAGCCTCTACACTTGTCAGGTCCCCCCTTTTTTCTACATTCAGCTCCTCATTAGGTCCCACTGTGAATAATATCTCCTTTTAGCTCTGTTTACTTGAGGCATATGGCAGGCCTACAGTAGTCAGCAAGCTGTTTCCTATGACTAACCTTTCCACTACGGTTTTATTGGTGCACTCTTATGAGCACATCATATGGTGACTGCAGCATATTTGACCCATGAGCTGAACTCATGATAGCAGTGGTTTCACCGAAAAGAGGAAGACAGCGGTCATCCGTGTGAGGAGGAAAGGCACACAGGGCAAACAGTATTAATGCTTCTATTGATTACAATCTCGCCATCCGCTTCTACACTCTCGTTAGATGTAACACAATGCATCCCAGGGAACGAATAACCATTGCTAATGGCTATAAAAAGCTCTTGAGAATCGGCTAACATTCTAGCCACTAAAATCAATATTTCCCCCAACCACAATCTTTATTTAATCTCAGTATAGTGGCATGAGGAATTAAGGATGAAAAGCAGATGAGAAATTGCTCAGTCAGAACAGAGTAAGAGACACCGGGTTATCCTAAATTGACTGAAGCTTAGCCACTAAATCTTAGCACCTATCTAAAGTTTACACAGTACCCCTGTTTGGCTGCAACTGATTCAGACATGCTCAAAAATCCACTCTGTTGCTATCCAGTGAGGTACTTTGGATAAAAATAGCGCCTCTCTTCCTGTGTTGTGTCAAACTGACTCCAATCATTCACAGAGGATTCCAAATAACAATTAATTAATGAAAAGTACCTCCCCTGTGCTCACCGCTCCAGTTGACGCTGTAGTCACAACCCAGGCAGTATTTACTATAAGTAATTAGCCCAGAGTTACAGGCATGGAAATCACCGTGATGATGGAATAACTATCTGAATGCCTCCAGGGTGGGACAGGAAACGAGAGCACTCAAACAGACAGTCATGCCTTATTATGCAAGTGGTGGAGGTAAGAAATACAGCCTCCCCAGGTAATTAAGGTCGTGTAGGCAGCTTCTTACAGACAATTGCCCTGAACAAGCCTGGTGTGAAGTGAAAGATGCTGATGTAAAGTGGAAGTGAAAATAACTGAAACTCTGCAGTGGTCTGACCTCTGTAATCAGAACCAGAATAAAATATTAACTATTCAAGCATTAAAAGACAGACGGTGTGAGCAGGTTACATTATAGATGGATGAGTTGTATCATTTTAAATATCACAAATGTAAGTGGTGCTAAAATGGCAAGCGCAACTGCATCGCATACGTATAATGTTACTCTAAACATGTGCAGCTTGAAGCACACTTCACAGTAGCCATAAATACTGAATTCTCCTATTGGATGTATTTAAGCCTGTCATTTAATTGCTCAGCTGTCACGGGGTCCTGAGTTCACATGATTATATTTGTGCATACTTATGTGCATGGTGTCATGTGTGCGTAAGAAGCACATGAACCACTGTGCATATAAAGCATATGGCAATATACTTAAGCTTAGGCAATTACTGGTAACCACATCCTCATTCTTCACAGGGTTTGTGCTATCTGTGACTGTTAAATTACCACAGTGTGGGTCAGCCAGGGTTACATAGCTTGACTAACGCAAAGTACACACTCACATACACCATCATAGTTGTAAGCACACACTAAGTCCTTCACCTGTTAATGTGTGAAACAAATGACGCTTGCAACGGCGCCAGAGCGAACACACCACCATGTCCCATCTTATCAGCTGGCTGCATGAAACGCTGTTTGTTCTAGATAGAGTCTGCAACAATCAACCAGTCTGCTAGAGGGGATTCAACTGGCCCTGGATGACTGCACCTCACAGGACTGAACAGAGAAGCAAATCCAGTGCGGCACGGGGGAAGGATGGAGATCAAAGTCAGGTACAGACTGAATGACAACAATAGGCCTACACCACGGGATCAGCTCAATGCTCCAAACTCCCAATCTTATCTAGGTCAGAGCCACACCTCCACAGACTCATCACACTGCCTTTTCTTGCTGTTTGATTTCTTTGTTGTCATGGGTGGTGATGTAATGTAATGTAATTTTGAAGTGTAAACTCTCAAGATGAAGACCAGGTAGCAAAGCCGTGGATTTCCTGTGTGAAAACACTCAGACAAGAGCAAAACTAGTTTTTGGAATAAGTCAGCCAAGGAGGAACCAAAACAATAATCTTCTAAAATGTTTTCTAATTCCCAGTACCATAAACCCTTCAGTACACATTAAAAAGGTGGGAACCAGCTAATAAGACATAACTTTCTGTTATAAATATGATTTTTTTTAAAAAACACAAAAATAATTTACTTAAGGAAGAAGTTATAAAAAAAACTTCCTTCATCAGTAAAACTCTCCGAAACCTCGTAAATGATTAACAGATGGTGCATCTACACAGCATCACCTTCCACCCAGTGTTCCTATCTAGTTACCAGGCTAGCATTACTACACTAGGTAAAATTAGGATATCTCGTCCATCCAGGCTTAGCTCACATGTACCATGACAAAAACCTGCAGAAGGAAAAAAGACACGAGAGCGGTGGTTGACTAATGAATTAGCTTTCTTCTGTTTTTCCTACCTGTCAACCAGCTGAGAACAGTTAAAAGCCTTTATGCAAACAAGATTTGATATTGAGAAAATGCACAGATTGTAATAATCTACCAGAAACAGAAATAATTCTCTGTGATGAAGCCTGACCAGTGTTGACTCATCAAATTCTCTTCAGAGGAGCTCGGCACGTAGCCATCACTCCTCACTCTAATTCCAAACCCAATTAAATAATCAAGGGTTCAACTGCTGTATAATACCATAATCAATAGACAGAAAATGTCTTGGTTATTGGGATGAAGTTAAACAGATCCCACAGAAAGTACAGAAAATCATCAGAGAAACAGATGAGAAGGTCCAAGATTAGCTGAGGATGGGAGCACATCAAAAGATCCAGCGTTTCTGTATGCAGCTGCTGCACTGCCCAATCAAACCAAACTCGGAGACCAAAATAAGCCTCGCTGCACATTTCTCAGTCTCAACACACACCAATTTATGCAAGAGTGCATACCTACACAAACAAGACACTAGTTCAAATACATGCACTATAGCCTTACCCACCTTCACAAGCCCAGAAGCATTCACCTCCAGAATAATCCAGTCAGCAAACCTTAACAGGTTTAGAAAAGCAAAGCTTTTTAACAAATAACGTAAAAAGGCCCCCAGTAGGCTGTGATGAATGAATCAACCCAAGCATGCTGTGAACATTATCAGAGTGGGGGATGAATGAATATATTATCATGCAAGGCACAAATTCTCTTCTCCTGCCTCACAGCTTGTCTGTCTTCCTGCCTATCAACCTGCTTGCCTGATTACCTGCCCACATACAGAGCACCTTTTGTCCAGATTAAAGGGGGATGGATGGGGCAGGATGAAATATTATTTCTTTTCACGAGAATTCATTTTGAAAAGGAGATGCGTTGGTTTCTTTGCTGTGCCTCAAAGCTTCACTGCCTCCCTTCCTGACTGTCCAGACTCTTTCTATTACCCTCTTTGACAGGCTGTCTTCCTCTGTACCTGTCTTCTTAAATGTCCCAGTTATCTCTAAGTCTGCATTCCTGCATGCCCCTAGCCTACTGGATACCCACATAACTGTCTATCTGACAGTCTTGTTTATTTTCCCAGCTCAAGTTTGCTGTCTATACATTACGTTTATGTCACTAATTAGCACTAACAAATACATTTTGTGAGCAATTTACAATAATTGAGTTACATTGGGAAACTGCTACAAAACCATGATGTGTAATTTCTCTATTTAATTTTAAGTTTCACTGTAATTGAAACATGCCTACTGGTTTTCTCTGTTTGTCGTATTTTTGCTAAGCTTGGCTGTCTGCTGCCATTTGGGGGCAGTCAAAAATAAGTTTAACAACTGGAAATGCAGAATTCTCTATTTTTATGCGTGCACTGTTTTTGGTTCTTTGCTGCTAGAAACACCAAAGTCAAAGGTTAGAAAGAACTTCATTTTAGGTGGGTGAAACTGAGTGTAAAAATAATTAAAATGATCCCCTGCAGCTACTGTCTGTGCTTCTCCTATGTGCTTCTTCGTGCTCCATTGTTTCTCCCACTTCTCCTTCTTGCGGTGTACTGTGTTAATTCGCTTTCCTGGTTAAGCCAACCTTTCAACCAATCATCATTTGACCTACACGTAGCGTCATCGCCCAGGGGCGACACGGTGTTTGCTCGTTGAAGGACTGTACGCGAGCCTCCATGTTGTTTGAATTCCCATAATCCATCTCCCTGCGTAGGTGGGAAGCTACAAAAACAGACACCAACGCGGGACCGTAAATTGGCCTTCAGCTGGCTTCGAGTATAAATGGACAAAGCTTTGGATTTTTAACTAAACCAAAACAACAATTTTTCTTTTGAACAAGTGTTTCAGGAACCTAACAACACGTGGGATAAGCAATCTGTTTACTGGTGTTTATGTCGAAGTCCTGCATTCTGCACCATTTACCCCGGCCTCCTTCCTGTGACTTTTCTGCTGTATAAGGATTTACGCTTTCCTGGATTGCAAAAACATTACCTGTAAACACCATTATGGAAGCTATTTAAATATATTCAACTGGAGATACAGTTGCCCTTCTACCTGCCTACCTGCCTGCTAGTCACCCTGTTTGCCTATCTGTTTAGTTTCCTAAGCTCAGGCTGCTGTCACACCATACATTTAATCATTACAGGAGCCCTGACTATACCAAGCAGCTTCCCTGAGCTGACTGAACTACATGCATGAATGTGTGTGTGTGTGTGTGTGTGTGTGTGTGTGTGTGTGTGTGTGTGTGTGTGTGTGTGTGTGTGTGTGTGTGTGTGTGTGTGTGTGTGTGTGTGTGTGTGTGTGTGTACGCCTTTGTAAGGCCTCCACTCAGCATAGTGATGATAAGTACTCCCAGCCCAGCGCTCTGCATGAGCTGATGGACAGACAGGCCAAGAACACTGGGAGCCTTGTGGTGAGTCGTGTGTGTGTGTGTGTGTGTGTGTGTGCGTGCGTGCGTGCGTGCGTGCGCGTGCTTTCAGTGTTGCTTTTTTTTCTTTTTTTTGTTAACCAGCCACACCACCAGAGCTTGCCACATGGCTGCAATTTGTTCATTAACTATGTAATAAATGTACACACACACACAGAGGTAATATTGTTCGGAGTTCTGCCTGATTGGATTCTGAAATAGAGGACCCTCAGGGGAATCACTTGTAGTCTACCAGCCACTGTGACCAGGGAAAGACAGATTTTTTAACAAGGGTTGAGACAAATGCTGAAGAAGCACACAGAGTCTGGATTTTTCTACCTCTAATAAGAAACACTGTGAATATAAACTAAGATAATACAGGTTGGGTAAGGTTTTTCATGTTAGTAACTAAATCTACTCCTTGATTCTGATTGCTCGCATATTACCAGATGTAACACTCATTTCTTAATACTGTTTATGTTTATGTACCTAGAACTCTAGAGACCACTGTAAATAATTAATATGAACCCGGGACCAATTACAAGAACTCTATGATCATCATCAGTGAATCAGATGAGTTTGGGATGGTTGTTACAAATCACATGCTGACTCGGATATCAATTAAAGGTTGCTTAAGGTAAGCTTGCCCAGCTCAGAGCAAGCTAGTGCTTGTTTGTATCACAGCAAGCAACATTAGAGTATCGAATGGCAGATAATTTAAACAGAAATATTGCTGTGGAGGGGAAAAAAAATCCAGAAACGTGGATAATAAACGAAATCTGTCAAGTTCTGTTTGGCTCTCGTATGTAAACCAGCAGTTCGGCTTTCAGAGACAACTGCTCCTCCCACATTCAGCGAGGCTTATAGCCTCTGGAAGAGTGACTGCTGCTCTGCCTTGAGCATACCGATCACCTTACACACTGGCTTTCCTCTACTTTGACAAGTGATACACATACATGTACATCAACACGTGCACAACCGTGCATGTCTGTTTGCACAGCTACTCACGGAGCTATAAAATCTGCACACACACACACCTTTAACCCCTCCCCCACCTGGATTAATTCACCTGCTGCACCTGAGAATGCAAGCACTATGATGTCACCTGCAATCCCATTACTTCAAAAGCACAAAAGCACCTCAGTGCCATCAGTACAAAGAGCAAACACACCCTCTCACTTCTTCCTTTGTCTCTCTGTCCCCTAATAGTAATTCCCCAGCAGAAAGTCCATACACAGTGAAGGGAGAATTACAGTGTGCTGTACAATCAGGTATTCTTGAGTTTCTGCCCACTAGCACCCATTACGTGCACCACCTTAACAATGACAAGCTTTCTTTATCCCTCTTCAGTCTTACTGACATGAAAGAAACTGCCCTGACGCATGAATTTGTGTGCACTAAAAATGCGCCTTGTGTGCGTATGAGTGAATTTGTGTGTAATTGTGTACACGCATTTGAGTGAAAGGTGGTTGTGCAGTGAGAATCCCATGATTACAGTGCTGCCAGTGGACTGCACTCCCAGAATCCCCCACTGGAAATACTCACAAGCAGGGAATGATGTGATGAGACAAGGCGATAATACAACCACCACATTAGTGCACGGTTAGCCATTAAAAGACCCAGATGAGATTATGAGGTCATATGGGAGGTACAAAGCCTACAGCCAAAACAAGAAGTCCTTCTGTGAAAGTACCGGCACATGTTCATGTTTTCCTTCTGCGTGAAAGGAAGCAAATATAAATCTAGAGAGAAGGAGAACGGGGCCGAAGAAAAAAAGAAAAAAAGCAACGAGATAGGCAGATGATAAAATGCTAAGAGACTGAGAAACAAGAGCTGATAGCATGAGGTATTCCCTGCCTTGGAAATTTCCATAGTGGTCGATTTATGGACTAATCCATCATGGAATAACACATGAATTCAGCATGATTTGCCATCAAAACAACCAACTGAGCATGAAACAGGCGACCCTTGCCCATCTTCCATTTCAGCTTAGTGGAAGGATTTTTCCATTGTAAAGCAAGGTGAAATAGCAGCAGTTCAATGTACTGTAACACACTGGAGATGCACCAGCCCCATGAGCCTGCTATTCACAAGATGACGCCTACTGTGAAAATATTCTTCTGCTCTCTTTAGGAAGGAGAAAGCGGAGAGATGGAAAGAGTTTATGTACGTATGCGTGTGAGAGAGAGAGGAGATAGAGGATTTACTGCTGAGATAAAAATGGAATCCATTTTGGTTCTTGAAGCACTCTCACCCACAGCGTGAGGACCTGCTCGGTGCGTTATCCTGGCATTGCTCTTTCAGTCACTTCCCCTCTTCCCTCCTCTGCTCTCTTTCAATTGTTCAGTCTTCCCCACACTACACTCTTTATATAATTTCCTCTTTTCCTCCTTAGTCACACCTCCTTCCTTTCCTTTCCTTTCCTCCTCTCTCCTCCCCTTCTTTCTCTCACTTTTCCTCTCTCTAGGCAGTAACGCACCCCAACACTGTCTCAGGTCCTGAAACTATGGCAACGGAATGAGAGAGCAAGCGCTCTCTATGATTAATAGATGAGAGATGCAGTGCCAATCGCTGGGGC
The DNA here is from genome assembly GCF_013358895.1 of Oreochromis aureus. Lineage (NCBI taxonomy): Eukaryota > Metazoa > Chordata > Actinopteri > Cichliformes > Cichlidae > Oreochromis > Oreochromis aureus. Next base: position 13,797,836 of record NC_052953.1, read on the forward strand.
CTGGGGAGGAGGGACAGATGCACTCGAACAACGCCACGCAAACACGCACACATAGTCGCAGAGAGTACACACAATGAGAGCACACTCAAACCCCCCCCTCGCCATTAGCCACCCTCTGTGCTTTGTGGTACTATACGCACAGAAAAGGGTCTGACTTAGGCACTACACAGAGACACAGACACATAAGCAAATTAAGAGGCAGTAAGCAGGGTTTTCCTGATGCTTAACATCCACATGACACACACACTTTCTTATTGGCTCCCAACAAGCAAACTAACCACAGAAATAACCACAACCACAGTAGCGGATGCAGCCCTAATGAGTCTTAAAAGACTGTGGATGTGTCCATGACTCACAGCTGGCTTCTCTTACCTGCAAAAGCACAACAGCAGGACGGGAACTAGGACATCATATTTTAACACTGTGTGCCGTGATTTACATCATCTGCTCTGTAGTGCAAGACTTGGTTGTTTTCAAGGCCACTCATTCATCCATCTCCCAGGCAATCACACAAAGCCCTGCTGTTTTTGGATTATCCCTGCAAATGTATTTCCTTTCCATTCCATCTGAGTAATGACAGGCAACCAAACCCAGCTGTGACAAAGGTATTACCACATGTTAATGTAGCATACACTAAGTGCTTAAAATAATAATATGAAGAGAAAGCGCACAATTTAAGCTGATTTGAAATGTTTCAGTGGATGGGTTTTCATCTAGCATGCACACGGCAAAGTTTGGCTTCTCTCAGTCTTCTCCTAGATGAGCTGGCTATCACTTTCTAATTCACTTAATTTCCAACAACAAAGCATTGCCAAGGACCAACAGCCAAAACACCAACAGACACTGCTTGCTTGGTCCTTCATGCTTCTGGCTTTTTTGGCATGCAGTTTACAACACGCTCAATCAATTATGCTAATGTAATGAGTATGAAGAGTGTTTAACACATGGATGGTTAATTCTGTGGATGCACTGTAGAGTCATTTTTATGGAGCCACAAGGGTTAAGGCTAAGTGGGAGAAAGCAGCCAGTTAGAACAACACATTGAATCCATGCATGCGTGTGTGTGTGTGTGTGTGTGTGTGTCTGAATGTGTGAAAGACAGCGAGAACAAGAACAACGCGCAGAAGCTAGTGATTAGTGATTACATTCTCAATGAGCCATGCTGTGAATAGAGCATACAGGACTCTACAGCACTGATATATATCAAGTGCCTGTAGTACAGTGAATACCATTTATCATCTCATATAAACAATGAGCAACATGTTCCAGTAAAAGAAGACTGTATGGTGTATAATGAGCAAATAAACTTTTTTTTCTTAAGGAAATCACAAATATGAGTTAAACAAAAGTGTGGATAGATGCAAATTTCAGCACAGGTCTAATATCTTTTCTCTCTCTGTCAACATTTTTTTTTTTCAGATGAAATGATGTATTTATCAAATAATCACAGAGCTCATTGCCAACAAAAAAAATGAGACGGAGCAGCAGAAGGTTAAGTACAAAATAATGTTTATACAGAGCAGTTGTATAATTTGTTGTAGCAGGTTAGAATATCCTCCTGCTTGTTTTTTTTTTTCACCTTCTGAATCACAGCAGACTCCCACTGAATCTGAAAAGAGAGCCAGCCAAAAACAGAAACTGTGCCATAACATCTGTGATGCAAAAGTTCAAACCCAAGCTTCTTTGATTGAGCTGACCCGCGTTTCTAAAACAAAATGTGTTAAAAGCACATCCACAAAGCCGGGATTATGCTCTTTCTCCGGCTTTGTTCTGCTACTAGAGGTTTGTTATTTAGTGTTACGGTAGTGCAACTGAGGCGGCAGCAATTTAGAAAGACGTGGAAACTGAAAATGGGGTAAGCATCAATAAATCACATTCAGATGACTAAGATGCGTTTGATGCTTTCTTGTAGTCTAATTGTTTCTAAAAAAAAAAAAAAAAAAAAAAAAAAAAAGCCCACACACCAAGAATGTGCATCAATAAAACATGGCTTTTATTAAATATGCATAAATACACACACTATTGAATGCAGACTATTGACACTGACTGAATGAGGACCAGTAGTTAACAGTGGCTGACTGTTGTGGCTGTTTATAATAGAAGGCCAATTCATTTGAACAGGAGCAAAGCTCTTTATCAATTATTCAGACCCACTATATTAAAGCAACATCTGCATCTGTCCTTAACTGGCAAAGGTAAAGACAAACTCTGTCTCGCTCTTCCTATTTCTGCCTCTCTCTTCCTCTCTCTCTCACACACACACACTCACGCGCGCACACATACAGTGTGACAAATTCACATCAGTCACACACAATGCCATCCCCGTTGCTATTGTTAGGGGATCGGCGGATCAAACGCTCCACAGAGCATTGCTCCAAATACAAGCAGCAACTCTGGTCGCCCTGCTTTATTCCGTTTTTTTTCAGGAGGACAACAGGCAGACTGTTGTCACAAAGGTAATCATGCTGTAATTCATGTGTCAGCACAACCAACATGTCAACATATAAAGTGCTAATAGTAGGATTAGCACTCTTATTGGTGGTGCTGTAGGCTTCGCGAGGCAATATGGTGGGACTTGCAGCCTGTGCAACATCTCAAGAAAAAAAAATGCCTCCAGGATTTTTCAATGCCTCCAGGCTAATGTTGTAGGAGGAGAAGAGGTAACATGTTAAAACGTTTTTGCTCTTTCCCCATTTAAGATCTGTGTGTAATACCCAGCACAGTATGCTGACAGCAAAAAAACATAAGGTCACACGTGAAAAAACACAGAGGAGACCCAAATATTTCCAGTCATTTTGGGGAAAACATGAACTACAACACCCTTTCCTCTCAGAGCTGGTGTGAAATTGTTCTTTCTTTTTCCACTTTTTTTTAAAAGGCTGATACACCATGTGGTGGATCTGGAAAACAGTTGACACGATGCATATTTTGCGGTGTGCATTCAAAAGTGCTTGGATTCACCCATTTCTATCAGCTCACTTGCACACTTTCTAATCTATAACCTACATTCAGAGTTTGAAAATCCCTTTTCCAGCTATTCCCAGTGCCTCTGGGGAAATCGAGGAGAGGAGAGGAGAAGAGAAGAGAGGGGCAATCACAGAGTAACTGGGTGTTGGCACTTGTGTTGGATGTGGTTTGTGAGGCCTCTATCTCTCCTCCAGGTTTGTTAAATAAATAGAAATAATGTGCAGAAGCACTTCTTCTACTGGCAAATCCACTTCTCAACCTGCGCCCCTGGTCAGAATTAGAAACATTTGACTGATCTTTTGGAAAAGAGTAACAGTGACCACTCCATCACCTGGTGGCTGAACACACCCTAACCAGTGTGCCTGTCCCTCTGTGTGTATGGAACACACGCAGAAAGCGAGAGAGAGGCAGAAAGTCTCAACCCGCAAAGTAGCTCACTTCGCAATAAAAACATGAATGTAAAATGATTAATTAACATCACATCCCTGTGATTCAATCCAGAGTTTTGTAGAAATACTGTGAAATAGAAAGAATGTAAACACAATTAGTCCATCCTATGAATATCTGCTTTACATTGTTCGTAATGTGGAAATAAATTGCAAATGAAAATCCCGTCATGCACTGTAATAATGAAGCGAGGATTCGAGTATTATGCGTTTTCATAACATTAACATTAATATCTTAATAAGTGCGTTTAATGGCTGTAGTTTGAAAGTAAGCACTGTGAAGTCATAGGAGCGGGAGGACTACAGTCGGTCCACTCCAGCAAGTTCCTACAAACACGTTTCTCCTCCTTATTTTCATATTTTGAAATTATACACTGGTATTGTTTTTTCTCGTGTTTAGACGCACTAGTGTGATCCAAAATAGGTCCTCAGACACTTACACTTCTTTCTACTATATGAAAAAACAGCATAGGAGGGATTACGCACGAAATTATGATTTGTTTATATCACCAGATGGTATTTTTCTTGCGGAAAAGGATCACAGTTCTCATATGAATCTAAAATGTACACTCTCTGATTCACACATTTAATAAAAATGCTTTTATAAATACGCGAAAGCACACTAAGTTGATACGGTTACCGCGCGAAGCTGGTGCACTTGTCGCCCGGTAGCCTGGCTGCACAGAAAACAAGCCTCCGGGGTTTGAGAAAGGCTGGTACGGGCTATGAGCGCATGAAGTTAGACGTAAACAAAGAAATCTCACCTTCAGCTCATGAATGGATATCCCTCGGAGTGGTTACACAGCTCTGCCTTTTAGTAATCCATGAGATGTGTCCCTCAAAGCAGTTCAGATGGTGCTCGCTTTAGGATAACAATACGAGCGCTACTTTTCTCATGCGCTTCTTTTTGTTACATGCCGCGCTCAAATCACACCACTCAAATCGGAATATCCATCGGAAATCCACACTAGTGACAAAAAAGGACGCTTTGCCTCGTAAACTTCCCTCAGGTAAACTGTACGAACACAAACAACCGGGTGTCCCAGAACTAGCTACGGAGCTGAACGCAGTCCCTTCCACAAAAGCCGACGGTCATCCTATTTGGAGATGAAGCTTCTTACCAGACTGAAGCGGAGCGCAGCAAGCCCAGCTGTCACCCACCCGCTACACACACACTCTCTCTCACACATGCATAGGGAGGAGCTACGTCTATGGAACGGGAGCTATTGTGTCAATGGGTGCCAGTTATGGACAACTGTATTTCTATTTTTACGCAGTGGAATGCGCGTTGGAGAAAGAGAAATCTTGGGGGCTATTAATAGTGTCGACACAGAAAAAAAACAACAAAGAGGTTACTGGGAATGTCAATAAGATTAACTGGTATTCTGTATGCTGCTCTGCTCCGGGCCGCGGATGCAAACTGTCACTGGTAATTTTGATGACACAATAAAGATGCAGGTCCTCCTTCGACCCCCCCGCCGCCGCCGCTTTTGTCAATGCGAATCGGAATATGATCAGGTTCAAAGTCTGCTGCCAGTTGTCTCTGCGCTGATCTCAGTGCGCCTACCGCCTTCCCTCTTAGGTGGTCCCGGGCCTGGCACGCGCGCACGCACACTGCTGTAACTGGGACTTTACAAATGAGCCCTTTCCCTTTCCTTGACCCTCATCTCATCAGAGAGGCCATCAGGTAAACATCTGAAAACAACAGCGAAGTTCAAAAAGTTGTTGCTTAAATTTATGCTACATGAACTATCTGATGTTAGCGATGCGTGCTCCACTTAGCCTTTCCCCGACTCTCTTACACACACACACACACACACACACACACACACACACACACACACACACACACACACACACACACACACACTAGTGTGTACACCCAGCATTAAACTAAGCCAAAATCAACATCAATTTGTTACATTTAAAACTGAAAGCCTGCCACAAAGCACAAACATAACTGCTTGCATGTGTGTGTGTGTGTGTGTGTGTGTGTGTGTGTGTGTGTGTGTGTGTGTGTGTGTGTGTGTGTGTGTTCTGTCATATACTGTGTTTTGTGTATCTGTGAGCATGTATGTCGACATCTAGATCATGTCAAAAAAACTCATGAGAGGCAAAGCTAACTTGTGTCAGGGTTTGGGCTTATCATTACATTATAACAAGCCACCTGTGAACGCAGCTGTGTGTGTGTGTGTGTGTGTGTGTGTGTGTGTGTGTGTGTGTGTGTGTGTGTAATTGTGCTCCTGAGTATAAGCCTGTCAGGCACTATTGCTATAATGTTACTGTAACAGTTCAGTACAGTGTGTCTCCACCGGCCCAATGCCAAACTCTATACAGTGGTTCCTCAGTGTAAACTAATGCACTCCTGTCTGCCAACCCTTGCCTCATCTGTTATCATTTAATTTGCTTTAAAAGCAAAACTCATTTAACATCATGCAGTTGAGGCATTATAGAGGACTGTACAATGTGATGGAGGAAACATAATCGCTTTGCTGCTTTTATCTTTTTTTCACTGCAGATATCTGTGTAGTTGTTAGAAAAATCTTATATTGAACCGGCTGGAATTAAAACGTGAGGTGCATCCAAACAAAAACACCTCTTTGGCAAATATTTGACTGGAATGAATCTCATCTTATAGTATAATTATAAGCAACAATTTTGTGTGAAATCATTAAATCTGTGTGAGAAATGCGTTTGATATCAATGTACTGCGTGCTGTTGACGAATGCAGGTGAATCATTATAGCTACTACACACACACCCAGATGAGAAAAGTATCTCGATCTTCTAACATCAATAGTCAGGCAAATGCTCCAAGTTTCAAACCAAATCAAACTACATACAACTCCTGTGTATTTCACATACTCCGTCTTTACAATCTTTAATCTCTCTCCCTCTATCCCACTCGCTCTCTCTCACACTCTCACATACACTTTGAAGTGGAAGTGTTGCAAAGTGTGGGAGGCGGGCGGGATATAATTCGAGCTCAATAATGTCAAGATATACGCCAGTTAGTTTGAACTCTGGAAATATGCTCATGTCAGAGCTTATCTCGCTTATCTTGGTAAAGTTATCCCAGGCGCATTAGGACTCTGTGTGTGGAAGAACTGTGGTTGAAATAGAGCAACCATCAGAGCCCAGACTGGGACAGACAGCAGGCACACAACAGCGATTCTTCAGGGACTCAGCTCGGCTCACACTCAGGCCTTTTTACATCTCCTGACTAAAAGAGTACAGCTCTTATATTCGCCTGTCTTCTCTCCAGCCTGTAGTACAGAATCCATGACATTAACTTCCTGGAGTGTCACAGATATCCTCTGCTCATTTTATTGGCTTCCAGTAATGTCTTACAACTAATTCACATCCTTGTGCTGGCCTTTAAGGATCACAGGCACCTTCTGCCACTGTGTGGCTTTAAAAGTTTAGTAGCAACGTGCAGCAATTTCCTGTTCCTTTGGCACTTCAGCCTCCTTTGCTGCCTTTTCTTCTGTTAGCAAAAAGTCTCACCACTGGAAAAATACTTAATTACAAGTAAGTAAGATTCCTGCTTTCAAAGTAAAAAATAAAGTAAAACTATAAAAAGTAGAATACGTTACTGTTCTGCTTAACCAAGGTGGAGCTAGGTTTTACTACTTTATTGACTAATCTGTAGTTTAACCCTCTGCTTTCCTAAAGTGGCACACGTCAAATATCACATTTTATGACATGGTAAATAAGGATGTAAGAAACAGGAAAATATTTCTAACCTCATTTCTATTCATTGCTTTGAACTGCTTTTTAACATACATTTAAAAGAATGTTTTTCTATTTTTTTAAATCAAACAAGCTAAAGCGAAAATGTTTGCTGTAGCTGCAAATAACTAATAACTGAAATGGCACAAAAGACTCAGACTATAGAGAGTTTTTCAAGTGATCACAAGACCAAAATGCTGGAAGCATTGGTATCATCTATAACAGCATATCACATGAAAAGTGACTACAGCTGTCAGATAAATGCAGAAGAGACAGAAGTGTTTTATTTATATAAAGTGGCACAAAGTGAAAGATAAGCAGAATCAAATGGAAACACTTAAATAATTCGTACAATATCAAAACTGTACACTTGGTTTTATGTAATTACCTCCCAAATACTGTATAAATGTAATCCATACATCCATACATCCCTTCTCTTCTGCTTATCCTTGTCAGGGTTTGGTAGGGTGGGGGGTAGCTATGGTAGCTGGAGCCTTTCCCAGCTACCATAGGGCGAGAGGCAGGGTACGCCCAGTCATTCACAGGGCTAACACATCATCACAAATAAATTTTCATAACATGCAAGTGTGTATTTATTTACATTTACATAAGCAACCGCTGTTGCACTGATATGCACTATGACTGCAACATACAGTTCATGTGGAATGGATCTCATAACCTGCATAAATTAAAATGGAAACAACATCCTAATAAATTAAATAATTTGTCGTGCATCTAAAAGTGAGTCTAAATGTGCAGAGTTATACATCAGTAAGAAATAAAGACATACAGTCGAGATTGTCAAAAGTTGCACAGCTTATCCCAGAATTTAGCCCATCTGAGAATCAAGTAATTACAGCCTCAACACCAAGATAATAATATTAAACAGTGATGTAAAAACTCTTCTGCTATATGGTTCAGAATGCTGCTGAATAAGAATCATTCCAAAACAGCTCACTATAAAATAAAAATCCTTAAAATCTATTGGTGAAACAAGAACACCAACAAAAACATACTGGAAAAGACGAAATGCTTTAGCATTGCTGATGAAATGAAACAGTGATTTTTTAGATAGCTAGGCCATGAATGCCAAAATTCCTAAAGTAGCACTTAAATGGATACTCCCAGGAAAGTGAAAGCAAGACAGGCTCCCTACCCAATACAGAACGACTGTGTTTAATGTTGTAGCTAGTCAAGTTTGAACAGAGACAAAATGCACCATATTTTCAACTTAAAAACTTAAAATAACATTTATAAAAAACATACATAAAAGCAGAAACAGAATCTAAATAATATTTAAATACTGTATTTGAGTAATATGTACTTTTACATTCATGTGAAGATATTTAAGCACGTCATGTCTGTACTTGGAATCACCAGTTTCCACACAAGTTATTCCAGTGTTTATCTGAAAGACTCGTATAGGTTTTGTAACTAAGCCTGCAGGAGACACTGGAGTTTTGTTGTGCTTTATATCACAAAACGGTGTAGGTGATTGGGTGTCTATTTGAGGCCTGCTGAGCTGTGTGTTTTACAGCTGGACTGCTGGAGGAGCATCGTTTGTTAAAACTGCCATTGCTGCTGTTGCCCGAGTCCTAATGGCTGCAGCTCACCTGTGGATCATACAGACAGCTGAGAAAGAAACAGAGCCCATTTACAGAGGTAACTGCTATTGTACTGTTGTCAGCCAATCACTGAATCGGCATGCTACCTGCCGTCTTTGTACTCTAATGGGTGCTGCAGCCTGTTTATTTTCCGAGTATAAACAGAAAAAACAGCAGATATGTATTTTCCTCTAAAACTTGAGGCGAACATACTGCTGATCACTAATCTTTCTATATGCAACGTTTGGTGCATTCTGTGTTCAGCTGTTCCTGTCATCTTATAATTGATATCCCAATGTGGATGCTGTAAACAAACAGGAAAGTGAGGCTTACAAGCTTCTAATCTAACACTGGCAAACACCTACATGCCTGAAAATGATGCTGTTGGTTTGTGGAAACACTGTCAGAGTTCACTAAACTGTCTGCACAACTTTCAGGGCCATAATATTCTGTTAATGTGTTTAATTTCATATGCAAAACAAAGCTTTAATTGAACTTTAATTTAAAATATATTCACGTTGCAAGTTACTGCCCTTTTACAGAAAGTGAATTCCTTATTCTGCAAAACTTATGTGCATTTCTACTAAAATAAGCTACATGGTGACACTAGGCCAATTTATCATCAGGATAGCTTATTCAACCTACTGGGATTTAATATGTCGCAAAGTGCACGCATATTCTCACCGGTTTTCACAAAAAGGATAATATTTGTGTTAAAATATGATCAGAAAAAAAAAATCAGTGTAGCATCAGTGTTAAATTAACCAACACCAAATTATTCTCTGCATTTAACGGAAGCTATTATAATACCTGATACCCAATAAAGCAAGTTAGACATGTATGAGCTGCAGATTGTTGTTACATAGTTCATACTGGTGACTAAAAACAATGCCTACAAACATACAAAAAACAGGAATTAAGTAGCATATATTCTGCTTTTCCTTTTCCTTACAGAGTGCACATGTGTGTCTTTGTGTTTATGTGTATCACACATCTGTTATTATATTTCCTCCTTGTGAAGTAACTGTCAAATACCTCAAGTGAAGGCTCTACAGATCCTGGATGATAGTCAATTTATGCAGAAAGACAGGAATATATTATATAAATGAAAACGATGTGGAACCGTTGCCTGTAAACAGTGGAATAACGATCATCAGATGCCTGAAAGTTCTCACAGGGAGACGTCACTCACAGGTGGATTCCTATGGATGTATATGTGCACAAATGCACATTAACCTAGATTAACACATTTGCGCACTTGAACCTGTAACACAAACACAGAGAGAGAGAGAGACAGAGAGACAGAGTGAAACAATGAGGTTCGGGGGTGATATTATGATAATTGGGAGACAATATTAAGTATTACAGGATATACAGATCTTCCATTGTCACCACATTTTTAGCACCAAGTGTTACTGGCAAGTGACACTTTCACACAAGTTTAATTGGTCTCCTGGAAAATTCTAGTTATTATTTTTACCCTAACAGTGCTACTCAATCAAGTAGAACGGCTGTTAGCTAAATAAAAGAAAATGTTTTGTATTCAGGAATGACTAGCTGCAGCAGCAGCAGCAACATAAGCACGAACTTTACTCTGTTTTATAACGGACATGAACAACGGTAACTCTGAATGTTTAACACGGCAGCAGTTTAACATTTTTCACAATGTTTTATCATTTTTTATCAGGGGCTTGTGTGTGTCCTGTAATTTTATGATATTGCAAACTGGCCACAAATGCTCCCACTAAGAGGTGATATTGTAATATGAATATGTGGCACTGCAGAGCACGGTATTCTGGTAAGGATATGAAGTCGACAGTTTCAAAAAATATTAAAAGCTATAAGTCAGAGGCAAGTACATCAGGATTTATGTCCCAAATGTGTGCATCTCTGTTTTTAAGTGCACACATCTCTGATTAATTGACCTATAACCGTAAATCGATGTAAAACATGGCCAAGTAAAGCATCCGGGAAAAAAAATGTTGTAAGAATGATTATCCGTGCACAAACACACATGCATATATGCAGACACACAGCAGCCTGCTGTGCCTTGCCCTAGCCAGCTTCAGTTTCCTCTCTGCATCCAGGTTGGCATGAAAGCCATGAATAAGTTAGCATTTCTGCATGATAGGTCTGTAACTAGGAGTGATGGTTAGAGAGCATAGTGTTTAGGATCTCAGATGGGATTCAGTGTGCATGTGTGCATGAATAAATGTGTATCTACGTGCTCCAGGTATTACTCTTATTGTGGGGATATACAGCTGTTTACACAGTGATGTGATGGCGAGTTCCCTTTGGTACTGCCTATTCTCTGTGATATCAATTATTAAAGTTTTCAAAATTTAAGTCGGAAACATGCTTTAAGTTTAGGGTTGGGCAAGTAGCTCTTATGTTTGTCTAAGTATCCGGGAAATTAATATGCAAGTCAATCTAACGTCCTTTCAAGCCCTGGATACAAAGACTCGTGGTGGCGTGTGTGTGTGTGTGTGTGTGTGTGTGTGTGTGTGTGTGATGTGTGTGTGTGTGTGTGTGTGTGTGTATGGGTGGGGTGGCTGAGTGCTTGTCCATGTGCGCCTGTGTGCTCCCTACTCCCTTATCCCTCACAAATGGACGTCATGCTGCTGATGAGGTCTGAAAGGGAGAGGGGAGAGGTTGTTGACGTCAGCAGCAAATGGAAAGAGAGTTCAAGCAAACCAGATGGTTCCTCATAACCAAACCTCAATATTGCTGGAATAAATTTTTCTATTTCTGGGATAAAATATTCTGAGGTCCACATATATTTTCCTGAAATTTAGATCCAGTGTTTGAGCCCTCTCACCTAAGCTTTGTAGGTGTCATCATGTCACCTAAGGAACTTTATCAGATCAATAACAAATTATCTTATAGTCAGTGGGTAGGCTACAGGAGTCTTCTATTCAAATAGTTAATCTTTGAATGAATCTCTGTGCTCAAATATGAATATTCCCTTTCCTTAAATTGTCTATGAAGGTACTTACACTTAGAGCAATACGCTTCATTTTAGCTTCCCCCCACATTTTGATGTTTTTCATTTTGTTCCCCAATCTGTTTATTGACATTTTTCCATTTTAGAACAGATGGGTAATTCTGTAACATCTGGTAAATGCAAGAATGATAACACAAAGGTAGAAGTAGTAAACAAAATAGAAACATTAGGGCGGGAAAGAGCAAATGCTACTTTTACTACAGAGTATTCTACAAGTGTGTAGAAACTGGGATACAGTAAGTTCATTTCTGTTTCTGTAGGTGCAAACACGGTAAAATCTAAATGTGGATTTACTGTTTTTATAAATGAAGAGTGTTTAATACACTCCGTCCTGCATATTGGCAGCAAGGGGGTTTCTCTCTGGAGTGTATCTGTCGTTCTGTGTTAGACCTGTGATGGACAGGCAACCTCCAGGGTGTCTCACACTAGGAGAGGCTGTCACCTAAGATAGGCTGCAGCTCTTCTTTATTTAGGTTTTAACCAGTGTCCCAAACTTTTAGCAATGAGGCTTAAAGCCATAAAGTTGATGCTGCTTCTTATGGTCACATGCTTGATAATGCTTCTTCAGAAGTGTCTTGCAATTCCAGCTTTTTGGTGATGTAGGGGTTATTCTTCTTGCTAAATTTCCTCAAGAAGTCCTTGATAATGTACTTGATATGCAAAATGAGGTATTTGAGGCTTAATCTCCTGCAATACCAACTTGTCTGACTATTAGGGTGACAAAGTAGATGATGCATTTTGGGAAAAGAGTGGGTATTTTGTTTGACTTGCCCTGTTAGTTGCTGTGTTGGGGAATCCAATAGAAAGTGCAAAGTTTTTGCAAATGAATTGTGTTTCTCCGAACGACTATGAATGCAGTAACTTGTAAAATATTTTCCATTCCAGAATAGTTTAAAAGGAATTTTATGGCATTGCATTTTATGCCGAGAATTCATCTGCTATATTCTCTTTTCACAACATGAGGAGATACTGCTTTGAAAATTTGACTAAAAGCAGAAGTTTCTCTAATTTTACCTCGATGATATCATTAAAGGCAACTGATTTTGAATGACTGTCAGTCTATTATGTATACAAAACAAAGCCAAAACATTACGACAACTCCTGTTTAATATGCAGTTGTTCCTTTGTGTGCTGCCAAAACAACTCCAAACCTATCAAGCCTAGGACCCGAGACCTAAGCAGCAGATCCCTTAAGTCCTGTAAGATGTGACTTGAAGCCGCCACGGATCACATTGGTCATGCACTTCCCCCACCACCTTGTCGCCACTTCATGATTTATTCCTCTAGTGCTGTTTGAAGATACTCTGAACCATTTGTCTAAGTCACCAACAATTTGGCCATCATAAAAGTCCCTCATGTCTTTACAACTGTTCACTTCTTCCACATGCAGCATGTTGAGTACAAAACCAGGACTTGACATCCAGCAATTGTTATGGAACAATCGACTAAATTCCCTTCATCTCCATGACCTGATGCAACAGAAAGGTTAATTGTGGTTATTTGGACTGAAAGGTATAAAAGTTTTCCCAGGTTTATATCCTATGACGTTTTGCCAGAAGCAGCTGACCTTTGTCTCCTTGCTCTGTCTACATGAGCAAGCAAGATAATTGTGTACAGTACAGTGTACCTTGTTGCACCCACGAATGCATATCAGGTGTTGAGTGAAATTGATTTTATGAGGAAATGATGCTGCAGAGCGCAGCGTCACTCTGAAGAACTACAACAGCATACAAAGTGGAAGCAGATGTTCCCCTGACACTGCATATTATAATTCCCATCTTCATGCCAGACTGTTGATCCAGATCCAATTCCAAATCTAGATTTGAACTCCAGCATCTCAATTTTGTGCCCGAACTCCACCTTTAAACTTCACCTTGTGTGTGGTAGCTGATTTAATAACAGGTATACACAGACCCCACTGAATAAGTCATCTAGCCTCTACTGACACACCCATAAGGCTCATCTATTTTTCAGTCCTGGGAATTTCTTTTAGCATCTCATTGCCATTCTGCCTGTCTGCCCATGTCTCTCTGCCTGTCTGTTTGTTTCTGTGTAAATAATATGTCCTGTAGTCAACGACATATTCTGGTATGATTCCTGTTAGAGTCATTCCTGCTTTCTGGGAAGTCCTAATGGGTTGCTTCTATTGAATTGCTTATGTTTGTTTCTGGTTGGGGCTGAGTGGTTGTGATCCATGTAACAGTAGGTGGTAAAAGAACCAGTCGAAATTGGACTTTGTAATGAAAAACCACGGGAACTGCATTTACTGCTGCCCTTAATAACGGCTGGATAATTCTGTGTGTTGAAGTTGATTGTCAAAACAGCGTGTTTTTATTATAGCTTGTATTGCAGTTTGTATCCCTTCTTGTCCCCAGCTTCACAGCAAAAGCAAGTTTAGATCCAGAAATATTAGGGATTTTTTTCACAGTTTCATCCGAGAGTTAATGTCATTATGATCAAGCCCTCTGTGTTCCTCCCCAGACAGACCTTAGCTTTGAACTTCTAAATGATTGATGGGTGAGATGAAAGGGAATGTAGGTCACTGTGGGTGAGGGTCGACGGAAGCAGCATAAATCAGACAGGGATAATAACCAGATATCATGGAGGATAATGGCCCAACCAGAGCCATTACAGGTATATTCAACAGCTATAACTCAACAATCTGCCGCAGCCACTAACTGCTGGATTGAACATTTTACTACTAACAGATAATTTGATGTTGCAGAAAAACACGGCGAGCCGAGTGGTTTAAACGTGAGGTGATTCCTGATTCGAGCTCGATTGGAGTGAACTCTGTTTATCAAATAGCACTTACAGGTGCGATGTCCACTTTAATAACAAACCATTTTAGTGAAGGTGGCAGAAATCGTCAAAAATAGCTTTGCAGCTTTGAACATTTTGTAAATGCTCTGAATGTGGGACTGGCTTCTTATGACAGGCAGGAAAGAAAATTCCTGTGGTAAATGTTTTTCATCTACAAAGTTTCAACAGTGGTTCTGATTTGTTGTCAGGCGCATGTTGTTTGAGAGAGATGTGTTCTGGACGTCTGTTCTGTGATCTTTGTTCAAATCGCGGAAAAATATTCTTGTCTCCTCATTAAGCAAGTTCACTCCATATTTCCGTAGACAGGAGGAAGCAGCCACACAAAGAATGATGCCAAAGTATCTGACGATAAAGAGATTTGAGTTCAAAGAAAGTCAAAACACATCTGGGAAAATACTGCTTAAATACTGTGTGAACCACTGAGCACCAACTTTCCTCTAAAAACCAGAAGACATCTACGAGATAAAGAATGCATCTGAACTTCAAATCTAATGAGTAAGATGCAAATCAGCAGTTTCTAGCTTTGACTGGTCCACTCACAGATAGAGCTTTTCCTAAAATATTGAACTCCTTGCTAAAGAATTGAAGCGCTGTTTAAAGATTGAGTTATATCAATAAAGGTTTGCCCCATTTTTAGGCAACTGGCGTGTTTTGCGACAACGCTGAAAGATCTGACTTTAAATTTGCATGACACAGAATATAAAGACGTCAAATTATCACCTCTGTTGCTCATTCCAGTCGATGCCCATACATTATTCTATTACAGTACATTGTTGTGTATCTTCAAATATTTATGATGACATAACATCTATATTGCATTACCACTTGCCCCAGATTTCAGCTTGATTTTTGACACACATTTGGCTGTGTTAGGCTCTCAGCACACACTAAGTCCTCGCCTCTCTTCCTCACTAGAGATTCTCCTCTAAAAGAATTTTGTTCAATTTCCAGTCTGTCTGTGAAAGCAGTACTGGGTGTATAGTATCTCAGTTGTGATCTAGAGATAAACTGCAAGACTTTAAAAAAAAAAAAATTTCACAGCAAGAGAGACCCCATAAATTCTCCGTATCCACGAGAGAAAATGACATCAGGAAATTAAGGGTGATGCCGGGCTATCAAAAGAGGAAAAAGACACAAATAAAAGGCTAGGAAAGGGGAAAACTGGAGACCAGATGGAGGGGAGAAATGATGCGAAAATCATAAAGGCAGTGTCACACAGAGAGAATAAGAGGGTGAGGGCCATAAAGACCAGAAGCATACGTCAGGAGAAAAGAGACAGAAGAGAAAGTTCTGTTGTCAGCACAGAGAGGACAGCAGGTGATGGAAGGATAATGACAAAGGGAGGAGCTTGCCTGACCCCTCTTGACCTCTTCCTGGATCCAGCTGCTGGGAAGAGTTAAGGGAAGTGGGCGCAGCAGCAACACTCCGAATGTGATGGGATATCCTGCTGCCTGCCCGTTAACCCCTCTTCCTCCATCGGTTATGCCTGTTCCCATCGTTTCACAGTCACCTCTGCAGGATGGCTGTGCTCAAGAGCAACACAAACACACAGAAAACACACTCACGGACTTCTAATGCAATGACGCACACGTGTTCACACACACACGCACGCACAGATGGATACATGCCCTGATGTACTCAGGCCCTCTCACATGCTGACAGCCAAAAACACACATGGGCACAAACATTACCACACCTCCAGTTGACTCAACAGTCACAGCCAAGGACGCTTTCACTCCGGTCACTGTATTACGCAGAAGTGAAGGACGGTGTTGAAATTATAGAAGTGAGGACGAGGAGCTGGTGGATTACAAATACAGAAAGCCTGCCAGAGATGGCACCAGTGAAAACAATATTATCATGCAGTGCAGTGCAGCTGGTTTGGTTTACTGTGTCCAAACAAAGCCCATTATCCCTCTCAGTGCAGTTTTATACATACACATCCAAATGAAAGCTTATCGTTTAAAGAGTGTTTAAAGGATACACTTAATTACACTGCGACAAGACTCTTTAGCATTCTGTGATTACTGAAGCCAAATGTTAAATGGCTATTCTCTGTGAAAGAACAGTTGTTTTATTCGCCGCTATGCTCCATTAGGGGTTAGTTACTTATGTCCCTGTCTGTCAGACAAAGTTCAGCACCTTGTGGGAATTTTCTGCTGTGAAAAAGCAGCTTTGCTCCACTTCCCCCAACCCATGAAACATCAAAGCATGGCCACACTGAAACTTCAAGCCCCATTTTGGCATTGCCCTCCTACCTCCAGATCCAGTAATTACAGTTCATACAAGACATCAACATTATTACTCGTCAAACCACTGTATAATAACACCACAAAGCACTTCAAAGAGGCAACTCAGATTTCAAGGGAAAAATAAAAACTCATGGATTATGCATTAGGAAGGACTGATTCAACCTTCTGTGGCCCAGTTCATGGTATCTGGAACGGGATCCAAACTTCATAATGAAGATTTATGTTGGCTTTAATTTGAAACTAAATTTTACGTGTTTGTAAGAAGTGAGCAGGCCAGTGGTTTGAGGTGTTTTCACCTTCATTCATAATGCAGTGCCTTTTTCAATGGAACAATAGGATTATGCAGCAGCCGCATATGAATTTAGACCGTGAGGTTAAACTGCAGTGCCTTGTCAGTTTAGAGTCTTGCCAAGAGAGATTTTATCTACGTTTCAATACTGCCCTCTTGTGTCTTTGTTCAATATGGAAAAATGAAATGCAAGTTTTGTATCTTCTTTAAAAACATATTCTTCTCCTAATTAGATTAGAACCTTCTGCAGTCTAGTTGCACACCAAAATGTTCTCACTAATCCTTTCCACTTCTGAAATTCTCAATTCAACCTGACATGGAACAAGAATAGAAAACATAACAAAGAGATTTAAAAAATTAAATACTATATTATGAGCAACTACAAAACACTACAAGAAACATAACCTGTGTGTTACTGTACACAAATACAAAACTAACCACAATATTCATACACGAGGTGAAAAAAAAAATGCAAAATGTACACTTTTGGAAATTAAATGGTGCTAATATACTGCAGGAATCCCAAACTTGCAGCTGCTTTTCTCATCTTCAGTGAATCCCTGTGGCTTTAACAAAGGACTAGATGGAAATGAAAGTTAACAATGGTTGTTATTTAACAGTAACTAACAGTAATTACATTTTTATTTATCCACTTTCAGCACCATAACACTGTCAAAATCAAACTGAAAGTTTTACTATTTATAAATCTATTGTTTCCTATTATATATTTTATTATTACTATAGAGGCTACTTTTCATTTGATTCATTTGCACAAACATATGTAGAGCTCAAAGTGGACTGCACAGCTTTACAGTGAAAGTTTCAGTAAGGCCAAATATACTAACAGCTAATAATTTTTCATGCACATGCACAATAGTTCTTTTTATTGCTATTAAAGCAATTCAAATCAACAACAACAACAATAATAATAATAATAATACAAATAATAATAATAATGATAACAATTTTAGCAATGCAATGAAAACATTTAACTGTATTGATTTTATTCTTGTTAAAAAAGCCAAATTAGAGTAACGAAGCGCCTGACTGATTTGTCAGTAGGTCAAGTATCACCATTTTGCCAATATATATGAATGTTGGCATTGATAATGGCCAATAAATGCAAATTATGAAATATATGAGAAGTAAAAAAGAGATGGGGGGAGACACCCTTCAACCATGTTGTGTCTTGAAATTGCATCTGCGTCTCTGGTAGAGTGTATAGTATTTTCCAAAAAATACAAAGTAGGTATATATGAACAAATCATTCACACATTTCTTTATTTCAAAGAAAAAGGCACACTATGGCACACATCTACTGTATCTCTGCAGCAAAAAGTTTTGTTGTTTTTTTAAAGAAAGATGTTGGCAAAGAACTAATCCCCCTTAGTCAAACTCACAGCATTCAATAGTACACTGAGCAGCAATATCCTTTCTACACTGCAGGCTAGAGTTTGTCTATGAAAGATTTCTCTTTTATTTTCTCTGTGAATGGTGTTCAAAGTCAAACCCACTGCTAGAAAACTGAGATGGTAAAAGGAGACAGGGTGACAATATACAGCAAGATGGATTGTGTGTGGGTGCAGAAATATGTGGGTGTGCAAAAGCCTGTGTGCAAAAATGACTCCCATGTCAGTTTTCTACATGTATAGTAGACATAGGTTACATTTAACTGGCAGCGGTACACTGATCATCCATGCATGTTTAGAATTTTAAAAACAGTATGAAATAGCTTATAGTATCATCTTTAATAATGCTGTGACCTACTTCCTGACTGGAAAGTCAACAATTTCATCATCGCTAAACGCCGTCAACCTTCCCTAATGTCACTAACATGTCAGCCATTTTAATTAGTAATGGAGAGTGTCTGTCCCATTTATCTCAACATGACTTAATTGAGTTTGAAGCCTGCACTCCCCACCATCCTCATTTTCATCCCCGTTCAACACTGTTTTGCTTATTACACTGGAGCTCAAGCAGAATGTGTGAAAATATAGTGCACATTAAGAAGTTATCTGCAGGATAAATTATCACAGAGCATAGGCCTCTATGAGATTACAGTTATACTGTGCTCATTCACTAAAATTCAATACATTTCCATCCAACTACATTGTTTTAGACAAAAAGGCGATAGCACAAAGTATTTATAGAGGTGCAAAATGAGGAAATGAAAAGCATCACATCATTAGGCCTAATGGCCTAATGGTTCAATCATTCCGACTGGTGAAAATAAACTGGAATGCAGTGTACTGAACAACAATGACACCCTGTGGTTATTTGTAATTAATACAAGAAATTCAGTCGCCTCAGTTATACATTTTGGAGTCTTGGTCAAGCAAGGACCAATATTTATTTACCTTTAACAAAAACAATAACTGGACATTACTTTATTTAATAAACTTTATTCTCCAATTCAGTAATAATAATATCAAAATCAAATCAGCAGCTGTTGAGATCATGCCTTCTCTTTAAAAATTAGTATCAGTTCTCCAACAGTTGCACAGTTTTTCCATTTACTTTGGGAGTTAGGCTGTTACACCATCTTGGAAAACTTCCCCACATTACTTCATGTATTTAGGCTGTTTCACTATCCTTATGCTGACTCCAGAATGTTGAAATCAGGGCTCTGTGGGACTTATTTCAATTGATGATGTAGCTTTTTGCTTCTTTTGGATCATTGTTATGCTTCCAAATTCATTTGGGGCTCATCAGATGCTTCCCTGATGGATGTGTACTTCTCAGCACTGAAGAGACAGATAATTTTGACCAAATCCTCAAACTTGCCAAAATTACACCCCAAACCTTGAGGGATCCTTAGATTACACTCCTTGCAGAAATCGTCTGCCCTTTGGAGAACAAACTGGCTTCTGTTAGTGGTAAAGATTTCACATTTTGACTCATCAGTCCACTGAACCTGCTGCCATTTTCTGCACACATTTTCAGTGCTGAAGTGAGGCTTCATCTTGATTCCACATCTGAACAGTGGCTTTTTAGCTATAAGTCTCACATAGAACTCAGACTTCTCTAGATTGCAAATCCCAGCTGATGGTGATCAAGCATTTGTGATACATCACATCACCGTGAAGGAATTTTGGTCTACTCTTTTTTGCAGAGTTGTTTAATTCAGCCACACTGGAGGGTTTTTGAGTATAAATGGTCAGGGCACAAACTGATGGCTGGATATTCTCCTTCTGGTAGAGAACAAAACTCATGTTTCCATCAATTGCAGCAAGTCATTGAGGTCCTGATGCAACCCCAGACAATCACACTACCACCACGTCTGACTGTGGGTACGATGTTATTTTTATAAAACACCGTGTTTGTTTTAGGCCAGATGTAATGGGTCACAAACCCATATGTTCCCAGAATTCATGGGGAACATCATTAAGATTTTTATTGGCAAATGTGAGACAAGCCTTTGTGCTGTTTTTGGTCAGGAGTAGTTTTCTCCTTGGAACTCTCCCATGGATGCAATTTTTTCTGGCCTCCGTCTTATTGTTTAGTCATTTCTGGGTTCTTTTGTGACCTCCTGGATGAGTAGTCAAAATGTTTTTGAAGTAATTTTGGTAGTGGGGAGGTTCGCCACTGTTCCAAGTCTTCATTTGTGAATAATGGCTCTTACTGTGGTTTACTGTAACCCTTGCCACACTCATAAACGTCAGTGACTTTGTATCTCGTCTGTTCTTGAGATTATTCTTGGATGTTATTATGCTTTGCTTATTTTTTTTTTTTTTTAGCTAATTTATGATTTAATGTGTGGGTGGGGGTAGTGTTTCACACAGGGCCAGGTAGGTTTGGATAACTTTTTTCATTTAATAAATTAAATCATCATTTGAAACTGCATTTTGGTTTTGTTTTGTTTTGTTTTGTTGCTTTTGGTGATGAAGTGTGACAAATATGCACAACCCAGCCCCCTCAACCCACCCCAAAAAAACAAAACCCAAAAATGAGAAATCAGGAAGGCGCAAATACTTTTTCACAGCTGTGTAAATGTAGTTAGGTGGCCTAGGTGTCCAAATTTGTGTGGGACTACTAAGTATTTTTACCTCTTGTTTCCCAAAAATTGAGAAAATGCCCCACATTTTCAAAGGTTATAGTTTTCCAGATATTTTAAAAATATTTTACCCAAAGAAGAAAAATACAGCTCAAAAAGGGAAGAGTTAACAGCTTTAATAGCCATTCTATGAATACAAACTTTAGCTGTCATTTACAGCTAAAGTTTTACTTATTAAATACAGTATTAGTCCTTCAAATGACTGATTACAGAGCTGTGTTAGATGTATCAACAGTTTAAACTTCCTCTCATTATTGGGTAAGATCCCAGTGCCTCATACAGGCATATTCCTTACCCCACATGTTTTGGTTATAAACTGGTCAACCTACAGTCAGTACAGTGCTCAAAAATACTCCTACTGTATGATAGTGCTAATGTAAAATTTGGGGGGCAAAGTTTAAACAACATAAAAGTCATATTTTTACGTTTTTACATTTTTAAAGTACAAAAGAGAAACGTTAAATACAACCATCTCCAGGTATGGCTGAATTTAACTATTTACCTTCTCTATACAAGCCAATGCACCCACGAAAAACACCGCAAAACGTGTTAGCTTCAAATGTAAGCCTGTGTGCGTGAACGTCACGCGCGAGAGCGCGAGCAAGGTTTTAAAACTACAAGGACCACGATGCTTTGCAGCGAAACAGTCATTATCATCACATATCTTCAACATAAGGAAAAGCTTCCTCTTTGGAAGGGTTTTATTTGCTAACCTCAGGCAGAGGTTGACTCCTACTCAGAGTCAGCATTTTGATAAGTCAATAGATACTTCCTTTTCTCGTAAAGTAGAGACTGTTGGGCAAATATGCGCCATAAGTGACCTAGAGCTAGCGTTGTAGCCTAGGAGCCTGCTCAGAGAGCGAGCTTCAGAGGCTAGTGCGAGCTAACGCTAGCAAAAGCTAGCTAAACTGAGACCGAATCCGTGAGATTATAACTGTATTCAACGACTACATCAGGCGACGGGAGTAACCGTTGATGTTATATCTGCAGGAGATGTCAAGAAGCAGCAGCATAAGGTAAGCAGATAATTACTGGTGGTGTTACTGTGTGTCCTGAAAGACTGCTGATAGCTAGTTAAACTTGACAGCTAAGTTAGCGTTACGACTGGAGGGATTGAAAACATGTATGAAATGTCTGCTTTGGCACAGTGACAGTGAGCTAAATGCACGCTTTTGTCTAAACGGGAGAAAAAATGCTAGTCAGATGAGGTATCGGTAGCTGTGTTTTAACGCGCTGGCTTGTGAAACGTTACCACGTGACTTGCCACAACACAGGAAGCATAGGTTAACCCCTCTGACGTGGATTTTTTATCCTTCTGGTGGTGTTATTTTTGTTCTGTAGCGTAAAATTTTTGGATCGTTAAAACTGTCTCTGAAACTTTTCGTTCATTATTTTTAGTAGCGCACCTGCGGTCGATACGTAATCTGTACTTGTTTAAACGTGTGATTTGCATAGACTGTTCAGGCCTTGATCGTATGATAAGTTGATTAACCGGGCTTGTAGGGTTACAGTAAGGTGTAACCTGCACCGGTGATCCATTTACCCCTCCTAACACATTCCCTGCACCCTTTTGATTAATGGACTCTTTGTATTGAATTTACTTCCCTGCCAAACACACAAAGGTGAAATACTGTTTGTTAAAGTGTAATTAGTAAACCCTTTTAAATCCCACATCTGTTCCCGTTACTGAAGGAACAGTAACTCTGTGAGAACTGTTTTGTATTTGTCTTTTGTTAAGACAGTCAGTGCTGTTTTAGCTATGTGCAAATATGTACCTTTGACAGTGGTTTCAAATTTCCCTCCTGTAACTAGATAATGTGCACAGAACTTGCAAAACATGAGCTACACCATCACCTTGCTTCTGCAGTGCTCCCAATTTTAGCCACAGTGAAAAATCCCCTTCATATTTTAGCCCCTATCACTTTTTACCCATCCTGGTTGTTACTCCATTTATTACAGATTCTGAATACTTTTTTAGCACAATTAGAAACTGGTCTGCTAAGCTGACTGCATATCTCTTTCAATTAAAGCCCTCTTGGTTATAACCTCTAAAAGTGCTGATGGTGAACTAATGGTGTGCATTTTTAAATTTGGAGATGGGTCACGGGGGATCAAAAAAGCTTTGGTGCCAGTTTGCTAAGCTGTCTGTTTGCTAAATAAAAAGACTAATACCAAAGTACACCAAGGCTCTTTTACAGAATGTTTTTAAGATTACTGAATGCCTTGCCTTCATAGTGTGGTTCGACAAAGACTGTTTAGAGACATTTATTTCTTCCATGCTAATATTACAAGTGCTGAGTGTTAAAATTAATTTGAAGTCAATATCCGGGAGTCGGTAATGTACTTGAGGCTTAACGCTGACTGAACCAACTCATGTGCTGTTTATCTCTTCCTCCTCTTATTCTTGTGACAGCAAGTCTGTAGTGATGCTGCTGACGTGAAATCATAGGTTACACACAAAGATGAGCAAATCCTTCTCATGGTTTCCCATGAATCTCACCTGGAGTGGGAGGGTTCTGTGAAAAGGGCAAGAAGAGGAAGGATAACACGTAGACTATAATCAAGAGTCATGAATCTCCATCAGGTCCTTACGGGAGCTGTCAACCCTGGAGACAACTGTTTCTCTGTAGGACGCGTCAACAATGTGCCATTCACGGTAAGATATTTCAGACTCTGGAAGTATTTCCCCCCTCAGCAGTTTAGGAGCTTTAATTTATGGGGGGTGGCTAAACTGATTTGTCACAATAGCAGATTTCCTAGCAGATTCCTTTGAAACCTAATGTGCTAATGTACCGCACAAAGTTGTTTAATGGGCTTGGGACTTTGTTATGTATGAAAAACAGAAGCTGAAATACATGTGATTTCAAAGCTTAAAACTCTATTAAAGAATTAAATAAATGTTTGCCACACTGGTGGCAACTTTGTAAATAAAATGAATGTAATTTAAAAAAAAAACAACAATAATGAAAGTCTCTGCTGCATTATAGGCTTTCTGTGTCATTGTTTTATTATTTGGCAAAATGTTATTATATGTTCTGCTGTCACCCAGCTCTGCCTCTAAGTAAGGAATAAACACCAACTAATCCCCAGTATGTGAAAAATTGCCTGTACTGGACATTCTGTGGTGTCATGGGTTTGTGAGGAGGCGGCCAAACCTTTGAGACCATGCAAAGAAGAATGTGATTGCAGTAGAGTCTGAACAGTGAAGAAAGGAGATTTAAGTTGATTAGAGTAATTAAATTACATTACATTTTTTAATGCTCTAATTTTTCAGAGCAATGAGGGCTGAAATCAACTTCTTTTTTCCTTTAGGGTAGGTTTTATTCAAAATGTAATTCCATCTCATGGACTGGTTTTAAAAAAAAAAAAAAAAAAAAACCTTACTGATGGATTATGTCTACCTGACCCCTTGACAGGTGAGTCAGAGTGCTAATTTCAGACACTGGCGCCATTCTTTTCAGGGATGGATTAATCGGGGAGCCATTTGTGTCCTTAAGTCCTCTTGTGAAAGAGGAAAAGTCATAGTGAATCACAGTTCATGTGAGGAGCTCCTTTTGAGTGCCACAGAAATAGAGCATGGAATTCTAATCTTATCTGCTTGGACTTGAGAGCTGTCATATGATGGCATGTGTGATGCCTTGACAATAGCTCTGGGACAAGTGCAGTTCAAGTGACCCTTCATGCAATCCTGGTTGGATGAATCTTAGAGTATCATGTTCATTTCTCTAACCCTCTCGCTGTCTTGTCTCTTCATAGGCCTATGCATCAGGTTGTGACGTGGTGATTTTGGGCAGTGATTTTGAGCGACTGCAGATCATCCCAGGGGCCAAACATGGCAACATACAGGTCGGCTGTGTCGACTGCTCATTGCAGGGTGGACAGGTAAGACCAATGGTGTGGTGCTTTTATTCACTGGGGTCCTCAGGCTGACTTGTGCTTGAATGCGCAAGCGTGAGATCCCAGTGATGGTAACTAAAGCAAATCCCAGTGAAAATAAATGGAGCCAGATTTCAGTAAACGATAAAGGGTTTGCCACATAGAGTAAATATGTAAGACCATTAGACAATAACATATATTTATAGCTCATTAATTGTTTTAATTATATTTATTTTTCCACATAAAAATACCAAACATTTAGTTGCTTGAGATTAGAAAAGGTGCAGATTCAGTGCTCGTCTAAAAGTTAAAAGTTTTGTTTTGTAGACAAATGGTTGATTGATTGAAAAATGGAATTCAAATATATTTTAGTTCCAGCACTCAATAAAGTTATAAGACATCATATTCATTCCAAACCCATAAACTGACTTTTGGTTACTTGGGACAGAGCAACGATCAACTATAAATTAACTTTAATGTTTGAATAAACATCTGACCCATAAATAATTTAAAAAGAAAAATGCAGAAGGTACTAAACACCGCAGGGCCCCATGATATACCGTTTTCTTTGACTTTAATATAATGACCACACATGTGTGGTTGATTACATTGGGTGGTAAGCAAGTTCCACTTTGTGACTCCTGTTTTTAGTTGTTTTGGTATATTAGCTGTTTTGCAGTGCAATTTATTAGCAATCTCTATTGCTGTCTTAAGTGTTGGCAGATTATGCTTTCAGGAAAGTCACTTGCTGGCAACATCAATGAGCAGCTTAATGAACTGGAGCTTCCCGTCATCAACTCTAAGTGAAGTAAAAACCACCCAGTAAAGCTGGTGATTGTACAGCAAGTGCATTTGCTGTTGTCACTGACAAGTCCTTTAATGTGGGCACAAACAAAAGATCTTCTGTGATTGTAATTTGGATTTAAGAAAAAAAAGATGTAGTTATTTAATGTAGTCTTTCTGTTATATTCTTAATTGCCTTTCCCATTTCATATGCAGAACAAAGACGATGAAAGATTTTCTTTTTGCATTTGCTTTGGTTCGACCTAATTAGGGAAGTAGATAGTGATGTCATTGCAGTTGCAAAGTTCTTAGGAAAATCAGGAAATGTATAACTTTACTTAAAAAACTAAGTTTACAATTTAAAGAATCTGACTGATCCTTGCCATTCTTTCTGAGCGTCATATCAGTTACTCTGCAGTCAGACCACAAATGTTTGGAGACTCATACCAGGTGACCTCTGCGAATGCCTCATGATCAAAAGCGGTCAGCTAAAGACTGAATGTGTTGCATGCTCAACCTTTGGTTAATCAGTTAGTGGCCACAACTGTTTATAATTGATTGCCAAATGCGAAAAGTCACCAGGCAAGCATTGACTGTTCCTAGCTACGAGAGCCATTTGGAGGTGGAGCGCTGGAGGTTGCCAATTTTTACTTGTGTGACTAAGCCATAACCATAAGTGGCTGCCATTAATATGTTGTCTTCTTTTATCTGAGTATTAAAGACAGTCAGGTAGACTGATATTGACCAATATATCAGCGCATCTCAAGTTTTCATTGTAAGAGAATGACTCTTCTAGCAACTTTGGTCTCTGCTGACAATTTTACTAAAAGTTGTCCCTCATGGATACTGTTTACTTGTCTCAGGGTGTATTTATTTATTTGTATATATTTAAATCTAAATATATATTTACAAGATATTCACCCTGTACAGTGGCTTCTTTTCATGAATTTAAATTTGATTCTTCAGTAAAAAAAAGGAAGAGGAAAAAATAACACAGAATTTAGATTACTTCTTAATACACTACACATTTCTTAATAATTGTGTCTCTGGAAACAAAACTTGGCACATAATGACAACAGTCATTATGCAGTCGAGTATTCACAGTTCTGCTTGTTGGTAAGTAGCATTGCTGCAAAAGGAGCCACAAAAGCAGCTTGTAACATCTGCATAAACTTGATAATAAAGATCATATAGCAGAATTCTAATGAACTGGGATTAGTTTTTAATTAGGGAGGGTGGCAGCCTTTTTTTAAAAGTGCAGGCAACACTGTAATAACTTAAATAAATATAAAACATGCTCAACCAGTCGTTCACTTCTTCCCTTGTGACCTTAAATCCAATTCCGTTGGGCCAGAACTACCCACACATGCCTCCAGCACGGTCTAGCATCTGTTTAAGTATGCCAAGTTGGTCTGCTTGCCATTTCCACTTCATTGCCCTCTGCTCACTGTGATATTTGCAATGCTATTAGTTTACATAGTACATCCTTTGTGCTCATACTTTAAGTGTTGTAGCACTTCATATCATTTTATGAGCTTTAATGAATTGTTCCTTTTAAGGATATATTTTCCAAATACATTATTTTAAAGGGTAATTGGGTGTAATGATTAGAGCATAAATATTACTATGCTATTTTGAGAAATATATATGTCTACTTGTGATGAGAAATCAAATAAAGAAAGTCAGTATGGAGGTGGAGCAAGCGAGCTCCACAAACATCATAAAACAGTAAAAATAACTTTTTAAAAGCTGCATCCATCACAGTTAGCCCTGCAAATCTACTGTTCATCTCTTCTTGGTAAAGGTAATGGTTTCATGAGAGCCTTAAGATGTCTCTTGTAATATTCATATATATTAGCATAATACCATCTTAAAGTCTCAGTTGGGGGTTTATGAAAATCAGACCAAAGAGTAGTCATCATTATAACCACAGAGAAGGAGACTTAATTTTTTATAACTCACATTTTCTTTCTTTTTGTCAGTCACTCTACAGGCTCATGTTGAATTGACTGCTTTATCCCCAGAACTTGATCTCAGCATAAATGTGTCTGCCTTTTAGAATTTAATTAAATTTGAACTGTGCTGCTTCTGCAGAACCTATATTTGTGCTCCAAAAAGCCTGTCTTATACTTTGTTTGAGCCATTGTGTAGTGTCCATGTGACTATGCTTGTGCATGTGATGACTTGTATGTCTGTGTACACACATTTAAACATGTGCATGTGACTCACCCCTTCACAGAATTCCCTCTCTGACAGTTGGCATATTATTTACCCCATTAAAGACACAGCTTGTATTCTCCTTCATGGAAATTTCAAACATTTGCTCAGTTTAACATTATGACTCTTGGGTCCCATGGAAATTACTTGAAAATTTAGCCCTTACAAATTGATCAAATTGAGGTGTGAATAGAGTAGATAAGACTATATTCACTCATCGCTGAGTTGTTATGACTTAAGGTATTTTTTTTTTTTTTTGGCCTGTTGTCAAGGTGTCTTCTCTCTTACTATGTAGATATGTCATGACTCATAAAGCAAGTTATAGTTGATTCTGATTAGGATCTTTAAGTATTAGTATTTTCGATCTATATTTAAAAAAAAGCATAAGTTTAAGCTTTCAAGTTTTTTTTTTGAATTACTTAAATTTGGATAAATATACTGTCCTCCATATTAGTCTATGTTTCTTTTTGCAGTGATACCTTTTTATTTGTTTTGTAGTATATCTAAAATGTCGACCTTTTTTTGCTGGCAGATTGCAGCTTCCTATGGAAGCATTGTGTGTGTCTTTGAGCCTGTTCAGCAACCAGATCAAAAAGACGGATCGTTGACCGTGAGTAGCCTGCACTTTCTTCCAGTCACAGTATAGTCATGCATGTTTTCAGGTCATCCAGAATGAATGAATGAAGCTTTTTATGTGTGGTGAAACTCTTGATATTTGAAATGGAGCAGAATATTGTTCCTCTGCAACTAATTGCATAAATCATGCGATTATTGTCATATTCACTGTTTTATTTCTGTTCTATAGTCCGTAAAGATGTTTGCTGTGTCTGAGCTGTTGTTAGAGAAGTCAAAGAATAGCCACAAGAAATGAGAAGAATTTACAACATCTTAATTACACACCGTATTTCGTTTATTGCACAAGTTCCCTGGTATTACGATGCTGTGTGCGCGTGTTGTCTGATTTCATGTGACTCAATTGAAAGTTCACTGTTGGCTCTTGTTAAAGCT
The DNA here is from genome assembly GCF_013358895.1 of Oreochromis aureus. Taxonomy (NCBI): domain Eukaryota; kingdom Metazoa; phylum Chordata; class Actinopteri; order Cichliformes; family Cichlidae; genus Oreochromis; species Oreochromis aureus. Next base: position 13,826,890 of record NC_052953.1, read on the forward strand.
TCATCTATAGTTACACATGTACCATCAAAACAGGGAATTGATTTAATTCTGAGTTTATTCAAATAGGGAATTATTGCACAAAGTTTCAGCCAACATAATTGCCAGAACATCAAATACTTGTTTTGAATGTTGCCCTTTTCTGTTTTTCCTGTACAGAAATTGAACTGCCAATGGCAGAAGACTGGTCAATTTGTATTGCAGTCTATGGTACGGAACCTAGCATGGCACCCCACAGGTACTCTCACCATTGTTCTTTCTTAAAGTAACACAGACATATTAAGATAAACAGTAGGGCTGCACGATTAATCGTTAGAAAATCGCGATCTCAATTCATACTTATGTGCGATCTCATTTCCAAATGACAACGATTTAAAAAAAAAAAAGACGACGATTGTACCGCATTTTGATCCGGGACGTAATCTGCATGAAAACAAGCGCTCACTCTTCCTGCTCAACAAATGACAAGGGCGGAGCCTTATACCACGTGATACAGAAGCTGTGCCGTGTGATGCTCAGGGAAAAAACAACGGAGAACACGTCAGGGATGACGAGAAAGTGACAGGAGAAAATCCGTCCCGGTCAACCACCCAAACATCAATAACGGGAACCTTATACAGCGCTTCCCTATACATGTCGAACTCCCGCAGGCACAAAGAAATTACGGAGGCTATTACTTATCACCTGACCAAAGATATGGCTCCCATCAACACTGTGCAAAACGAGGGATTTAGGAAAATGATCAACACACTAGACAAGCGCTACACAGTGCCGTCCCGCAACTATTTTTCTATTGTTGCACTACCTGCTCTATACACGCAGTGTCGAGCAACGGTGGAGACGGAATTTCAAGCAGTACAACATTTTGCGGCAACCACAAAATGTGAGGCATTTATTGTTTTTATGTTTATTTATTGTTTTTATGTTCAGTCTCAACTGTTACGAAGTTGATGTGCAGTTATTAAGTGCAATAAATATTTATACTGGAAAAGAAAATCGTGAGAGAATCGTGATCTCAATTCTAAGCAAAAAAATCGTGATTCTCATTTTATGCAAAATCGTGCAGCCCTAATAAACAGTTATGATTTAAAAAGAAGTGTTGGGGTGGTACTACAGGTCCAGCAGAATATTAATTTTTAATAATTTTTTTTAAACAAAAATTTGATGATAGCTGTCCTGAAAGAGCATATCTGTATATGTTTGTGTGTCCAGGTTCCACTCTCCTAACAGGCTCTAGTAGCCTGCAGTTGTGGTCTAATGTTGATGGAGTAAAGGATGAAGCTGATGAAAGGGGGCAGCCGGCAGAAATGACCATAAGAGACTGCCGTTCTGCCTGGAGGTGTATCTGGCAGAGCAAGTAAGAGCAGAGTTTGTAAAATAGTCACAAACAAGACAGAGACTTTAAAATTGGGATTTTCATTTATCTTGTAAGCACCAAATGGACATTAAAATAAAATCAGCTAATGCACATTTTTCTGTAACATTATATTCAATACAAATCTGACTGCAGCAGGGATAACTGAGTGCATGTCCTGCTGCAATTTGTTTAAACCTATTTTATTTTGTCCTAAACATTACTTATTATATATTTTGTATCTTCAAGTCTAAAATTATTGACATGGAGTGTTGAATATAATTTTATTTTGTATCTCAAGGACTGCTTCTCCAGTCAATTTAATGAAGTTCTCTCCTGACGGTGAGTTCTTTGCCACAGCTGGTCAGGTAAGTTGCCAAATCTGTATGGATTCAAACTAGTGTGTGCAAGTCATCATTGTGTCCCTTTGTTAAATCACACTTAAAAACTGAACACTGTAGATTCATGTGAAATTGGTAGATAATAATTAACTTCTACCTTCTGGTGTCTTGTGTTTTTTTGTTAGAACTACCTATGGTATCACTTATATCCTTCATTGCCTCTTCTTTTCAGGATGATTGCCTAATAAAGGTTTGGTACAGCACCAGTAAGTGGAAGATGGGTGTTACCACACTCTTTACACCTCCAGAAGCCAGTATGAGTGACCAGGGAGAGCTGGCCTTCTCCTTTATCTACCTGGCTCATCCCCGCTCTGTCACCAGTTTCTCCTGGAGGAAGACCAGCAAGTACATGCCACGGTACAGACACTGTTAATTTGTCATCTCCTAGCCTTTTCTAACTTCCTTTTCTTTAACTTCCTTTTCTTTGAAGGTTAGGTCATTTTGACCTAACCTTCCACAGCTATGCTAAAGAAAAAATGTCGGTCTTTGTTTATTTAAAATCTGTCATTACAGATTGTGTGGGTTAAATAAATTTGGCACATTCCAAATTGTTTCATAGCTTTATATAATATTGGTAAACGTATGTGACCTGCAGAGGGCTTCCACACAGGAGGGGAATTGCAGCAATCTGGTGCTCTTATTGCAGGCATCAAGCAGAAGAACCACACAATTATGTACACAACTAAATTTAAGAAAACTACTCTGAACTTTAAAAAAGGAAAAACACAGTAATCTTAATTAAAGAGATTTAACTGAACTTCAACTATAATTTAAGAATTAAATAAATAAATGTGAGCTGGCAAGGTGTCACAATGTGAATTTTTTATTAGGGGCAAAAGTAAGTGAAAATAAGGGGCAGAAATGCAAACAAGAGCACAAATGTGAAATGGATTGAGGGAAATAATCATTTCTATCTCAGTTATCTTGATGTAATAATCAAATTCCATTAATTTCACAGCTTTACCTGCTGAGTAATAACCTCAGCCGCAGAATTACGGTCAATGTCAGTACAACTTGGCACACTTTTACTATTTTTTATTTTTTTTTTAAATCTCTCTCTCTTTTTCTCCCTCCTTTATCCTAACAGGGGCGCAGTGTGTAATGTGCTGCTCACCTGCTGTAAGGACAGTGTATGTCGGCTGTGGGCAGAGACGCTGTTGCCAGGTGACGGCCTCTTATCTGGTCACCATAAGAACTTTTCTTCTGGCCAACACAGTGAAACGCTTAAATCTTCTGCTGGCCTCTCAAAGAAAAACACCTGCAATGGGAAGACACATGGACAAGCCTCACAAGAAGTAAGCCACAATGACTTTGACTTTTCTGCTTGAAATGAACACTCAGTATAATCAGCAGGACTTTGCTAAAGTTAACGCAGTCTAATCTCTACCTTCTCTCTCTTTAAGTCCCAACTCAAAACCCACTTGTTCAAAATAGCTTATCCCACATAACCTCTCCATTTGGCTATTTTAAATTTGTTTCTGTCTTATGATTGTGTAAACTCTTTGCTTTTATGTTGCTTTTTTACTCTACTGTGTACAGCGACCTTGAGTGTTTTGAAAGGCGCTTACAAATAAAATGTATCATTACTATTATTATTATTATTATTATTAATTAAGCAATCCTGCATTTGACCTTCATTTTCAGTTTAAGTCATAGTGTTGTTCACTTTTTGTTAGTGTGGCTGTATGCCAGTGCAGAAAACAAGGCCTTTTTAGCAACACATCACTGAAAACACGTGAAATGTAAAAATCTACACTATTTGCACACAGGCTCAAAATTTAACATCAAACACAAAAATGCAATTTGTTGTTTTGATAAACAAAAAAATGCGCAATTGTTTAATTTTTTTTTTAATTTGGCAGGACCCTTTGCTAGTGAGTCACTAGTTATATCTGTATAAAAATGTTCGAAGTGGTCAGTTTAAATATAGTTTACTAACACAAGTGAAACACATGATTTTTATAGTGCTTTATTTGATTTGAAGAATTTCTTTATACGCCAACTTTAAGTCTAGCATTGCATAGTAAGGCTTGTATGTCAGTGTTTTATTTTTTTCTTAAGTGATATTAATAATTAGGATGAACTGAATATTTAAAAAGACCTCACATCATTTTGTGTAAATGATTATATCTTTATAACAAAGAACAAAAGCTGCGAAATGATCATCAGCGTTGTTCATGACTTCCCTAGATACTCCCATATATGCACTTTATCAGGTGTTCAGATGTCATGCTTTCTTTCCTTTTCGCTTTGAAATGATAATCTGACAGAGTGTTACACTGGCTGCAGAAATTTCATTTCATTTCATCACACTGTTGCATCGGAAACTTTGTGCTTTTTGGGTATAACTTGTCCGTATCAGAAGTATTATTTGTAAAGCTGTATCACTCTCTAGTTTGTATACAACATGCAAAAAGAAATAAGTTGTAATTTCCTGTGGAGTTGGAAATAGATGGTACAAATGATGTGATTTGTGGTTTCCCCTTTTTTCTGCAGAAATAATTTCCAAGCTATTGTATTTTTATGTATTGCACAGTGATACTTTAGGGATGAGAGTAAAAGAACAAAGAGGCACTGAGAAATTTCAAAACAACTTTGAGAAAGTAGATGGAGAGCAACAGAGGTTTGGTACAGTTAAAAGGAAAAATTAATGGTCTCAGACATGAAAGTTTTTGAGACTGTCTGCCTTTCTGTAATGTGTACGATACCTTAAAATTATACCTCTGACTTTTGATCAGTGTTTAATCTTTTTCAGTTCTCTGGCGCATGTTTGTGTTTGCAATACTGGTGTGTTCTGTTTTAAGTGACCCAGCTTGTTCGCAACATCCTAAACAACATTCATTTTATCTTTGGAAAGTTGTGGGTGTCACCAGTGCTTGAAAAGCTTGGGGCATATTAGATTACAAGAAAAATGGATACGCAGATTTCTCTGCTGTGCCAAAGGAGAGTCTGTAAGAGTACCTGTGTGGAATTATTCATTAGAAATCCCAGCAAATGTTCTTGCAAATCAGTGCAGTTAACTAAGCCCCAATATTCTGAATAAGTTGTTATTTGAGAACATCTGGAAGAGGCAAAGTTATGGGATTTCATTTAAAAGTATTTGTACCTGCTTTGTCATGTCTTTTTAATGGGGAGTTTACTTGTAGTCGTCATAATTTTTATTGTGGGTGAAGAAATCTCAAAAACCTGCAGGTTTACAGCTCTTTTTATCTTACTCATTTTGCACCTGTGAGTCTAGATAAAATCACATATTTGGTTAAAGAAACTCTGCTTTTTAAATTATTGTTTGTCATCCTGTGAGACTTGTTTTCCATTTGAGCATTTAGCTGCAGTCTACTGTGAGACTACAAAGCAAAGTCCAAATTACATAACCTAAATACCAAATAAACTTTCTTCTATACACTCTGTGTGACAGCCACTCCTCCATGTTGCCAGCTTCTTGTTGGTTCTGCTCCTTTTTAAGACAAATTGGGCACTTCACTTAAATCCAGTTTAAACATCAATACCAATAAATTAAAATCCCACCCTGAGGGGACCACCTGTTCACCAAAGCAGAGTAGCTTAGCACAGACTGGGGATGAGAGCTGGAGAGGTTTGTTAGTCGACACAAGTTGATTAATTCACATAAATCTCCAAAAGGCAAGCTCAATCTGTATTGTTGTTGTTTCAGACTGAAAAGGCAGCAGGGAACAATGGTGTTTAATTTTCCTCTTTTTTAATCTTATTTAAGTAGCTCCACATTTCTACAGGTTAATGTAATATTTTAGTGCCTCTCACATTTAGTATTATGCATTTGGATGGCACAGACGATGTCTGCAGTCATAAAATATTAAATTGACATTTGAGCAATACTTCATAATAATCATACTTGTTTTCTGCACAGCTGGATTTTCAAGAATCGCGGCACTATCGGGACATACCTCAGCTATCATGGACCAGCGGCCTGCCTCACCTTCAAAGTGGACACTGTAACCACAAGAAAAGCAGCAATAACATGCCCCATGCCAATGCTCTCTGTCACTTTCACATTGCTGCCAGCATCAACCCAGCCACAGGTTTGACTTGAGCACACTCTGAAACTACTTAATAATCCTGTTGATCCCCATCACTGGTATTTTGTTAAATACCAAAAGAAATCTCACAACATATTGAAGAACTAAAGCTTTAACATGACATAAAGTTCTTGATAAAGACGAATGAACTAAAGCACATCATTTGCTATTCCTGAACTATACAGAGTACATGGATGGTTAACTCAGCTGGAAGTCAGAAGTCTTAACCTCTTGGCAAAAATACCATTAATTTTGCAGATTGCCTGAGGTTGTTTCTTTAACATTCCAGTGAGCTTGTGCTCAGTGAGAGCTGTTAAGAGTAACTGTGAGCATTTCATTTTCTTCCTCTCTGTTTTAGTTGGGTAGCTTAATTTGACCTGAATTAGGATAAAATCATGTAGACTCTTTCAGCCTTCAGGCTGAGAAGTCCTGCAGGATTTGTATGCTTAGATTATGTTTTAGGATACTAAACCATGCTTACATTCATGAAAGTTAATTTGCTCCAGCAGATATATTTTTGTCCTGCATGTCAGCAACCCGGTCTAATGTATATTTTGTTGTTGTTATTTATTCATTTATTTTTCTAAATGTTTAACAGCTTATAACTTCTTGTATGTTTCACAGACATTCCCCTGTTGCCCTCCATCTCCTCTCTGAACCCTGTGGATGATGAGGAACCAGGAGGCCCATTTTCTGTCCACTGGCTCAACAACAAAGAGCTTCACTTTACTTTAGCCATGGAAGTCTTTCTGCAGCAGCTTCGAAGTAGTGTAGAGCAACAGAACGAGTGCTCCAATGAAGGTAGAGAAAAATGATTTGGATGAGTCAGTAAAGGGTGTGTGCATGTGAAGCTGTAATAACAGTGACAGTTAAATTCTATTCTAAAGGTTAGACTTTAACATATTGTTTGGTTACCATGATTTGTATTCTTTTCCAGAGCCTGAAAATGAAGATGACTTTGAAGAAGAGGAGAACAGACCAAGTGAACCCCAAGGACCAGGAACTGTGGAGCTGCCTCTGGCAGCAGTGGAGCACCAGGTGGATGTGCTGTTAGAGGAGTGGAATAAAGGGGCCGACATGCTGTTCAGTATTCATCCCATGGATGGCTCTTTGTTGGTCTGGCATGTGGACTGGTTAGATGAATACCACCCAGGCATGTTCAGACAAGCTCAGGTACTTTGCTGCTGTTGTTCTTTATATAAAACAGTTGTACATTCATTCTGTTTGTTTCATGAGAAAAATTATTCCTCCGGTTTCTTTCCTCTTTATCTTTTATAGTCTTATTTCAGAGGTTGATACACAGAGAAACTGCACAGTTAGCTGCACAATTGGTCTTCATTTAATCTCAGTACGGATTTTTCTCTATAATAAATAAATGAACATAAATAACTGTTATTGAAAATGCATGTTCTTCCAAAAGAACACAAAGTAAAAACAAGTCAAGCACCCCCTTGATCAGGACCTGACAGTGTTCCTGCATCTGTCAGTTCTTGACAGAAGTTTTTTTTTTTTTTTTTTTTTGGGATTTTCTTGATTGGTCTGAATAAGAAACTCTTCGTTAAAAATACAGATACTACAAAATTTAAATGTCTAGCACAACAGAGGGTGAAGAGCTTGTCCCTCAAAGGGGGTCGTCATCCATTGTTTGGAAGTACTTCTGATTTGGCACAAGTAACGTTAACTATAAAGAAATCATCTGCAAAAAGTGCTGTAGGGTTGACTATTCTGTAAGGCAAGACTACTAACTTATATTCAGCCTCCTGAAAACACGCCAAAAACTGCAGTATTATTAATGCATGAAGGCTAAGAAAAACAATGTAGATGTTGCCAGCGTGAATCATTCAACCTCATCTGACACATTTAAAAAAGCAAGCCTGTACACCGCATCTGCATAACTATCTAGCTCCCAAAGACGCACTGAAATCATCCATCCAATCACATTTTATTTGGGCAGATATAAGTGTCCAGTAAACACAGTGAATAACAAAGGCTTTGGGAAATTGGCCAGCATGCTGCTGTTATCTATTCTGGAATTATTTTTCTAGACTGGTAAAACCTACACCATATGCAAAACATTTGCTGCTAAGTTTTATTAACATCAATCATGCAGGTACAATCGATGGGGTGACAGACTTAATTTTTCTTCTAAGAGATTTACTTAATTTAGGAAGTTCAGTATTATTTTTAAGCAAAGATTTTACATTAGTGGAAATATTGCACAATATAAAAGCAAGTTTATGTTTAATGAAAATTGTAATTAAAACCTTTTTTTTCCCCACTATAATCAAGAAATAATCCTGATAAATAACCGTGATCTCAATATTGATCAAAATAATTGTTAATCATTTGGTCATAATCATGCAGCCCTACAGTGAAGCAAAGGTAACTGAATTCTGCTCAAAATATAACTCAACATTTTAGATTAAACAGTTTTCTATTTGGTTATTTGTTTTTATTCAGAATTTCAGAAAGTGCTTTGTGGGAAAATCATTAATTTATCATCAGAGTAAGGTTGTGATTTTTTTTGACAGTTGTGATGGTCTACTTGTTCTAATGTCTTCTCATCTGGCGATTCACACAAATATATTGTAATTGTCTGTGACTTCATATCAAATTCAGACATGCCCTAGTGCATTTTTATGAGCAGTAAAAATAATGAGGACAGAGTATCTGGTCAGTCAGGCACAAAACCGAATCTCAGGTTTCATTGGCATTCATTTTTTAGGCCTGGCTGTTTTAATTAGTTTAATTAGTCCTACTCTTTAAATCTGAGCTGCAAATTACAGTCACTTTTGATTACATTGCTGTGATATCTCTTTCTGTCTCAGGTGTCGTTTGCATCCCGCATTCCTGTAGCGTTCCCCGCAGGTGATGCCATCTCTCTGAGCCAAAGTGTGGTAATGTATGCCTGCAACAAGAACGTGGATCTAGCTATCCAACATGGCAGACAGCGACCGCCTGGGAGCACATTGCCTCAAGCCAAATCTGCTCTAATAAGCTACGGAGGTCAAGGAAAATCAGCACCCAGCAGTAGTCTTCGATTAAGCATATTCACCCCCAATGTCCTTATGATCTCCAAACATGCTGATGGCTCTTTAAACCAGTGGGCAGTCAGCTTTGCGGAGGACTCTGCTTTCTCGACTGTGCTCAGTGTCTCTCACAAGTCACGGTACTGTGGTCACCGCTTTCACCTCAATGACCTGGCCTGTCACTCACTGCTCCCTCTTCTCCTCACCACCTCACACCACAATGCCTTGAGGACGCCAGAGGCAGACAGCATCTTGGTTCCTCCAGAGGCCTCCTCCTCTGGTTTTTCTCATTCTGCATCTCTATCTCGTGAGTCACGACCCAAGCGGGTGTCCCTGGGTATGGTTTCCCAGGATCCCAATGCGATCTACAGTGAGCTGATTTTATGGAGAGTGGACCCTGTCGGCCCGCTGTCTTTGTCAGGCGGGGTCTCGGAGCTTGCTAGAATCAATTCTCTCCATGCATCAGCATTTGCTAATGTAGCCTGGCTGCCCACGCTCATTCCCAGCAGCTGTTTAGGTGAGAAAATACTATTATTGGTCAGATTGCTAAGTACTTTATTGTGTGTTGCCTTAGCAAAAAGGCAGTAATGAGATTTTTTTTTTTTATATTTGTTTTGGTTTGGTGTTTTTGTTTTTTGTTTGGGGGGTGGATTGATGTGAAGGATTGTTTATTGTTATTATTTTCTATATAGTTAACTATGTCCAAATAAGAGTAGGTAGGTCTGAGACGAGTATCCATGTGTGGTTATTAGTACACTTGACACATCTACTGTGCATTGTAGATAAATGTACAAAAGCAACTTACTTTACCAAATGACTTCAGATTTTCTGAATTCAACAGGAGTGAATGTTAAATCTCAGTAGTGTTCGCTTGACATGCTTGACATATTTATTTAAAAAATACAAGTATAACAGTGGTAACTTTCAATTGTTTTTCTTTTTAGGTTTGTACTGTAACTCTCCCAGTGCCTGCTTCGTGGCAAGTGATGGCCAATCACTCAGGCTTTACCAGGCTGTCATTGAGGCTAAGAAACTTCTGAGTGAGCTCTCCAATCCGGAAATATCAGTAAGTGATCAAGCCTGACAATTTTCATGCACATTAATAGCAACACTCAGCCGTTTATAGAATCTGTCAAATAATGTGCGTCACTGTCTTGCCATTTTGTTATTACTAGTGTTGGCCTGAGATGGCTTGGTGGAGAAAAATGACTGCAGGCGAAATTATATAACATGAAACATTAATTGCAGTGAAACATTTAAAACTCAGAACAGAAAAGTAGTATGCAGAAAGAAGAGGAGAAATAGTTATATAAATGGGGGTTTTTTTGCATTTACTATGCCACCTGTTAGCTATCAGTTGCAAGATGTTAAGTGATTTTCAAATTGGTAAAATAATTTGCTTGCATATTTAAACTGTAATACTAATTTATAAATGTATGCAGATGATTTTTTTGTGTGTGTTTGTCACCTTTCAGAAATATGTTGGGGAGGTTTTCAACATCATCAGTCAGCAGTCCACAGCAAAACCAGGGTGTATTATAGAACTGGATGCCATTACTGACTTTGTAAGTATACATGGAGTCCAAGAGAACCGAGTTGTTTTCTCACCCTAAACAAAGTATAACCTCCTTTGTTTGGGGACTTTCTGATTGTCTCATCTAACAGTAGACAGACATTGTCAGAAATCTTTGAAGGCTTTGTTGACTTGCAAACCATTTGTGGCATGAAGCATTCTGCAGTGGCCTGAGTCGCTGAAAGGTCAACCACAAAAATAAAAGGCAAAAAAAAAAAAAAAAAAACCTCCCTCGTCTCCTTAGGGTGTGTGTGTCTTTGTGCATGTACTATTAATACAGCCTGCGTCTATGTCAGTGTGTAGACAGAAAATGATGTTCAGAGTCTACATCTGATGTAGTTTGACAATATCTGCTGCTGTTCTCTGCAGCAGGGGAAGGAGACACAGCTCCTGCATGTTTTTGAGGAACATCTGATTCTTGGCACTGAGATAACGGAGAGCACACATGAAACTCCCGACTCTCTTCGCACGGGTAAAACCAATTTTTCCTAGTTTTCATGCCAGTATTTAATAGCAGCTGCTTGCACCTTTCATTAGGAAAAAAAAAAAAAAAAAATCACTGTGTGGGTTTTTTTTTCCCCCCCTGCAGCCTCCAGTAAACCAGCCTTCTCAGCCCGCTTTTTTCTGGTGGTGGTAGAATTAACCCCAACAGGTCGCTCACTGCTCCACATGTGGCATCTCCATCTTGCTGCTCGGCCTGTCACTATGGGTGGGTACTTATACACTCATACACCCTAAAAGTTGTGTGATGTAAGAGAGGTTTTCTGCCATCCTGTTTAATCCTTAGCCAAAATAAATGATTGCAGACCTTAAAGGACAATTTTAAGGGTTAAAAGAGCTGAAAGCATTGCAAAATTATAATTAGTAACTAAGTAATGACTTTATCACTGTAGATGCCTTACATTTTTTAAGTTCCAAGTCCAGATTTGTCTCCCTTGCAATCTTTATTACAAGTCTGCTGTGTGAAAGTTGTGAAATTATTAACAGCATCTCTAATGATTGAAAGAGGCCTCCAGTATCACAGTGTGCTTTAGCCAGATGGTGATTCATCTGTTGAAAGATTTTATTTTATTTTTTTTATAGATTTTTCAAATAATGACTCTGATGCAGTGTAGTAATGGTGAATGGATTTGACCAAGCCTAACTTTTCTAAACATATTCCCATTTTTTGTATCCCCACAGTGGAGACTACGGCTCATAAGGATCTCATTACGACTTCTCCCTTGAACGGCTCTCAGTTTGTCTATGACGCACCCAGTTCTCCAATAACTCAAAAGAGTACATCCTGCACTTCCAATCTGCAGAGTGCCTGTCGTCTCAGCCTCACAACACACAGGCTGTACAGCCAAGAGCTGGCTCTTCCGGCAGGAGTGGAAGCCATCAGTGTTACTCCCTCGGCAGGTGAGGGACAATGAGGACACGCATTCTTATTCCAAGGACGCAAAGCAAAACCACTTTGTTTCCTTATGCATATTGATGCATGCTAAGGTTCAATGTTGCAGCTTGAACCTAAACTCTAAATAATTGATCGGCTAGCTAATGATGGAAGAAGTTACTGACTAAAGTCATTTTAGGCATTAAATCTTATGAAATATCATGAAATCACATGAAATTATTTAGACATACCCACCACACAATCGGTGCAGTACTTAGCATTTTTTATTGGCAAGACTTGTCAGTACAGTAAGCGAGACGTAACAGTTTGTGTAGCATTTTCCTAACGGGATGGTTCAATTTTGATATTTAGAGAAACCTAATATGTAGTCTATATGCTATATGTATGGGACATGGGAAAACATCCATACACACTCTTGAGTAAACCCATCAAAAATTATTAAACCGTTGCATATAAATGACATCTTACCCGTCTGAAGTAAAGTGCACATCGTAGTTTCCTTTTATATCTTCATCAATGTCCTTGTATTGGGGATGATTTATTATAAGTAATTAATGACGTTGCCTTTGTTGTGACATGTGATTATGAATTGATGAAAAACATTATGAGTGGAATGTAAGAGTCACAGAAAAACACTTAGAAAAAGAAAACAGCTGAAAGCTACCAACAAACTCAGATTGCCATCAGAACTCAGTTGATAATTATTAGTGTTTGATCTGACCTGTGGTATCACAGGCTCTGTCTGCATCATGTAAAGAATTCCCCTTGAAGTTGAGTTGTTAATGATTTTGATGAGGCGGTGTAAACCACCAACCACTGTGTCTCTTCCACTCAGTGTGATGTTTATGGTTCATTGTTGGTGCTAGAGTGTGGAAATACCTGATTGTGACTTTGCTTTCTCCTGCACTTAAATCAATTTATCATGTACACTTATTTTCTTTTCACAAATGAAGTGGTTAAATGCTTCTATAAGATTAGTTTGGATACAGTGAGAACCAAAGACAGTCTAAAAGAGGGTGCTTCATGCAAAAAGTGTATTGGATTTTATTTTTTCTCTTTATTTTTCTTTAGGTTATTTACCAAGGCAGTGGTGTATTTTTGTGAACTGAGTTATAATTTAGTGTGTACTTGCACCTTAATATGAAAGAATGCATTCAGGCTTGTTCTGTGTTGAACATGGTACATAAATGTTTTTTAGGTCAAGGTTTTTAGCTCAAAGGTGGTGAGGTTGCGGCAACACTGTTAAGGTAAAAATGAGCAGGGTGCACGGTGAGACAGGAAGCTGACTTATAGATTAAGAAAAGCATGCATGGCTGAAAGAGGCCTGAGTAAAAAGCTGCTGCTAATATTATTGGAATGAAACATAAAAATAGATGAAGGCAATCTTTTGTTTCGTTGACATTTTACATTGTATTTTTTTAATATATCTGCCAAATGTCTTCAAAATTGAATAAATCACAAAAATTAAACTCTATAATGATATTATAGTTCAAATCTCTTTAGCTAATGGTGCATTACTTTTCTTCTCAGGTCACCTGAGTGCGTCATGTTCTCTTCCAGCCGGCCACGTGCCTTATCTCCTTGCTACTTCCTGTTCTGATGGTAAGGTGCGCTTCTGGAGGTGTAATGTCATGACAACAGAACCCCCCACTGTGGACAACTTGGTGTACCAGTGGGAGGAGTGGCCTCTCCTGGTGAAGGAAAAACTTCCCAGCAGCAGCGCAGTAAGTGTGCAAGGCCGGCCCATTGAGGTCAGCTGCTGCCACGCTGGACGGTTTGCAGTTGCCTACAAGCAGATGCCTAGCACACCTCTGAACTTATCTCCTCATCTGAATGCTCATGGACCTCTGACTTCTCCCCCTGCCTCTGCATCTTCCCCATTTGTACACTACAGCACCACCAACACCCACCTGACCCCAACCCTTAATGTGCTGCATAGCCCAAAACCCATTCACAGCCCTAATGCAAGCACTCGAGAGCCGCTGGTCCACATTGGCATCTTCCAGTGCGAGTCCACTGGTGGTTCGCAGTGGATTCTGGAGCAGACCATAGTATTGGACAACACAGACCCCATGTCCAGCTATCCTTTAAGTAGTAGTACCACTGCAAGTGCCAGCATTCCAAGTAACATGGATTTATCCATACGAAACGAGAACTGTCTTGGTTCTACTGGTAAGAGTCTGGTTCACTTGGACTGGGTTTCCCAGGAGGATGGATCACACATTCTGACAGTTGGCATTGGGACGAAGATATATATGTATGGTCGTCTGTCTGGAAAGCCTCCAGATCTGGGAGTGTCTTCTGATGCTAATAGAGACCAAAGCTTGTCTCGCCTGGTTCTGCTTCGATCGGTCAGTCTGTTCTCCTCTGTCGAAGGCTCACCACCTATCCCAGTCTCCCTGTCCTGGGTACGAGATGGAATCTTGGTGGTCGGCATGGAGTGTGAAATGCACGTGTACTCTCAGTGGCAGCCTCCAGCACCACCCAAACAGACTGTCACAGTTGCCCAGGACAAAGACATCAGCAGCAGTGTTTCCTCCATAATCTCAGCTGTCAGACAGTGCCAGGAGGAGGGTCTCAGCCCTGGGGCCCCCACTTCTTTACTGACTCTTCCCAAAAAGACCCTGACAAGATCAATGACGAGTCTGGCTCAGAAGCTCAGTGGGAAGAAAACAGCTTATGACTTGCCTGTAGAAATGGAAGATTCTGGTCTTTTTGAAGCAGCTCACCAACTTTTTCCAACTCTACCCCAATACCACCCTGTACAGTTGCTAGAGCTTATGGACCTAGGGAAGGTAAGTTAAATAAATTACTCAATTCCTTTTTCTACTCTGTCTTTAGCAGTAATAGGCTTTTTTTTTAAGTGTAAGCCTAGTCTCCAATTACTTTTGAGCTTCTAAAATGGGGGGGGTTGTGTGTAAAAATGGCTCTAATTCCTGAACAGTTAATGTATTACTTTTGTATATTGTAATACTTGAATTCAAGCTGAAAGTCTGCTCTTCAGTCACATCTTGATTCTTTGATTTGAAATCCACGGTGGTGGCAAAACTACAAAAAACATGTCATTGTCTAAAAACTTGTGGACCTGCGTGTGTATGTGTCTGATCTATTTGTGTATTATCAGATGTTTTTGCTTGTGTGCTCTTGTCTTTTTTCCTTTGTCCCCTGTGTTCTTTCTTCCAGCCTCCTTCTCTGTGTGTCTCTGCTTTCAATATCCTGCTCCCAGTCTCTCATTTCCTGTTTTCTTTCAGTCTTCAAGATTACATTCTGTCTATTTCTCTCTCTATCCTCTTTACTCTTAATACTCTTTTTTTTTTTCCCATTCGTATTAGTATTTATTTATTCCTTCCTCTTTTTTTCCTCCCATGACAGCGTTTTCCAACTAAAAATAATGTAGTAAACTTGTATATGTTCTTTAGTTCATCTTTATGTTTGAAGTTAGATTTTTTTTTTTTTTTTTTAATAAAATAACATTAGGACAATATAATCTTGCCAAATTTACTTTAGTTGGTGGTCACCCTTTCTCATCTCTGTCAACTCCTCCGTTTCTTTATCTCTGTCTTTTCATTTTTTTTTTCCCATATCTCCTGCCATCCAAAGCTGATTTATTATTGATGGAGTATTTCCATTTTTGTATCTATCAAGGAAGAAATTAAACACACAGTGTCAGATGATTTATCTTTATGTTACAGACCTCCATTTGGACAATGTTACAATGAAAATAAAAGGTATACGAATGGGCATACCCCACTTTAGGATACGAATCTGACCTTAGTTTAAACAAGCAGAGCTGAAAGATAAACATTACAGCTTTGTTGAAAGTCCATCAGTCTAACATTTCTGGTCTTTGTAGGGTTAGCCAACTCCATTCTACAATATACACCCATGTTACATGTACTTTTTGGCTGCTTTCCAACTCTTATCTGTTATAAAATTTGGATAATGGTATATCTTTACAATTGTTACTAAAGATCATCTTAAATTCAAATTTCTAACACTTTCTACTGTAGATGCAAGTCCTGTTATTCAACAGCAATAAAGCAAGTTTTCCATAAAAGTTTGACTTTGCACACAAAGTTTTAAGAGTTTTTTTTTTTTTTTTTTTCCTGGACGTTGTTCTTCTACCATTAACTCTGCTCTTATAAAATTATGTCATTAATTTCAGTTCAGAAATGATTAGCGTATCTTTCTCTCTGTCTCTGTTGCTACCCGGGACCTAAAGGAATCCACAGTCCACACTGCACCATTTCAACATAGTCAGTCACTATAAACTAAACCACAACAGAGCAAACTACCCACTTACTGTCCAGTGTAAACTTTAAATTGTTTTTAATTGTTTATTGTCTTTTCATTTGTAAAAACTCAAAAACATTTTAGTGTGTGGAATATCCAGATAACTTGTCATGTACAGATCAAATTTCTCATCCAATATCTCTATTACATCAGAGCCATTGAGTAAGTTACTTAATCAGTGGCTCTGTGTGGCATCAGCTAAAAGGACCAGCGAACTGCAGGATATGAAACCTGAGCTCATTTTGTATTAAACTTCCGGTCAAATCTAATTACTCAGTAATTGAAGGACCTTGAATGCCATTTCAGATCCCTCTTTAACCCCTGCGTGAGTACACAGGATGCGTTTGTCGATGATGTGTTTGACTAAATTGGATTGAAGTATTAAGTAGCTGGCTTCCAGTTACCTGCATCTTGCTTCAGCTAATGGAGCTTCCGGTTTGGTTTCTTGACATTTCTTGACAGAACTAAGTGCGGAGTAAAAATGTTTGCACTAATGTCACTTCACCCACTGTATAATCAGTACATGCCAGCGTCTGCTATTTGGTATCGCTACAATATGTTTGAAGCACCAAAGAAGCATTATTTATGGGCTGTTTAATATTTTATTTAAAAATAAACTTTTAATAATAGCGGTCTGATTTCCACAATAGCTTAAGCTGTAGTAAGGTGGACCGATACTGTTAAAAGCCATGAAAATTTCCAAAAGCTGCTTTTGTTATGGTTGCTAAACGAAATATGAAATGTATTCAGATTTATTATGTTGACATTATTCATCTGTCTTCAGGTTCACCGTGCCAAAGCTATCCTCTCCCATCTCGTGAAATGTATTGCTGGAGAAATCGTAACACTTCAGGACAGTTCCACCAGTCCCGAAAAACGTGTGCGGTCTCGAACCATCAGTGTTGGGGGCAGCACAGCCACGGATCAGAAGATGTTCAGCAAAGCAGAGAACTCCTCCGCTGACTACACAGAGATAAGCTCCATCCCTCCACTGCCTCTTTACGCCCTTCTAGGAGCTGATGATGACACACCAAAACCTGGTGGGTATATACAGCACGTGATTTAAGAATACAGTGGTCCCTCGCTATAACGCGGTTCACCTTTCACGGCCTAGCTGTTTCGCAGATTTTTTTCTGTGCAATTTTGCATGCTTTTTTTTTTTTTTTTTTAAACAGCGCGTTGCGTCTGCGTCCTGATCGGCTGTAGACCATTGTCATTCAGTCTCCTCCGTGCTGTGTCTCCTGTTCAGTACAGAATGCATTCAGCTTGTCACATTTACGTAAATCTTCGATCGCTAGCAGTGTGACTCTGAAGTGCTGTACTGTAAGTCAACGAAATGTTTTGTACCGTCAAAGGCAACTGCAGTAGCCTGAAAACAGGGTTTCATCTTTGGTTTCATTCTATAATACTGGACTTATTTTTCTACGAAGGTTTGAACTTTGAGGGTGTTTAAACAAGAGAGATAAATGTGAAAATGTTCATGCCTGTCTGAGAAAAGTGTATAAAGTGTGTAGTGAGGGGTTTTACAGCCTTAAAACATCTATAATAATTGTAAAAAATAAAGCTGGCTACTTCGCGAATTTCACTTATCACGGGTTATTTTTAGAACGTAACTCGTACGAAAAACGAGGGACCACTGTACATAAATTCAGTAATGAATTAAATACTGGTAAAATGTCAAATGTCTAATTTTGGAGTCAAATCCTGCAAAAACATAGAAAAATTAAGTATTAAATTCATTTCACAAGGTAAAGTGAAATTACTCAAACTCTCATGCAAAAATATGTTAAAGGCAAGATTGAGATGGCTGGGATGTGTGCAGAGCAGGGATAGTGGATATATTAGGCAAAGGGATGTTAAATATGGAGCTGCCAGGCAGCAGGAAAGGAGAAGGTTTATGGATGTAATGAAGGACGAGATGTAGGAGGCTGGTGTGACAGAAGACGATGCAAGGGACAGGGGGCAACTGAAAGCAGAAGAACAAGAAGACTTGGTGAAAACACTGCACCATGGGTACAAAAGCATAAACCTAGGCTTT
Organism: Oreochromis aureus; assembly: GCF_013358895.1. Lineage (NCBI taxonomy): Eukaryota > Metazoa > Chordata > Actinopteri > Cichliformes > Cichlidae > Oreochromis > Oreochromis aureus. The sequence goes on from NC_052953.1 coordinate 13,845,023, forward strand.
TTTGTTTTTCTATTTTTTGCTGCTGTTTTTGCCTTTTTGTTTTCCTTTGTTGACCTAGCACTCTGCAGGTGAAAGCATTTCATGACTAAGACTGAAGCCTTATTCATACAAGTCTAATATTATTTGAGACTTGTTGTATAAAACTCGTTGAGTGCTCAAGTAGAATAGCAAAGTGCTATAAAAGAACCAGTCCATTTTCCATTTACCTTGGGACCTCTATGTAATTATTGCAGAAGTCATCTGTGACCTGATTCAAAGTAAATGTTCCACAGCTAATAACATAACATACTTCATCAAACACAGATGTTCTGTGATAGTATAAGTCCACTAATAATCAGGATGTCACTGATTTCTTTGATATTTTCTATAAACAGCATTATGGATGCTCTGTTGGCAGTTGAATGAAAATAAATGAAAGGTAGATGGCGAGCTTGAATCCATCAGAATAACAAAAGTCAGAAGGATGACTTGCTTGGCAGCGTTTTGTAAAGAACTTATTGCCTTTTTTTTAACATGCTCGGCAGTTATGTGGCACCTTATTAATATTTTAGTGCTGTCAATAGATTAAAAAAATTAACTAATTAATCTCACAATTTTCTGTAATTAATTGTGATTAATCGCGATTAATCACAATTACTTGATCAATAGCCTGGCTGCAATTACACTTTTTCAACTTTATATTTAAGCTGAGTGAAGTAAACGGAGAATAAACACAAAGAATGTTTGCTTAAATTCAAAGAGAATTTGAAAAGTTTTAGCACAGGTTCTCTCCTGTGAAATACAACTTTTTAAAAACCTACATACTAATAGGTAAGTATACACTAATATATAATATATATATATTAGTGCTTTCAAACAATTACAATTTTTAATCGGATTCATCACAGGGTTACTGTGGATTAATTTTGATTAATCACAATTAAATATCATTCATTTTTAATCTACGTTAATCGCGTTTCATTTTGCATGAGCAAACAGACTCAGGGAAAAAAGGGAAAATATACGCATTTAACATGTTTATTGAACATCTTGAACATTCATGTTAATAAAAAACTCTGTAAACATTTATCCACTCTCTCTCTGTCACGCTTGGGGAGGCACTTCAAGTCCTTGAAACGAGAAACCAAAGTTATGTAAAGCACGTGTTCTCAATGATATTAACAGGTCTGCAGTTTGTTGCAATTCACTTGGTAATTGTGTCAGTCAATATGTCCGAGGTAGACTTACTGAGTCCCCGATGCTCCGTGAGTGGTTTGTCGCAAGCTGGGTGACGTGTTAGCCAAAGTCCTAGCAGCATCCCCGACTAACGTATGCTTTGCCTCAATGTGATATTTTAAGCTGCAAGTGCTTCGGTGAAAAGAAAATTCCTTCTTGCGCAATGTGATTGGTTCAGCTGCCCGTCACTACCAGATCAACTGCCCATTTGCGCATGTGCAAAGGTAACTACTTGGACAAACTGCCCAAAATGCGTGGACAGAAACATTTCAGGGATTTTGAGTCATTCTGCACTCCAGATGCGTTAATTTTTTTTTTTATTTTTTTTTTTATCGCGTTAATCGTGATGACGGCTTAATCTACGTTAACGCGTTAATTTTGACAGCACTAATTAATATTAATATTAGGTCTCCAGGTGGTAACTAGAGACGTCAGTAAATCTGAGTGAAACACAGACTGCTCATGCCACGTGAATATGCAGCATAAAACGCAGATGTTTGGGGGTAATTTTTAAAGGTCACACATAAAGTCCCTTGTTAATACCAATCCCATGTGAATAGGGCTTATTCCTCTGGAGGCAATAACAGCCCTGAACATAAAGCTAAAGCTAGACCAGTGGTGACAGTTTGATAGTGCTGAATTGAAAATGAATGTTTGTGACTTTTTCAGAGTATGCCTGCATATGTGTCAGAAAGCAAAAATGTTCTGCAGATATGCATTAAAGCAGGTACACAAACAAGAACAAAGAAATGGTATTTACATTGTAAAACCAGTTACTATTATTAACCACCTTGCCTTAAGGTGAAGAAACTGAGAATAACAGCTACACTTCTTTCAGGTTTTCCCTCATTATCTGTCTGGGGATACAAAGTGAGAAGAATGAAAGCAAATGCATGTATTCAGTTTTTGTTTTTTGGGGCTTTTTTTTTAAAGCTCTGATATTTTAATCTGCCATCTTCCCAGCAGGAGGATACTTTTCTTCAGGCCTCTTGTGAAATACTTGTCTTGTGTTATTTAACTCTGTCCTGCACTTCCTTACAGATAAAGTGGGCAGTGTGAGTGGAGATAGTGGCCATGGTTCCAGCCACACTGATGCCTATGATGAGCTGTTTCACACACCCAACGTGATGGATCTGGACCCCCTGGACAATGATCGAGAGAAAACAGGAAATAAGGTGAGCTCTTTCGGTATTCCATTGTATAGATTACAGAAGCATTAATCCAAACTGGGACTCTCTCCCTACCATTCAGTGGATGCAAACCACATGACTGTTAATTTTGTAAGAAAACTGATTTTCTGTGCTGTTGTGACAACTTTGTGACACCGGGTTCATTTAGACATGCAGACTCAGATGTTTCATGCAGAAGGATTTACTGCTGTGAGCTCAATAATCGACATATTATCACCCAGTCCTGAAAACACTTGTTTTTTTTGGCAAACCGTATTCATATTAATTCTAGAAATTTGCTTTAGTACGATATAAAAATGACACATTTTAACTTGTAATCTAACAAAATATAATATGATAGCCTCGTAAAACTGTATCGAAGAAACAGCTGTTATAACATATTAAGACAGACTAATCTAAGGTAGCTGGATCATTCTGACCTGCAAGTTCCCAAAGAGATTTTTTTTTGCGGGTTATTTACCTGAAACAAGTGCAGGAGAGGAGGTGAAATTAATGAGGAAATAATTCATTTCACCTCCTCTCCTGCATCTTTCTTGTCTACTTCTCCAGTTAACTTGTCTAAACAGGCGAACTTTGCTGTCATTGCAAAAAGAATGCAATGGAATGTCGCATGAGTACATGCATGCTTGCTCATTTATATGCATCTTTGGTGCACACATCCTTGCACCAGGGACACTGCAGTGAGAATAAGACTCTTTCTGAAAGGTCCATCAGCTCATTCCTGCCTGCTGTGTCACATCTGGCTAAAGCTCCTTTTTACAGCAGGAAATGTCCCAGTGCTCCTAACAGGCTGTCTGTTCTTGGTAGCCAAGACATGCATCTCAAGGTTTATTTTAAATTTACTCCTGCCTGAAAAAGCAGGCCAGTCAAATCTTCATGATGGGCCTTATTAATGCATTAAAAATCTACATTATCAACTAATCTCTAGATTTTTGAAAAAAGATCACTGCATTTGAAAAAGCTTATATAGTCAATTTACACATAGGATATCATGCTTTTGTGAAATTGAATCCAGTGATGCTGTATTCTGTTTTGTAACATTATTGACCAACTCTGTATTGTCTTTAGTAAACTGGAAATATCAAATGGTGAATTTAACAGGTTGGCACCTTTTCTGTCTCCAGGTTATAGACCTGTCCCAGTACAGTCCTACATACTTTGGTCCAGAACACGCCCAGGTTCTGTCCAGCCATCTCCTCCACTCCAGTTTGCCAGGATTAACTCGTATGGAGCAGATGTCTCTCATGGCATTGGCTGACACCATTGCTTCTACAAGCATAGACCTCAATGACAGCCAGGGCAAGAGCAAAGGTACTGCAGGGAAATTATAACATAAATACAGACTTTTCAGATGGATAAAAATTTGGTAAATAAGCTCTGTTATCATTCTTTTTACCTGCAGGGGGAGAGACATTGGATGAGTGCGGTCTGAAGTTCTTGCTAGCTGTCAGACTTCACACTTTCCTCTCTACTTCGTTGCCTCCAGCCCACAGAGCACAACTACTACGGCAAGGTACAGTGGTGTTGTTTTCAAACTCTTTTATGTCAAATGTCCTTCAAAAATGACTCTTGATTTTGAGTCTTTTGTGAAGTTCTGCTTTGCTGCTTGTAGTTTTATAGCCCTGTTATCACTGTAATTCCTGAATGGGCAGAAACAACAGTTATTGACGTTTTAATTTTTTTACTGTTCCGTCACAGTAATGTCATCGTCATCGCCCCTCGTACAAATAGAGATTTATAATTTCCTTTTCCTCTCTTTGCAGGCTTGTCAACATGTCACTATGCCTGGGGTTTCCACTCTGAAGCTGAGGAAGAGCTCCTGAACATGCTACCTGCAATGCAAAAGGGAGAGCCAACCTGGCCTGAGCTGCGCTCAATGGGTGTTGGCTGGTGGCTTCGCAGCACTAACAAGTTACGCAGATGCATTGAAAAGGTGAGGTGAACAAGTTAGCTGTCGGATCCCAAATGCTAATCCCTGAGCCAGTGCCACTTTTGTAAATTGACTAATTTGAAGTAGAAATTTTCAGACTATAGTTGGTTGTAAATCTGTGTATTAAAGGTGTTTGCTTTTTTATCAATGTGTGTCATGTTAAATATCTTACTAAAGATTTAATGATCAAATAGTTCATGATCTGGTAATTTATGGGATCTACATGTTAATACATATTAGAAACTAGTTTGAAGATCATAAACACAAAATGGGAAACTTTTTTGGTAATAGTTTAATGGCCATTTCCATGGAAAAAAACAAAAACGTACAGATGTACAGTGAACGATGTAACATCGTTTTTGGATTGGATTTTGCAGAGTGAACATTAACCAATAAATTGATTCAATTAATCTTTTATCTGGATTGTCTTTTTTTTCTTCAAAAAAAAGCATCCACATAATTTAAACGTGCACACTTAACAGCTCTGAAGGATGTCAGATAGTATGTTAGCACTGTTTGCTTCCTCATGAGTGTTCAGTTTATAAGTGAAATACTCTCAGGTATATGGAGGTACAGTTGTGCTGAGGTTGCTCTAAACTGCAGCATACTGAGTTACTCCCTAAAATGACCCATAAATTTGCAACTTGTTCTGTGGATAATGCTGTGGTGTGCGGTGGTAGAGACTGAATGTACTTTTCCTTCTATTTTGTCAGGTTGCCAAGGCTTCTTTTCAGAGAAATAATGATCCTCTGGATGCAGCTATATTTTACCTTGCATTGAAAAAGAAGGCAGTGGTTTGGGGACTGTACAGGTAGATGAAACTGGCATGATTTTGCATATGAAATGCACATACAGTTATCACATTTGTTACTAGATTTAACCAAGGCTAGCTATGTCAGAACGCTGAAGACCAGTGAATTTAATATTTCTGCTTTCATTCCATAATCTCATTCTCCCCAGGTCTCAGAAGAATGCTAAAATGACAGAGTTTTTCCACAACAACTTCAGCGAGGACCGGTGGAGGAAAGCAGCATTGAAAAATGCCTTTTCTCTGCTGGGAAAGCAGCGGTTCCAGCATTCAGCAGCCTTCTTCCTTCTAGCCGGCTCCCTTAAAGATGCTGTGGAGGCAAGTGGAAAGCAGACATAAAACAATGTTTCCAAGAACCATATTTATTCCCTTCAACACCACCGACGCATCTCAGCTCGCTAAACCTCAGTTAGAAACCTTACTGCAGTATGAGTTAAGTCAAGTGCTCCTCCTTTTCATTTGCAAACTGTCTGTGACTTTGTAAGCTTTGTTTTTTTTCTTCTTTTTTTTTTTTCTTTTCAACAGTTCATAGTCAAGGGCAATGTTTAATGATCTATTCAAAAGCAGAGAAACCACATTCCTCAAAAACAGAGCACACCAGCAGTATTTCTGTGGTGTTCTTTGTATTATTAAAACACCTCAATACATTTCCACAGTGGTGTCTTTGTCAAAAGCTTTTAGCACAATTCTCTGAAGCATTTTTGATGTTGGCAGTTGACTCTTGGGTGTTGCTGTCGCTACTTCTTTTTGGGTGAATTATCAGTTGCATGTTATCTCATTCATAAACCAGCATCTCTGACCCCCTTTTTAGACTCTACTTAATGCCTCATACATTATATTTGGAGAGTGCTGGTTAGTTAATGTGAAAACATGTGTTTGTTGTGAATAGTGGTTTGAAAGATTGCCGTCAATCAGTGTGAGCCACAGAAATGTCCAGAAAGCTGCTCCTGGTCATCTCGATTGTTTAACCTTTAATTTGTCAAGGTTATTTCTGTTTAGTGAGTCCCTGAAGCAGTGAGTCACATTATTTCATCTGCATGAGTAACTGGAACCCCTTTAAGCATTTTATGGAAATAAGCACCACTCAGGCAAAGGGCTATCATTGACTTTGCTCAAGTCTGTCTGACTGGGAGGTAGTCTCATTGATATGCACCTCACACCTTCCCAGTTGGGAGCAACCACAACAACTTGAACTAGCCACTCAGTTTTTGCTGTGAGCACAGGCTTTTGTTGTTTTCATTTTTGGCCCTTTCCTTTCCATTTTGACAGGTAAACAACAGTTTCAGATGATCAACACATACCAAATCATATGTATTATTTATCTGCTCTACCTCACTCAGTCTTGCCAGTAACAGAATCCACTGCTAAAAAATACCTGGCTTCTTTGTCGTCCTCTAGGTGTGTATAGAGAAAATGCAGGACCTCCAGCTAGCCTTGGTCATCTCAAGGTTGTATGAGTCTGAGTTTGAGACGGCATCCACCTACAAAAAGATCCTCCAGAGACATGTTTTAGGACAAGACAAACAGGTGTGCAGACACCAAAAGTTGTTTTTTCAGTTTTAAGTGTATAATTTGAGCAAAATACCAAATGTTTGAATCCATAACATGAAGAAACCCAAGATGAGCCGTTGTAATTAGTTCATGAATTTCAGATTCCGGCACACCAGGACCCATTTCTGCGGAGCATGGCTTACTGGGTCCTGGAGGACTACAGCAGAGCCTTGGATACTCTACTCGAACAAAAAGCTAACATTGCCAGATCTGGGTCTGCTGAGAACCGATATGACACTGGTAGGTCTGCTGTGCTCTTTATGTTCTTTAACTAGAAAAAATCCATTAAAAAATATACTTGTAACAATAGTTCTGTTACACTTGGTTTCACTGTCTGTTTCACATTACTACAATCTTTTTCCTTTTTTTAGCTAATTAAGAAACAAATTGTACATAAGTATGAGAAGAATCAAGAAAATAGAGCATAGTGAAAATTTAGGTTCATACACATACCATCAGTTCTGACCATATTTGTTTTAATAGCTGTCAACAGTGAACTTTAGCTTTTCTAAAAGAAGTTTCTCAGATATATTTCAGTATAATATAGGAATCCAATCCAGTTTTCTGATTTTTATCTTACCACTCTTTTAAAATATTAAGAGAACAGTTGTTTCAAGGGACATTTTATTTATGAATGGAAAAATGTAATTCAGCCAAAATCTGCCTGTCAAAAAAATTATTTTTTGTTGTAAATTTCTGTTTGATATAGCCTGTGTTGTCAGAATATCAAAGGGCTGTCCAATATAGGTTGGCAGGTAATAACACGAGGTAGACTGGAAGTGCTGCAGATTGTAATACACACTAAGGTCAAGTCCTCATTCACAACCTTGCAACTATTTTTGGTTCGTTGAGTGAGCTGAAATTGCGCAAGGAAGCCTTCTGACCACAGAGCTCAATTTATTAAAAGAAATTTTAACCAGCATGAATTAAGAATGGATGAAGAAATGAACTTAAAGTGAACCTCACTTTGACTTAAGGGCCCAACCAGTCCCACATTAAAATTCTGTGACACGTGTTTGGTAAATGATGCTTCTCAGAGCATGCTTAGTATGGTTCTAGCAAAGGTAACACAGCTTATAAAAACTTCAAAATGGTTCTTAAACTCTGTAGACACTTCTGCTGTCAGGTCCTCTGACATTTTTATACCTCAATGAAAATGAGTGAACATGATGCTTCACCTCTAATTTAACTGTCAGTTTCTGAGCTTCCATCTACATCTTGTATTTGCATTTGAGTGACAAGATAAGGTAGTTTCGTCAGTAATTAGTTCTCTCATAAGTGCATACATGAAGTTGTCTGAAGGTTTGGCAGTGATTCAGTTAGGTCAGTTATAGTTTTATTTTGTTTTCATCTAATATCACAGCTTGTCTTTGCAGGTATTGTTGCTAGTTCTCGCCACAGAAATGGGTGAAACTGTTTTGTCTCACTTTCTATCTGTGGCAGGTACCTCTTCTGTGTCGGTGTGTAACCCTGAGGTTTTCAACTTCTACACCTACCTGCGTACTCACCCACTCCTCCTTCGCCGGCATTTTGGCTCATCAAACAAGGCTAAAGTTGGTCTGACTGCTGAGGCTCGCAGAGCTGACTCCATCAGCCTGGATGAGAGGAGACTGTTTTTTACAGCCGCATATGCACATCTGCATGCAGGGTGCCCTATGCTGGCACTCGAAGTCCTCTCCCAGATGCCCAAAGTCCGCAAGCATTCTAGACCCCAGGATGATACAGGCAACAGTGCTGAGCTCAGTGTTGGGAGTAGGAACGGACAAGCATCAGACCCGGATTGGTCTCAGTCAGCTCTGAATGGCTACGAGTCAGATGGCAACAGCTTATCAAACAGCCGGTCGGATTCAGTGTTAAGTTTCGATTGGAGCCAGCCGTCAGTGGTAGTTCCAGATGAGCCCCTAGAGCTGAAATGGGATAGCGACAAAGATGATGAAGACAATGATGAGGATGAAGAAGAAGAAACTAAAAATGCCAAGAGTGGCAGTGGTAGTGTGTTCCACGAACCAGTGTCTCTGGGTGAGGAGAGCGAGGACAGCAATGATTACATTGAACCGTCTGATGACATCCTGGTGACTCAACTGAAATTTGCAGCGTGCTTGAAGATTATGACCAATGAGCTCCGGACACTGTCAACAGGGTACGAATTGGATGGAGGGAAGCTACGTTACCAGCTCTGCCTGTGGTTAGAAAGAGAGGTACTGACATATTTCAACATCTTTGCAAACTTTGAGGTCAAATTTTTTCTTTTTTTTTTAAATGTATTTATTCATTCATTTGTGTTATATAACAAGTCTTTCTGCAGACTTGAAGCCACACAATAAAACTTTTGTAATTTACATAATGCCCACGCATCTCCTTCTTGCCTTTATGATTATTGAACATCTTGTCTGTGTGCATATAAATGTTACATTTCATGGATGAGGAACGCCTTGTTGATTAATTGATTTTTAAGATCGGATTCTGTTTTGTTTTGTTTTTGTTTCTTTTCCCCCCAGGTGGTGGCTCTCCAGCATTGCTGCAGCTATAAGCCTTGCCTGCCAGAGCTGTCGGTCCAGGGTGATGTCCCTGTTTCTGGGTTAGTGGAGGAGGAGCAGGTGGGTGTTGATAGCTGGCTGCTTGCTATATTAAAATTAAAACAGCACCAGTGTCTAATGACGTACTTTGAAGAAATATTATCTCTGTTTGTCAGACATGCATACCCAATTATATATACTTGCACAATGCACCTACTGTGTGCTTACAAATTACTTTAGAAAACCCACTACTTTTTTTTTTTTTCCTCCATTGTTGATAGAGCAGGTTAATATATACCATTTCAAAACATGCTGCTTTTTGTTTGAGCCCTACCCAGCTGGGTGGATTTACAGAAATGCTGAATGACGGTCTATAAAACTAATGAAGTCTGAATGTTTTTGTCAGCCTGGGAGCCCCCGTGGTGACAGCCACAGGAGCAGGAGACACTGGCTGCAGAGTAACCAGCCCTTACTGAGGATGTTTCTGAGTTACTGCAGCTTGCACGGCTCACACGGAGGAGGTCTGGCCTCTGTACGCATGGAGCTCATACTGCTGCTTCAAGAATCTCACCAGGTAATTAAAATGTTCACAGATTGAAACAGAAGACGACTGATAGACGGAGCATGGCTACTTTTCTTTTCAGTGGGAGCTGTTTTGTCAGTGAATGAATTAACAATAGTAATGTTGGGAATCACCTTATAATTCAGGTGACTCAGAGGAAGATTTTCTCATGCTTTTCTCTTTGATTTTGCGTTTATCAGCATGTTTAGAATTAAACATAAAACAGTTTTTTGCTCATTGATTACTAGTGTTGGTCTTTGTGGATTTAAAAGTGACAAAAGTGATGCCTATAGCTTTAAAGTTTGCTAACACTGCCATGTTTCTTATTGTTTCTTAGTTTGTAGTTTTGTTTTGTTTTTTCAAAGAGGCTACTTGCAGTAATTTATAGTATTATTAATTCAGTCTTAAACAGCAAGTCAAGAATAATTAATTATGACAGTGCTCTCTTTATGGCCACTCTGTTGTCTTACAATACTTGAATACTGCGTCATATTTAAAGCAGGTCTTTTTCACTACAGACAGTGAAGTATTCTGGGCAGTATGAGCCACCCAGAGCTTCCACTTAATTTAACTGAAGCATATTCTCTTTGAAGGGAATGATACTGGGCAGATGAGTCAAAGAGTACACATGATAGATGGAACATGAAGCCATCTGAATAGCTTGTGTTAGCACACACCACCACACGCATGCACAGACCTCGTTGTTGTGCCCAGGCAACTGTCTGCACACTGCCAGCAATAGGCTGACAGGCTGTGCTGATTCCTGGAGCTCCTAAGGGAGGGTCGTGCCTTAGGCTGGCGATTAGAGAGTCAAATTTTAGGAGGTAAACAATTCAATGAGCCAACATGGGAACAGTGCTCTTAAATGTTAGCACAAGCGATGGGCACTGGAAGTCCTTTCTATTTTGATTTGAGGTAAAATTGGATTATTTTGTACCAGCTCTGCTCCCATGGTTGTCAAATTTAAACTTTGCTGTCAAGGAAATTTTTTCATTTTTGCTTTTGCCTTGACTTCAGTCAGGGTGCAGAGCTTTTGTTAAGATGGTGACAGCTGAATGTGATTCATCAAGAGTGACGAACATAAGTCTGTGGTATTCTTACACACACAGAGTCATATTCAGGAATTTGGTAGATACATAAAGAACCAGACACCCCTCCAGTGCCAAAGCTTTCTTTTTTTGCTCATTAACTGTCATTCACACAAAATGTATGTAGAAATCATGTATGACATTTCCAGGAGTTGGCTCATCTTGTCATTATAGCTACAGAAAAGGCTGTGCTGTCAAAGGTTCAAAGCAGCTCCCCTCTGTTCCTTGTTCTTTTTGTGAGCTGTCTTTCTTTCTTCATCCTAAAGAAAGAAATAAGAAAGTTGAATCCATCTACATTTTCTTAGTTTGCTAAGTTTACTGTTGTGTAACCTTAGTTTGTGTCCTTGTGTATAGATGTGGGGGTTTGTATTTACTATGATAGACACCTACAGATGTACCATAATGATTTGACACACTCATCTGTCACCTTTGTACCCAGGATGACTTCATCCAATCTGTGGTGACGGTGACTTCACAGCCCACCTCCATCCCCCTTTTGATGGCTTGTACAACCAATGTAAAGACAGTGGTGGCCAATCCACTTGTCTATTTGACCAACCTGACTCACGACATCCTGCAAACCATCAGTGCACTCGATTCTCCTCCACATCCAGATGTTGTTACCAACGAGGTGAGACAATTAATTTCTTCTTTATCCAGATAATTAAGAGGTGATTTTGTTGTGTTATGTCTGTAGTGTTACATACTGCATACTGTTGTGGACATGTGCTTTTTATTTAGATTATGCGTGTGCTAAACCGTTGAAAGATGGAGAGACGTTGCATTCGAATAATGTTAAATACTGTAGTGAGCTGCACCGAATCCTGTGAAAACCTCTATACGACACTGTTCTCTCCCACATTGCTTCTGTTTCTTTGGGGTTTATGGTCATTTGTTGATGCAGAGCTCTCTTAAGGTCCCTCCAGAGCATTTCAGTCAGTCTAGTCAGTCTAAACTTCGACTGGGCCAAAGCAACACCTTGATTCTTTTCTTTTTCTGCTGTGTTAGGGGGTCACTGTTCTGACATGGTCCTGAATGGATTGAAGCTTAAGCTGTCAGACAGATGCACTCTAGAAAAATGTGGTATTCAAAAGAGTTCATGGTAGACTAAATGACTGAAAGGTGATCCTATAGCCGCAAAATAAGCCAAGCTCACCTCCTATCCACCGTCATACTTATCACCTGGTATGAGGTGCTTGTTTTTTTGTTTTTTTCAAACATGTTGCCATGCTTTATGCCAGACATCTCCACTTTTGGTCTCATCTGTCCAATGGACATTGTTCCAGAAGTCTTGTGGTTTGTTTAGATCTAACAAACCTGAGCCATGCTACCATGTTCTTTTTAGAGCGAAAAGGCTTTCTGCTGGCAGCCCTTCTAAACAAGCCATAGTTGTTCAGTCCTTTTCTAACTGCACTGACATGAACTTTAACATTTAACATGCTAACTGAGGCCTGTAGAGTCTGAGGTGTAGCTCTTGGGATTTCTTTGTTTTACAATTTCTCTGAGCATTGCACAGTCTGATATTGGGGTGAATTTGCTGGGACATCCTCTTCTGGGAAGAATGTGGTATTGTGTTAACACACACCTGAATGCACCAGACCAGCAAACACTTCTGCTTTTATAGAGGTGCTCACGCTTGCTAATGATCAAGTGCTGCATCTGGCTGCTACTTGCCCTCTCAGTTCCTCTAAATGTACGTAGTTTTTCAGAGAACCGCAGAGAGTCTTGTGAAATCTTGTATATTGATCTTTTATATATGGTATATGAGACTGAACTGTAAATAAACCTATAAATGTCAGGAGACTTTGCAATACGTAACATAAGAATAACCTGGGGTAGTAAGGCAAATGTTAGGCAGTTTTAATCAGAATTGATGTTAATAGATGCAGTTCATCTGTGTGTGTGTGAGTCTCTCCATGACTGCTAATTGCTGCCTTATCATTAAACTTGTTTCTAGAGAGATTTTGGTTAATTTTGCTATATTTTGAGTCGACATGTATTTGCTATGCTGCATATAGGAGGCTGTTTGCACATGAAGCATTTGCATTTGGGAAATGAAAATGCTTTTTGTATTCAACAGATGAATGTGTCAGTCACTTGTCTTTTAGCTGTTATTTGCTCTTGATCAGATTTCTGGGAACTATGCATTGATTGAAAAACAAACTTTAAGTGTAGCTTAATTATTAAGCTCTCGTGCTAATTCATGTTTTATTTTGTTTGTTTCTTCATTGCTTCTTATTTCAGATCTATGTGTTGCACACACTGGCAGCCTCCTTGTCTGCCTGTATATATCAGTGTTTGTGTGATGGACACACATACAGGTAAGTGTTGCAAGAACTTTATTTCCTCTTGATCATTGGCTAAATACACCCACTTTACTATACTTTTTAGACTTTTAATCGCTAACCTGTCATGTTACAGACACTGTTCACCAAGGCATCATGAGTACATGAGTAGCTTTATACTAAACTGAAATGCACCAGGGCAATTTGGAAAAACTCTTACATAACCTGACCCAAAAGGGTTGGAGCTCATTGTGGGTATCCACTGGGCCGCATCTCTGAGTAAAAGTCTTGAATTCTTTATGTCTTCAAGCAAAGCTAATTACAAATTTTTGTTCATTTTCCATCACATTCATATTGACTGTTAAGACAAATTATTAATCTGTCATAAGTACTCTGATTATATGTCCCTGATGGTTCAATTAAAGCCATAATGCTGCCAATAATAATGCACATTTGTGCCCTCTGGTTCTCTCTGTATATGTGTTGGAGTGTTTTTAGGCTTATTGGAGCAGAATAATAAGAAATAATGGGGACAGGACCTGACTGCTGGTAACCAAGCATACTTTATAATGAGAGCGTAATGCAGTCATACAGTTTAAGCCAAATACTATACATGTAATAGCAATGTAGAAAATGCTGTTCAAGATCATCTAAGCATATTCTTTGTTCCAGATTTGCACTTTTTTTGGGAGGGGTGAAATAAAGACGTGTTGGACGTTTACCACAGAAATATGACAGTTACTTGTCTGTTTTGATCATGTTGAGAATGAATTATAAAAGCTGCAAGGCTGCTGTTTGTCATTCTTATTGTAAATACTTAATTAGATTTTTGGTTTTGACAGATGGAAGGAACATTGTTTATTTAAGACTCTTATCTACCATAACTCCCAATCACTCTGACAACAACCCAGAAGGATTTAAGCTTAGAATGGATGAGTGTGTTTTTATTTATTTAATTTTTTTTAATGACCCATTTGGCTTACAGCCCTGTTGCTATGTGAGTTCCTTTTTTTTTTTAATAATGTACCAAATTTTATTAACTAGTGCTTCACCAGACTGGGACCTGAGTCACTGCAGAGAGAATTGCTCGTGTGTCATGTGTCAGAAAGGATGAAGATTCATTTTTAAACTGAGAGCAAACTTTCATTATTCTTTCAGAGCAAGCTGTCTGACCTCACTATTTCAAAGCTAACACAACTCTAAGCGATGTGATTAAATGAGCACATGGTTTGGCATCTTTTTCACTAAATACTTTAAACGTGTACACACACACACACACACACACACACACACACACACACACACACACACACAGCCATCTATCCCATGCTGTTCTGAGTTAAATAGTGTAACTAAATTTGCAAGGCAATTTCTAATTTAACACTATCTTTGTTATGGTAATTATGATATAAAAATCTCCCGTTGTGTCGCTGCAGAGGTTTGATGAAGTGCTTTTTCCTCTTGAGCATCTGAGTAAGTGTGTGAATTTTTCAAAAGGTATTTTGAGGATGTAGGTTGCGGGGGTTGAGTGTTGCAAGGTTGACAGGGTTTTTATTCTTTTGTTATCTTCAGTCTAATTTGGTTAAGAAATCAGCCAAGAGCTGTGTTAAAATGAAGCCTAAACATACGTGAGGTTACAATACCTGCACAGTTGCAACGCGTGCGGCTTTATGAATAAAATTTGGTGTGAAAAAATGTCTTCAGAGTTGTGACTTGCCGCTCCTTCTGAATGACGTTCCCTTTGACTTTTGAATTCTGTTTGAAGTGGAGGCAATTGGGGTTTTTTTGTAGGAGCTTAAAGGGGGACTTATTGGATGTTACAAACTTAATAGACTCCCTAGTGACTTGAGCATTCCATATTCTCTATAAAGATTTCCTCTCTAACCGTCCAAGGATTTTTGTGTGTTCGAAAGCCACTTGATGTGAGAACTCGGGCACTGATGTTTTCTTTATTATGTAGCGTTTCTTCTCTATCACCAAACAGCATAGATAGGCAGCTAACCTGAGATGCAGCCCATTAGTATTTCATGTCCTGACAGAACAGAGCTCAAAAGTGGTGTCTCCTAGAAACAACATCCTAGAATTGGGAACAAAGTAAAACATTTTAGCATTATATATTTACACCACCTTCCCTTTTTTTCTCACTTTTCTGTACAGCTTTTCATGTTTAATATAAATGTTTTGCTTCGCAACCTCATACTTACTTTGTGGGGTCGATTTCTTGTTTCTGTTTCTCCCACAGCCACGTGAACCATTTCACCGGGACTGTGTACCAGAGTGTTTTGCTGTCTCAGAAGCAGCCTCTCAAAACTATAAGCATGGATGAGTCTGTTCAGCCCAACACTTCTCCTGCACAGTGGCCAGGTAAATCAATCAAAACAAACTTTTCACACCGAAGCGTATTTTGGTTGTTTTTAGTAAACAAGAACAACACACTTAAGTCTTTACCAGCTCACCCTTCCTGTTTGTGACATGCTGCAATAAACCCTTTGAGTTTTTTGCAGTTCTTCTAATCATGGGGCGATCGTGGCTCAAGAGTTGGGAGTTCGCCTTGTAATCGGAAGGTTGCCGGTTCGAGCCCCGGCTTGGACAGTCTTGGTCGTTGTGTCCTTGGGCAAGACACTTCACTCGTTGCCTACTGGTGGTGGTCAGAGGGCCCGGTGGCGCCAGTGTTCGGCAGCCTCGCCTCTGTCAATGCGCCCCAGGGTGGCTGTGGCTACAATGTAGCTTGCCATCACCAGTGTGTGAATGTGTGTGTGAATGGGTGGATGACTGGATATGTAAAGCGCTTTGGGGTCCTTAGGGACTGTTAAAGCGCTATATAAATACAGGCCATTTACCATTTTTTACCATTTGTCATCAGTATGCTGTTTTATTTCTACGTCCCACCAACATGTCATATGTTACACACATGGTTATGTTTTAATGCTTTTGTCTGAAGAATTCAGTTTAGCTACCTGCACCACAGGTAGAAAGTACAGATTAGTTGATCTGATTAAATTTTCAAGTACTTTCCTGCATTAATTTGCTTTTAAATGAGGAAAGACTGAGATTTTTTAAATTAATTAATTTATTTCGATAATGAAACTGCTTTTAAGCTAACAAAATCCAGTTGAAATTTCATAAGTGGTTTGCAAATGTGTGAAAGACGAATGTGTTATTACAAATCTGTGCAAATTAATTAGCTAATGGACTAGGAACACCGACTGTGAGCCTGAAAACTCAAGAACGAAGCATTGCATAAATGTCTTAATATCACAGGTCTTCCATACAGAGGGGATTTGATGGGATTGTGGTGTTCCCTACTGCACAAGTTTCTAAATTAATAAGATAAAAACTTTTTTTAAACTTCTGTTTGAACTCTTAATTATGAACACTGTTAATAATGTGACCATGCATAGCACACAACATAAATATTGCCTTATGTCTTCTCATGATCTTCATATAAGACATAAGGCAATATTTATGTTGTGGGCTATGCTATGATACACTATATTTATTTCTTTATGTCATGGGAAGACATAGAGTCAATGTTCCTTTTGTTAAAATGGCTCGATTTACTGAAGTGCACTGAATTGTTACGCACTGTAATATTTAAACCGATCAAAGAGTAAGCATTTTGGGTTAAACTACTAGGATCATTTTTTTAACACACACAGACACACATTACATCTGCAGGAGCTGTTCAGCCATCAAAACCCATGCCACGAAGCTCCCAGCTCACAGTTTTTGTGCTGATGTTAATGGAGGAGGAGATTTGGAACCAGCAGAGCGTTGGCAACTTTCACACATAATGCACCTCAGCACTCTCGCTCTGTAGCTTTACATGGTCTGCACTGGCTGAGTTGCTGTGGTTCCTAAACACTTCCGCTTTGCAATCAGACAACTTGCTGTTGATTGTGGGATATTTAGGACGCAAGAAATTTCATGGACTTGTTGCAACAGTGGCATCCTGTTACAGCACCACGCTCAGATTCCCCGAGCTCTTTCGAAAGACCCGATTTCTTTTTTTTTTCTTCTTGTTTTTTTTAACAAATGCAAGGCTACGTGCTTGATTTATTACACCTGTCCCAGTGAGACTTAAAACTAAAGTCAAAGATTAAGAGGTGTGGCCTAATACATTTGTCCATGTACTGTATATGATGTCACCAGACTCATTTAAAACTTTAAATGTACTACTTTTTAGTATACTTCTATTTTCCATAAAATGTTTCTTAAAATACAAAAAAGAATGTTATCTGTGGGGCTCAGTATTTTACTCAGCAATTAGCAAATTTAGTTTTTAAGTGTATATTCAGATTCTGCTGTCTAAATATCTTCTCTTTTTCTTTTTTCTCCCCCCCCCCCCTCCCGCTCTCCTATACTCGTTCCTCTCACCAGGTATTGCCTCTCTGATCCGTCTGTTGAGCTCAGCAGGCGAGGAAAGCCAGCCAGGCTTAGCTGTGCTGCTGTGTGAGATCCTGACTGCTGTCTTCCTCAGTCTGTTTGTTCACGGCATGGCCACTCACTCCTGCAACGAGCTGTTTCGCATCATGGCACACCCACTCAACAGCAAGCTTTGGGTGACAGTATTTGGAGGAGGCGCTCGAATCCCTGTCATCGAAAAACCCAGCAGTCCAGCAAGGACACCCCCACCAGGTGATTTATTTGGATCTAGTTTCCTTTGTGACACTGGTGTGTTCTTCTGAAGGTGACCTTGGAACTATAAACCAATTTACTCCTGCTAAATTAATTTGACTCTTAGCGTAGTGAAATCCACCAACTTATTTGTGTGGGTGTGGGTTTGCCTTGGTGCTTGCTACTCTGTTTGGTAGACCTGATATAAAGTTACTGTAAATATTTGGAAAAAATCTAGGTGCTTTTTTTTTCTTTTCCTTTTTTCATGAGCACAAGGCTCAATCAGATGGGTTTTAATGGCAGCTTGAAAGGGCGACTTAACACTCTCTTAACTTTCTCTCAACACTCCAGCCTCACCAAGTGGCACAGACAGGAAGTCCAAACGATTCAGGCTTCTCTCATCACGTAGCGGATCCAAGGAAGAGTCTGGGATAGAGAGGGAGGGACCATTGAGTCCAAAGCACCACGTCCCTGTTGTGGAACAGGAAGCTCCCTCTATCTTTAAAGAACAGTTCGTCCCTCCAGAGCTCAGCATTTGGGATTACTTCATTGCAAAGGTAATCCAAATATTAGTAACAGTGGTTAAGAAGTGGTTTTAAAACATAAGCCTGCATATCTGCTCTCATTTCTGTTGGGATATTGTTGCATCTTCAGCCTGTATTATGATAGAATGACTTTTTAATATAACTTTAATTTAACATCCTCTATAACACATTTAATTTTGTAAGTTGTCTCTTCTTTCCTTATACGGTGTTGTTGTTGATCTAAACAATTTTGTTTATTCTGTCTTCTATTCTTTTGATTTCAAGCCTTCACTACCACCGTCAGAAAACAGAATAGATTATGACTCCGAGGCGAGCCAGGGCAGCGAAGATGAAGACTACGACGACGATGAATATGATGATGTGTTTGATCCCAACTCACCGCAAAGGGAGCATTCAAACCACAATTCGTACAGGTATTGGCACAGCACTGAGCGCATATTTCTCCAGTCAGTGACTCATTTTTGAGCTGCCAAGACTCAACCTGAAGCTCTTTACAGCTGCTTGTCTTTTATTTATTTGTGCTGCCTCTAAATCTTTCTCCACTCTATCTGAATAAAACTAAATGTAGTTTTTTAAAGACTCTATTTCAGTTCTAAACTGGTTTCTTCTCCTTTTAAGTTGGTGTTTGATGCGTCTGGCCATGGTTCAGCTGGTGTTGGCCAATCTCAGGTCCTTCTACCTAACGGCAGGATATGATTTGTTAGGTAAACACTAAAATATACGCCAGCCCCTCTGATGTACATCCAGGATGTAAATAAGCACTGTCCTATTTCTTACTGCTTGTCTCAGCTAGTCTTATTATCTTCTTTTTAACCACAGATCTGCCTGTGGCCTCTCCTTTGTGTCACGCTGTCCTGAAGACGCTGCAGCGATGGGAGCAGGTGCTGCAGAAAAGGCTGGAGATCTTCGGGGGCCCCCCTTCCAAGTATATCTCCACCCACCTCCATGATGAAATTGCCACACCTGGCCCTGCCCTGCTCAGGCACAAAGCCCTATTTGAAGCATCAAATACCCCTTTCAGGTATTGAATCAGATTTTTTTTAACTTTTTTTTTGTCTTGTGGGTTGTTTATTTATTCATTTTTTCTCTTGAGGAGGACACAAATGCAAAGCATTGTGTCCTCAGTCAATGCTTTGCATTTTCCCCATGTTTATTTCCACAAACCTGTTTATGTCAGTACTTCTTCATATATTTGTTATTTATTTTGGCATGTAAATGAGATGGCAGTCATTCAGTTTGTGGCCTGGGGTAAAGTTTTCATCTACAGCAAAGTAAACACATCAGCAAAAAAAAACCAATATTCCCTGCTTGTGCAAGCAGCTTAAGAGGAAAGTGCCCAACTGTCCCTGCATTGTTTACATACAAATTCAGGCTATGAATCACAATGAACAGCAAGTACACCTCTGTGTACTGCTAATGTATACTGCTAATTAAAACACTGTCTTTTACAGCATCCACATGAGTGAAAAAATCCCGATTGGCAGTTCTAATAAATTCATTTGCAGTGTTCTTAGTGGACTGGGGCATCTTCTCTTGAGATCTCCTGGTCATTGGCAAGCATTTGTACTCAAACTCACTGGACTTTGATGTTAAACAGCCAAAAGTCAGAAAGTTTACCTCATGACTTACACAATTTGCATACTGAAGGCGAAAATAAAGAAATACAATTAATTTGGTTTGGGAAAAATGCTAAATGAAAATTAGTATTAAAGGTATTATTAATAATAATTAAAATTGAAAGTAAAACCAAAGAAAGGAAATGGCTAACCTAATAATGCATAAATAAATAAATGTGGGTAATTAATGGATCCAAGTCATCCTCCCTGCCACTTATTGGACATCCAGCTGCAACACTTTGGCTAACATCTGTTTCAGAACAGCAGACACAAGGATAAAGACAGATTGATTACTGTCTGTTTACTTTTTTCCTGTTTAACTGGCTACTGTAACATGGTAAAATCCCAATTTTTGTGATAACTGAATATATATCTTATCTTTAATAAATTGTGGAGTAAATAGAAAAATATTCAGTAAATTCAAACAGAAATCAGTTTTTCTCACTTTTTTTAGACCACCATTTTATCCATGTGCACACTGACCCCGGTGGATACCACAGTAACATAGTCCATGGATTTACTGTTCTTTGAACAACATCATCCGTGATTCAGTGAGCATCTGGTCACTGTTAAATGTTAAATGTTCCTTTCAGGTCCAGCCACCACTCGGCGCTGCCAGTCAAACGTTTATGGCACTTTTTGGTGAAGCAGGAAGAAGTGCAGGAGACCTTTATCAGAAATATCTTCACCAAGAAACCGGGCACACATCAGGTATTTACATCATATCCCCCTGCTGCATGATTGCATTGCTGGCACATTGTAATCATAGCCACTGAATAACACATTAACTATTTTGATATGATAACAAAATGCATCATTCCCAAGCTAAACTGCATTATTGTTGCTTTTACATCCTTGTTATACTGTTTTTGTTTTGCATGCCAGACTTTTTTTTTTATTATTACTGCCTCCAGTTGCATTATTTTCATTCAAATAATTCCACCTTTTTTGATTAACAGCACAATAATTGAGTCTCTGTATGTGTTTGCATGGCTTGCCACTGGTGGTGGTTGCACGTGTGTGTGTGTGTGTGTGTGTGTGTGTGTGTGTGTGTGTGTGTGTGTGTGTGTGTCTACCCTGTGCTGCTTCCCCTGTCATTAAAGTCGGTTGAGGACCAGACTGACAGTATGAAATGTTCAGGGATGGACGAGACAGGAAACAATCAGGTACTGCTTCTGATGACTTATTGCTTATGATGTTGCAGTGGGATGGGTTGCTGATCAAACCTCAGTATCTGTTGCAATATTTACCAAACTGAAAAATAAAAAACTGAAGCTTGAATGTAGTTCTAGATGCCTAAGATTGGCACATACGTCGACAGTGATGGATACTGAAAGACTGCTGGTGATTAAATGCCTTGCAAGTATAGCATGCTTGCAAGAAATGTTCAAACATTCATGTCAGATGTTGGGCAAGTTTTTTACAAGTTTGACAAGTCGGCTTCAAACAAATCCTCCCACATTAATTTGCTCTTTTTTTGTTTTGTTTTTGGGTTGTTGTTTTTTTTGCGTGTTTTTTTTATAAACAAGTGAAAATCACTGTCGCTTCAAGGCTGCTTAATTGGTCACAGAGTTTTACAGTTTATAAGGGACTTAAATATGAGTTTTACATATTGTTCCTATGACACAACTGCAAACTTAAAGCTTTGAAGCCTGCAGTATTTTTGTTTTTCTTGTAGCATGTTTATTAAGACGTGTATAACAAAGTAGTATGTCTGAGTTGACAAGACCTCTCTATATGCTACAGTCACACTAAGGAAAAACGGTTGTTGGTGATCGGGTGCAAAGAACTTGCAGTCTCATTGCTTTTGAAATCAGTGTCAGTTTGCTCTGAGTTTGTGGGGTCAAATTGACAATTACATAAATTTGATTTGTGATAATACAGCAGTTGGAATAAATATGTAAAAATCACAAGTCTCTTGATGTCACTTGCAAATTTGTTGCCATCTACAAAGAAATTCACATAAAACATTAAGTACTTACATTCAGAGTTCAGTCAAAATTCAGAAACTTCTCTACAAACACTTACAAGCTTTGCTTTTCATAATATAACCAAAATACAACCAGTTGAGTAGAAGTCGAGTCAAAGAGGCGTCACAAACGAGTTGTACTCAACTGACTCTGATTGACTGCAATGTGTTGACAATGTGTCTGCATTTAGAAGTTAAATGCCAGTTACTTGCATCCGATCCAGGTTGGACTGCAGTTTGTTTGGATGTAATCTGTACAATCAAAATTTTTGCCCAGTGTTCGGGGGTTATACACTGAACCTGTGGGACCTGTTGCATTTACCAACAGCAAAAACATTCAATTGTTTCCAGTCGCAGGGAGGTTGCTGTCCTACTTTTACTCTAGTGTGGCTGAGCCATTATACATGTGACACTGTATGAAATGTACATACCATATGAAACAAGATCATACTGTTTAATGCAGATGTGCACATTTTACGTCTTGAACCTGTCACGTATTATCAGTGATCAGGACCAAATTACAGTACATGTATTTTTAGTGCCATGTACCCTGAATGCTCTTGTCAAGAGTTTGATATTAATCTTGCATTTAGCTGTCTAAATATTCATGTGAATATGAACCATAAATTTTAAATTGCACTGTAAACTGATGCTTCATAGAGGTTTTCTAATCTTCTTGCTCTCACCATGCAAGCTCCCACATTATAGCTACTCCATTTGGCTCAGTGTTAATTAACCCAGTCTCTCTGAGGACAAGCTATGAAGCTGAATAGCTTCTGATTAACGGGCCCAACACTGTCGCAGTGAATCTGCATCCTACAGGGATTATGTGCTCTGCAAAAATGGCAGACCACCATATTTAGATTTCTGCAAGTCAAGTTATATTTTATTCCATCCGACAGAAAATGACATGGTCTTTTCCTCTCGAACGAATGCTGTGAAGACTTTAATTCAATCTCATGCTTAGAGGATGCTTGTCTTTGGTATCAAAGTGTAACGTCTCTATACAATATCACCACAGGATCACAGTGGTACTGTGTGTACTTGTGCTTATTGCTGAAGGGTTTTTGTTCTCATGCTGTCTAATGGCAGTAGCCCAGTTATGCTGGCTGCTGTATTTAACAGTGTGGCCTGATGCACCGAACATGACCTTTCCTAACCCTAAAGGCAAGACAAACAAATACATAAACATAAAATACACAAATTACATAGCAGAGAAAACTGTGAGTAAGCTTACCTAGATTTATGAGCATCATCTACAGCAAATAATTTGATAGTTCACTTGTCAACCCTTCTCTTGTTGGGTCATTGGTCCTGTAACATGAAAGGAAACTGAAATTATGGCGGATATTTGTCTGCGGGAAATGTTTCAGTTGTAGTGATTGTGTGTGTGTGTGTGTGTGTGTGTGTGTGTGTGTGTGTGTGTGTGTGTGTGTGTTTTCTGCTGTCTGCAGACTGAGTCAGATCTGGGCAGCCCTGGAAGAAAAGCACGCATCATCCACAAGGAATCTGACATCATCACAGCCTTTGCCATCAACAAGGTAGAAATTTGCTGACACAGATGTCATTGAACAATATGAAGTACTATGAGAATAAAAGAGTGCATTACTCCGGGTTTGTCTAGCATGCAGCCTGTATTGGTCAATTTATTTAAACATTTAGTATAAGGAAATTACCATTAAATTGATTTAGTAATCTCTCACTTTAAAAAAAAAAAAAAAAAAAAAAGCGATTAGGATAACTAAATAAACACAAAGTTTCCTCAGTTGAAAAGTATTGAAAGCATACTTTTATCTATTGGAAAACTGTAATACAAACAAAGTTAACACCTTAAATAAACTGTTAAGTTTATTCAGCTTGTTAAGTGTGAGGTAACCTTTTGTGGGAGTTGGGTATTTAATGTGATATACACCCCCAGGATACGAATCTCGCCTCCAGAAATCTTCCTTAAGAATATTTGTTTCTCTAATCAATATTTTCATGTGTGCAGTGGGTCAAACATTGTTGGTTACGAGGAAAGTTACTTATATTGACAAACTCGCAGAAGATACAGATATTTTTAACAGTACTTTGTACAGACCAAAGAAGGAGACTAATAGGAGGATTGGCAATAAATATGTCAGTGTTGCATTTCTCAAGAGGCAAAAAAAATCAAACAAGTAGCTTTACCCCAATTGTGCATAGTGACAGATCGATCTTGTGTGGTAAAACAAAAGTACCACTTACCAAATTAACGAATATGTATTGTGAATGTGGTGCGGGGGACCTCTTCCCTATTCCCTTCAATAAATAATGTATGATTATATTTAATTCTTACAGGACTTGCTTATTGCATGTCACGATTTACTCTTTTGCATTTTCACATCCATATCCGATGCTTTGTTTAAATGCGATGGATACCTTGCTTTTCTATAGTATTATAACAAGATGGCAACTAGTTGAGTCGATTCCCCAATTGCAAACAGACGTGATTTAGTCTGCACTCATCGGTGCAGACTAAATCAGACTGACGTGTTCGCACTCTGGGGGCTGCAGACTAAAACGATGACAAACTAAAGTGCAGATTTTGATTGCGCAAGCCTCTTTATCTTCTTTGCTTTGATTCAATGGTTCGGACCTGGTATTAGTGAATTCTTCTCAATATTCACTGTTCACATTAGTTTACGTTAGTCTCTGAGCTATGTGTTTATCCAGGGTGCTGTATTAGTACTGGCTTCTTCTAAAAAGCAATCAGATGGCCATTTAATTGGGGTCTTATTTAAAATGGAAAAAGGTGGTTTTAGTGCTGTTGAATCTCTACATTTCAGATTTGGGACATACATTGGGACTCAGCATATTTCCCATACCCCATTCCTCTCTGTGCTCACTTCTCTCTCTGTGTTTCTCCCAGGCCAATCGTAACTGTTTAGTCATGGCCTCAACACATGACATTCAGGAGCTGGATGTGTCATCCATCTTGGCTACTCAGATCTTGACATGGATCGATGATGACGAGAATGAAGCCAAAGGGTAAGACAGCAGTCTGCTTTTTACATATATACAAACAGCCATGAGTTCATCCAGAGTGCCATCAACTGTTCACCCTCGTGCCAAAAGAGCAAAATGTAGGCGTGGGATAAAGAGACTTTAGATTGTGTACATGCATCTGCACTGCCTCTCTCTGTGTAGTACAGCGAGTATCTGTTTTTATATACAGAATTATAAATATTAGCTCACAAATCACATTAAGCATTAAGGTACTTTGCAGGTTTGTTGTTGAAACATCTGTGGATATCAGTCCAGCAGTTACAGGACTCATTGTTGCTAATGATGGCTCTTTATGACTCTGGTTGTGTTTGGGGTTGGAACCAGCCAGGCACCTCGTCTTATCACATATATCACTTCTTTTTTTCTAAGTGTGGGTGGTGACGACTTCCTGGTGGTCCATACACGTGATGATTTTGCTGCCCTCCACGGCACTACGCCATACACCCACAGTAACCCTGGCACTCCTATCAACGTACCGTGGCTAGGAGGCATGCAGACGGGCAGAGGTGCCGCCGTGGTAAGCTCTGAACCTGGATTTATACAATGAAACGGCCAAATCACAAGGAGTGCTGGGATTTTTTTGGGTTCTTTTGTTTGTTTTGTGTTTACATATAAATAACATAATTGTGACTTTTGTTGTATAATATAGGGTCGATTTCAAAAATGTGCTACTGTTTTAAAAGTTTTACTTTTAACATTTGCATTTCACCAAAACCTGATAAAACAGTTGTGAAATTAAAGTTGGCTGAATGTTCGCCGGATTATCTAAACAAATAGATTTTTGCAGATTTCTGTTGTTTTGATGTTTGGAAACGATCAGATGTAATATCAAGCACAGTTTTTCACAGTTTGGCACCATGAGCTTTCATTCACTACGCAGTGATAATGGGTTTATAATACTCCCTGCTGCTTTTGTGGAATTAATTGATGTTGTCTGCACTTTTTGTACTCAAAGCAAAAATCCTCAAAGCATAGCTTAAATAAATAATTCATTTTTGTCTCTATTTTGCCAAAAGCATTGCGGCTGCTAACATTAGCTCCTCTCATTGGCTTACTGAGGAACTGAGATGGTGTTGTGAGATGCACGAACCAAACTGTCATTTCTCCTGTTTTTGTGGAAAACTGTGTTGATTTTTACCGAACGGAGAAGGTTTGCTTTAGCAGGAGGGAGATAATTTGGTTCTTGTGGTGTCGTTCAGTCAAGTAGATGTGAGTCATGTTTGTTATTTCAGCTAGTTAACTTATTGCTCCTGATATGCAGACTGGACAGTAAGAGCCACTTTGCATCGTAATTATTTTACCAACCACTCAGTTTGCTCAGTGTCGGAGTGGAGTATATTTTGAGATGAATGATAAATGAAATCCTCAATAGAAAATACATTGCTGTTAATTTCAGCCTCTCTCAGCCATGCTGCATATTTTCACTCTGATATACTGAGCCTCAGTAGGTTTTTCCTCCTTCTATCATTATAATAGAACAGCCTTGTATTTATTCTTTAACTTCAAAGCAGGGTTTATTATTAGCTAACAAATTGACACACGAGAACACTAATACTTGTATCAGTTCGGTATCAGATGATGAAATGCAGTAAATACTAGGATGGTCTCTGTTGACTAATGTGAACTATGTCGTCAGTCTTTGCTTAAATGAAGGATGTAGTCAATGTGATGTCACCCCGTGGTTTTGGGCACCAGATATGGCAACTTTTTCTTAGAGACAGAAGTGATTCGCTCTGTGTGAACGCTAGGGAGTATTTAATTGTGTAAAAATATATACCAGATGAGGATGGTAAGATATGGCACTGCCCTAGTGTACTCCTACAGTTATTCATTAACTCACACACTTACACATGCCAGAAGTTTCAAATAATGGGTTCACTGTATGAACATCAGTTTCTGCAAGCCAAAACTGAGCATGTAAATGCTACAGTTTATGAGGGGCAGCCAATCAGAAGAAACAGTGGCCTTTAAAGGAGAGGAGTAAAAATGGAATGCACCAAGATAAAACAGCTCAAAATCCTCCTTTATTTTATTATCTTTCTTTTTTAAAAACTGATTATTTCTGAGTGCAAGAACGAATATGGAGTTACAAATGAGTCACCCCTGAAAGAGAGCGTCAAACAGGAGGGAAGCAAAGTGGCAAAAGTTTTTTCCACTCAGGCTGTTGGGGTTTTGTCCTCACCCCCCTGGGCGTGCGGGCAGCGTGGACACCTAAGTTTGTGAATGTAGTAATTTGAGAACAAGGCGACGTAGGATTTTCAAAATAATACTATAGGTGTGTTGACTGAGAGGCTGAGGGTTGGCTAATGGCAGTTGGCCAACCCTCCAGTATTTGATGCCAGTATTTTTAATTTATCCGTCAGCTGCATGAACAAAATATTGAATATCAATTAAAATGCCTAACCTACAGCATGTGAAGACATTAAGTTAGACTTAGTGTCTGCTGTTGGACTATAAAGTAGACAGAATTTACTTTTGTCTGTTTTCTGTTTTCTGTTTTCTCACTGAATTCCTCCTCCTCCTCCTCTTCACTTTTCCTCTCCCAGATGATCAAGAGAAATATCAACAATGTGCGAAGAATGACCTCCCATCCCACACTGCCGTACTGTAAGTACAACTCCGATGTCTGTCGGTAGATTAGAAAACTATTCGCCTATTAAAAGTGGTATTCAGACATCATATATCTGCTGTTGAAAAACAGCTTTCAGGGGGTGATTACATCACCAAAAAAAAAGAAAAAGAAAAAGTTTCTCTTATGTTGATATTCGTAAACTGGCAGAGCTGTTTTCCATTAGTCCCAGTGCTGTTGATTTAGAAAAGGCTGAGTGCGCTCACTTTGCTGCAAACTTGTATTTTCCAGTCAAATTGCAGACTGGCGATGTAGCTGAGGAGTGTTTATCTGGGATGAAAACGGCTTTCATTGAATTTAACCTGCTCTTCACTTATGTAGTAGATGAATTTGGGAACAAAGAAGTGCCAAAACCTCCTGTTGAGGTCTGAATGGTCACTGGGATGTTCTGGAAGATGAGCTGTTGTCACGTGCGGTTTTGTTTCTGTTCATCAGACCTGACAGGAGCTCAGGATGGTAGCGTGAGGATGTTTGAATGGGGTCACTCCCAGCAGATCATCTGCTTCCGAAGTCCAGGCAACTCCAGAGTCACCAGGATACGATTCAACCATCAAGGAAACAAGGTTACAAACTCTCACACCCCTCCTACTCTATGCACCAGGATAGTGAACACATTGGCCTGATGACTACCGCCATACAGATGTCAGGCTATTCTTAGCTGTGCAACATGACTGCAGAGTGATGTGAGCCTGTCACATTCAGAAACATTTTCACACTTCCTCTGCCGTTCAGGCACGAACCACAGCGGGGAGGTTGGCTTCAGCACGCATTGTTCTTCAGCTCAGTGATTCAAACACTCTGAACTCAGGCACTCGCCTCAAGCTAATAATTTTCTCAGATGGTGCCTCTCTCGTGCCAGCGCTATCTTACCTGCTTGTTGTGGCCCAGAGCGCGAAATATGCTTTAAGAGGGGAAAAAAGGAATGAGAGGATATAGAAAGCACTTTAGTTATGTAAGTGGTGCTTGGCTGTATGAGGCTGTTGACATGTTTTGGAGGACAAATTCACAGTGAAGGAGTGAGCACAAACATTTTTTAATATATATGTCAAATGCAATATAAGGGATCATTCTGTCCTATTTACAGCAAAGTGTGATATCTGCTTTGTGCTTGTTTTCTGTAGTTTGGGATTGTGGATGCTGATGGAGCCTTGAGTCTCTGGCAGACCAACACAAGCGGGACTACACCGAAACCTTACCTGGTGAGATGCTCGCAGCTCATTTAGCTGATTTTTCTTCTATATTTCTCGAGTGTCCTCCTGTTTTTCTGTCACACTTCTTTTTGTTTACTCTTGTCCTGCTTTATTATTAACGTCACTGTCACTTCTCTGTTTCTCTCTACCAGACTCTGCAGTGCCACAACAAGACAGCTAATGACTTTCTCTTTGTGGGCTCTTCATCCCTCATCGCCACTGCGGGTCTTTCAACAGACAACAGGTCCCGCAGACTTTCCAGTCAATTTAATCCTGTGCCACCTGTCATTAAACGCTGAATCTGCTGTGTCTAATGATATGTTCTGTAATTAAAATGTTAGAAAATATTGTAATTTGGTTATTTTTGACTCCATAGGAATGTGTGTCTGTGGGACACACTAGTGACTCCTGCTAACAGCCTTGTGCAAGGTAAGATACTGCACCTAATTAGCCTATTTAGTAGTGTCTTTGGCATGGTTAATCACATGCTTCAATGGATTTTCTCCAGCTACTCCAGCTTTCTCCAACAGTCCAAAGACATGCAGACTAATTGGTCTTTCTAAATTGGCAGTACTTGTGAATGTGAGCATGAGTGATTGCGTCTCTGTGTTAGCCCTGTGATGGACTGGTGGACTATTCAGAGTTTTCTCCCCCTATGACAGCAGGGAAAAGGACAAGATATTAAATTAATGGAGGATGCCTTACAGGCTCCTTGGGTATGGCTCACAGATTCCTGGAGATTGCCAGTGTCCCCACATCTAGAGCCGCTGTTCTACAATAAATACCTTTTGGTGTTGGAAAGAAAGTTTGAAAACAAATTAAATCAAATGCCGAAAAACATTTAAGAACTATGATTGACATTTTTCTCTTCTGTCTACCTCTCTCTATCCTTAGCTTTCAGCTGCCACGAGTCCGGTGCCACTGTGCTCTCCATGGCCCCCAGGCAGCAGCTGCTTATCACAGGTGGGAGGAAGGGCTGGATCAGCGTGCTGGAGCTTTCCCACCACCACCAGCGGCAGAGCTTCCAGGCCCATGACTCGCCGGTCAAAGCACTAGCCGTCGATCCAACTGAGGATTGCTTTATCAGTGGATCAGCTGAGGGCAACATTAAGGTATGTCAGCTAGTCTCTTTGACATTTGATGTGTGATAAAATGATTCTGTTTTAATCAGAGTGGCATTTTTTTTCAGTTATACAGCACTTGTTAATTTGTTTGCAAGTGGAAAGCAGACAGTTTGCTGTGATATAAATGCTCTTCGAGTTTCTTCTCGAAGGTCTTTAATTTTACATGAGCTTCGCTGGGTACAGTGATCCTAAAAATCAATATGAAGAGACTTGATAATTTCCTCTACCCTCGTAAACTCGTCCCCGGCAGAACAGTCCTGCAGGGCGTTTGGCACCCAGACGTGAATGTCTCTGGTTCAGTCAGGACGCTGTTGCGTTTATCAGTGGAGACAGTGAGCTCCAGCAAAGCAATACAAATCCTTTGTCACTTGTGATTAACCACCTGCTCGGGACAGCTGTGTGACTGATGGAGACTAACATGTAAGGTGAAAGTGGGTTGACACTGGGAAAGGCAGAGGAGAAGGCAGTAGGAGGAGGATGTGAATATCTGCAGCTAATATATTACCAGAGACAGCAGGTCTTTTTTATCTTTTTGACTTGGATATGCTGCTGCAGATCACACAGCTGTCACTCCAAGGATGAAGCCCCTGTGTCGCGCAGATGTAGAATGGTGCAGTGCACATCTGCTTGAAATTCAAATGACTTTCACTCGGGATAATTGCTCAGGAAAAAAAAAAAAACCTTTCAAAGCTGTGTGTGAGGTTACTCATCTGAAGTCTTTAAAAGCTTATAAATGTGCAGCACAACCGTTTTCAGTTTGCAGTCAGTCAGTATACAATTAAAGTGTTTGATGAGAGCTGGAACTTCAATAAATTAGATACCTTAATGAATCATGCAGCTCCCAGACTGAGAATACGAGTCAAATGATCCAAGTTGTTCAGAGCCTTTCGAGGTCTTCAGTGGAAACTCAGCCATGCATTTCGTTTTTTTCCGGTAAAGAGGCCATAATACTTTCTGCTACAGTAGCATCGCAAACCTGACAGTGTCACATCGATGTTGTTTTCAATGAAGTAATAATTCTTAAATACAGGTCATGAATATGCGGTTTAAAGGGGCAGTCCCAAAGTAAGAATGCATGAAACAATGAAATGTGAACAGCGAGTTGTAGCCATGACAGAATAAAGGTACCAGATTAATGTCAAGTTTGAACTGGATACCACTAAGAGCACATTTAAGTGTAAACTACATTAGCGACTATCAGCTACAAAGTGATGAGAGGAGTGATGGGGGGGGGCTCTATTTGAGCAGTGCAGACAAATGTCCAACATCACAATAATAATCATAACCGTGATGAGACCCTGGCACTGCAAAGATTATTAGGATGGTGTGCAGTGAACTTGCTTTTGAAATAGTAGTTTTGAAGGCTTGGACCAGGTCTGCAGCCACTTGCAGTCAGTTGCATTCTTTGGAGCAACTTTCATGCTTCAAGATGGCAATAAAACAGAAGCTGGCAATCATATGCATTTTGAAACAGAAAAAATTCAGAAAATCATCTGCAGTGACCCAGTTTCTGCAGGATCGTTATTAACTGTAAGTCATAGGATGTAGTTGCTTAGTAACCTTGCTTTTATACAGGAATATAAACAAGGATGAAATCAGTTGGCAACCAGTTGAGTTGAATCTCCTACTGCACATTGAGACATGTTGCAGACAAGTTGCGCTCATTGATCCAGACTGATTCACATGAATTTAAACATGCTGGAATTGGCATTTATAAATTGGAACCTTCACCAGTTTGTCCGAGACTGATTCCAGTCTGAGTCAGAACATGATTGTTCGATGGTTGAGTGTGTTGCACACTCAACACATCTGGGCAACCAGTTGCCGCAGCTACTTGTAGAAAGCAAGAATTCAGCACAATCATCAAATTAAGAAGCAGTTTGTGACTTTTTGATCTGGGAGTAAGAGAATCTGAGAGAATTTACGGCAAAAAATATTTGGTTTGGGGGATTTTAATTAATTTTTTTATACTGGTCATTTTTTTTAATCAGAGAATGAGCTTCATCAGGTTCTTAGCAGGTTCAGTTCATTCAGGTTTGGTCCTGTTTATAGATGTTTTTATAGAGACGCATTCTCACTTTGACTGAAACAAACTCCATTAAACTATCCTGTTTCTGATTTTTCAAATCTTCCCGGCTTCCTCCAGGTTTGGAGCCTGACCACGCATGGCCTCCTCTACACCTTTCCCAACGAGCACGCTCGCCAGTCGCTGTTCAGGAACCTCGGCACGGGTGTGATGCAGCTCGAGGTGGGACCAGCTAACCACATCTTCTCCTGCGGCGCCGACGGTACCATGAAGATGAGGATCCTCCCGAACCGCTTCAGCGTTACGAACAACAACCACGGCAACCTCAAGAACGATGTGAAATTCTTCATATAGACAGAAAAGCGTGGCATTAACACAGTTTATGTGAGCAGAGGCATGATTTGTGAAGTGCGCGGCACACGTGATTGGAAGAATGGCGACTGATTCATGTCTAGG
The DNA here is from genome assembly GCF_013358895.1 of Oreochromis aureus. NCBI lineage: Eukaryota > Metazoa > Chordata > Actinopteri > Cichliformes > Cichlidae > Oreochromis > Oreochromis aureus. Next base: position 13,877,367 of record NC_052953.1, read on the forward strand.
ATTTATAGACTTTCACAGAAGGGAGCGCTCGTCGGTTGATCGGGCGTGACCGTGCTGTGTCACCTGTTGTGATTCACCTGAATCCAATTTGGCTTTAAAGCTAACCAAACACAGGAGCTTTTACAAGTGTTTTAAAATGTAGAGAAAGGCGAGCGCAGCCATCTCTGTCTCCACCGAACAACACATGGAGAGCAGTTTTTGCACAGGAAGTGAAAGCTGTAGGAGCAGGTGTGAAGTCTAAACCTGCAGCATTGTTTCACTTATACAAGATACGCTTCAGTTTGTATTAGGAAATCAGTTGTGATGATGGCAAGAGCTCTTCTGGAAGCATTCAGGTGATCATTTAGAGGTTTCAGAGCCCTCGGCACAAAGCGGAACGGTCGGTGGACGTCGAACAAAGCACATCATATCCAGTTTTGGTGCTCCAGATAAACCAGCTTGGTTGGAGTAGCAGAGGATCAGGACGCTTCATGTTGCTGCTGTGTTTAGTTTTAGGCACCTTTCTGTAACCCAGCTGAAATTGAAATGAACGCAGGATTCATAACTATGGTACCAATAAACATGGTTCATGAATTTAAAGCAGCGGCTTAACAGTTTTGGGAGATTCTCTCATTCGTTTTCTGATACAGACAGTTTTAGACTACTCTCATGTTTGTCCGCTTAAATACGAGCCTTCAGCGAGCTGCTGGGTGGCTTAGAACAAAAACCATGTCTAACTGCTAATAACGGTCACAAAATCAGCCCACCAGCACACACTTTCCTGGGATCCACACACTCACAGGTAACTAGCTCCGTCCGTTAAAGAAAGAGTCTGGCGTATTGCTGCTTTTTACCTTCATACACACCATCAGAGAGCAGTACAAGTGCTCCTTGGCTGATTTTGTTACTGCTAGACGAAGCCAATGGTTTCCACATCAGGCTGTCTTTATTTTTAACAGACAGACATGAAAGTGGTGTCAGTTTTCTCATCGAACGCTGTCAGAAAGCAAATGTTTTCCAAAATGTTGAGCTGCTCCTTAAACCAAGCTAGCAGTAGATTTAAACCACTTTCACGTGAAGTGAGTAACATTCATCATCCATGTTCTGCCGGGAAACCTCTGGGTTTTTGTTTGTTTGGTTTTTTTACACACACCAACCATCCAAGCACACCGCCCTCACTCCCCAGCGTCTCCTCCCAGAAGCCACCACAAATACTGCTCAGGAACAGCATGAAGAACTTGGAAAAGAGCCCAGACACCCAGATTCCAATGTGATCTGCAACCAGAACGAGCCTCATCCTCGGGGGCCGCCCCCCGCCCCGAACTCACAACCCTACAGGACCCAAAGGATCCGCTGCACCGACCCGAAACCACTCGCTCCATGCCTCAGCTGGTCAGAGCTGTTCGTCTGGGCAGCTTTGGGAAACTGTCTTGGTCTTTAGGATGGTTTAATGTCGTGGCTGATCGGTGTATGCGTGCCACCACCCAGTGGGCTTTCTGATTGCGCCAGATTTTTGTGTATTTGCACATAAAAACTAAGCTAAATTATATGTAGTGTTATGAATATAAGGATAGAAGGCAGGCATAGTCTTTGGTGATGAGATGATGATGATATGTAATGAGATACTTGTTCATCTCGACCTAGATTTAACCAGAGGTATTAATTCATTATTAAGTGTCCTTAAATCTCTGAAGGCTACTTCTGCCAACCCGGCACAGTACTAGGGCTGCTGGTCCTGCTCATGTTGATTATTATTGATAATCGGTTGCACAAGGTAGCTTCAATTTAACACATTGATAGGGGCCGTCATAACTAAAAACACCACCTCTGGGTGAGTTTTGTTTTTGGAAATGTTAAGCTTACGATCATGTAGCAGGAAGCTTTGCTGTTGACAATGGAAAGGGGTTAAAATTTTATGGAAATTCAGTTTTGCTGTGGAAATGTTTTATTCCGGTTACCCTGCACCTCCCTTTCATCGACTCCTAACTCTAATTTTTTCACATGGACCATCATTGACAGATGCCTTTTGAATTATTTGCCTTTATTTTAATTTTATTAGATTTACTTCTTCTTTTGTCACACTTAATTATCAATTATCTTTTTAAAAGTTCTTTAACTTCTTTTTATATCATCCAAATGCAGCTCATTGCCTTCAGTACACGCTTGGAAAATGCAATCTAGGCTGTTGTATCACATGACGCGTCTTCCACTTGAATAAGGAAGAGGCTCTTACAAACTGCAGAGTTAATCCAGTAAGCTAACTGCCCATAGAGCCTTGTTTTGCTGCTGTAGGGAAGCAAATAGAGATTAGCTTTGATTTCAGGGTGGATGAAGTATAGAAAACCTTTCATATGAAGCAGGTTTATCACAGTTCCATACTGCGTGTGTAAATATAAAGATCCATGAACTAGCTTCTGATAATACCTGCATAATCACAACGATTAGTCGTAGATTAGCGGTAGGAAACGACGAAAGCCACTTTATGAAGAAAATCATTATGTAAAAACAGGTATATTTATGAAAATGTTCATATTTAGAATTATACTGTTCAGGCGGCAGATGTAATCTTACTAATTTTTCTTTTCTCATCATGGTTTCTTTTTGTTTTGTTCTGGGTTTTTTGTTTTTCAGATGTGGACTACTGTTTTTGTTTTTCACACCAATTAAAGTGTTTGGAGATTCCTGTGTACTCCTGCAGCAGACGGACAATAAAATGAGTTTTATCAAAGCCAAACGATATCTGCTCGTACAGACACTGGAGAATAAATAATTTTTTTTTTTATCTAATACTTCTCATTATTCTTTCAAAGACATTTCAGATTCTCTTTATTAACTTTACAAGTCGTAGATGAAGAAAAAACTCACTTGGCTCGATCACAAAGAAGCAGATCGTCATATCAAGCGCTTTAAACACACTTGCATATTGAAAATGTGAATTTGATCAGATTATTCTAATTTTATAGTAGAGATGTTGTATAAATCAGTGTATTATAGACAGGAAAATGTACTGATGTAATAAAAGGATTGTATAACACGAGCAGATGTGTTCTGTGATGTCAGAGCATTGCAATACACAATTATATCTGTGTTTTCACTTGTAAAAGTAATGAACTGTACAAATTCATCATACGCACATTTGCACTGGCCACTTCATTAGTTACACCTGTTAATCTGCAAATTAATCTAATCAGCCAATCGTAAGGCAGCGAGTTGATCCATTTAGGTACATATGGCGACGATGACCTGCTGAAGTTCAAATTAAGCATTAGAATGGGGAAGAACGGTGATTTAAGTAATTTTAAACGAGACGTGTTGTTGCTGTCAGATGAGCTGGTCTGAAATACTTCTACTGTGATTTGGCACTATATGAATAAAAGTGAATTTATTAAATATTGGTTAACTTTTTCACACTTATTCCAGCTACAGGTGTTATACATTTAGAGGGAACCTGTCACACTCATTTCCAGCTCCATATGTATTCTCGTGCTTTGCTCGATGAGCCTCTCGGTTTATTTGAAATAAGCTATATGAGCTCCTTTACATTTAAAACATTTTTTAATGTGTTGTGCAACTTATTTCAGTTCTTCATAGGGGAAAAAGTCACACTGGTGATGTAGTGAAGTCTTAAAAACTGCATGTCTCAAATATGACACAATAGGCATTAAGGTGGGTGGAGCTTGTGTCCACAGCCATTGTGTACCACGAATGACCATGTAAGGGACATCTGCTCTCTGTGACATCATACAGAGTTAAGGGTAGAAAAATAAATCCTAATCTGAGCATTTAGAATCTGAAATTTTGGTTCATAGGGGGGTAACTCCACATACACGGACCTCATATTTATATATAACCTGAGGATCCACCACAGTAAGACTAACATATTCATAAAGAAGAGTCCTTACTGTAGGCTGATAGTGGCAACCACTGCAATACCAGCTACAAATACGTTAAATTCACTGTTTTTCTTTTAAAGAGCTGCTGGTGGTGACTCTTTGTTTTGACTCTGAATCACTTCATTTCCTTTAAAAAGGGAGAAAAAAAAAAAAAGCACATCACCTTTGCTCTGATAAAAATTTGGTGGTAATTATAGCAATTACAACAAGGTCCACCTGACAAGTTTTTGCCTCTGTGTAAAACCACAATAGACCTGAAATGAACAATCAAGGTGTGATTTTAACTGCAAAATTAAATGTTTATTTTAGGTGGTACCTTTACAAAGAAGAGGAAGAAGTAATTACACAAAGGATTATGTGTTAAAATTCTTCAGTGATTTTCTAAAGTCTTTGCCTTCTTGTTTGTGGATCTACATAATGAGAGTTTCAGTATGAGCAGCTACAAAACACAAATTCAGCTCAAAGAATTACCTTCAGACCTTCTATCCTTTCATTTGTTGTAAAAGATGAAAGAAACAGGCCACACCTGGCTGTAATTTATTTTTGCTAAACCTCTTGAATTAAAGCTGAAAGTCTGCACTTCAATCACATCTTGATTGCTTCGTTTCAAATCCACTGCGGTGGTGCACAAAGGAAAAAAAATTATGAAAATTCAGTTTAGATGCTGTAAATGGACCAGCCGTAAATGCTTTAATAAAAGTCCGGTTACAGTTTCAGACAAAAACCAGTCTCAGCCTGAAGTTTACGTCTATATTCACACTCATAAACACACTCTTTAAATTTTTATATAACTCCAGATGACTGTACAATAAAAACACAGGATAAATACTGTTTTTAAAAAGGAGTTACGTGAAGCAAATCTGTCATTCTGCAGGAAATATGGTATTTTTCTATACTTTAAAACCAGAGCGCTGTACATATGACAGGTCCTCCTCGGTGCCATGGATGGCAGTTTGGCTAACATGCAAAGAAATGCAGCAGTGTCCTACATTTCCTGCCAGAAAAACTAACAAAACAGGACTGTAGCATAAAAAATGTTTGCTCCAGTGGTCAGTGAGTTCTTATTAACCTACAATAACTGACATTTTTGGACACAACATTGACATTTGGAGTGGCATTTCCAACCGCCTGACAATCTTATAGCTTTCCCCTCTGGGGCCCCTTAGCCAGTGAGTATAGGTACATATACGAGGAGTCGGGGGGGGGGGGTACAGCGTTTATGTACTGCTGTTGCCAAAAATACAAACAACAACAACAACAGAGTGTTGAGAGTGAATCAGAAATGTGGAGAAGTGGCTGAAGGAGGTAAAGTAAAAAGCTGCTGGAAGCGAAGACAGCTGGAGATGCAGGAGGTCTCTCATTCACACTAAACACAGTAGATACATTAAAGTAAAAAACAAGACATCTTTAGCCATTTAAGTGTTAAACGATGACTTTTTATTCTCATTTAGTTCTTTTTTTTTAATAGAGCAATCGTTTCATTAGACACATTTGAGCACAGTCTTTGTGAAGCAATTACATATATGAAATGCTTTGGTTATTTTCTACATGATTCATTAGGCACAGGTTAGCAAGGAGCGACTGTACCCAGGTGTGAATTAGAGTTTCTCCTCATGATGGCTGAGAATAAAGACGCTTTATTTCAGACTCTTTGAAACTTGATTAGTGACACTTCAGAATTAATTCTCAGGGTCACTTTGTGTGTGTTTTCCTCGAGAGGAAAAGTATGTAAATACACACACACACACACACACACACACACACACACACACACACACACACACACACACACACACACACACACACACACACACACACACACACACACACACACACACACACACACACACACACACACACACACAGAAGGAGAAAGCGAGCTTGTAGGTTGATCAGTTCTTGAAGTCGTTTGATTGGCTGGCTGAGGAGCTCACAGCTTGGCGTAGTCCTTCAGGATAACCTCCAGCTTCTGACTCAGCATGATGTTCCCTCTAACCTTCAGCTTGCCAGAGAAGAAGGCCTAACAAAGAAAACAACAAAGAAACACTTGAGCATTTTTCTTCTTCTTCCCAGAAGAGCCACAGTCTCTTCTGTTTAGGAGCGGGCTGGCTGTTAATCGTTTTCAAGAACAAAGAGAGAGCAAAATGGGCCAAGACGCCTGCAGCTAACACCAACAAGGTCTCGGACAAAAGGGACTCTGTGGCTACTGGTTCTCTGGCAGCAGAACAATCAAAGAATATTCATATTCATATTCACGAGGTCTAAAGCCAAGCGTGCAGCAGAGAAGCGCCTTCACTGGGAAAAACTGAACCACTGCCGACTTGTACCGCTTTCCACAGATAAGATTTTAAAAAAAATCAATCACATGATGGGGTTATGATGACCCTGCAATGACAGCAGTGTCCCTTTCAACCCCATCGACTAATCTTCCTCCAGCTGCTCCTTTTCATCATGAGGGCGAGTGGAAAAGGACCCCGCCCGCAGGATCTTCAGCACCCAGCCCGATGACACTCTTTGTTAAGAGCGCGCACACGCGTTCCTCAGATCAATATCAGGCGCTCCGGGAAGCATATAAATTCTTTACAGTGACGGCCATCGCCAGTGACAGATGGGATGCTACAGACATAACAAGTACTGCCGATTGATTACCCCCGCCGAGGGCTTTCTGATCTGATAGATCATTGCATCCATTATTTTTTTAAAAATCTGACATGACGAGATCAGGGAGGTAGTGGTTACAGACTGAAGGGCTCCTCAAAAGCACTTTCTCTTTAATTAGAATGTACTAGAAGTGATTTTAACATCCCAAAGAAGATATGATTTAAAATATGAGGCTTTTTTTTAAAACAAAACCGCTTGGTCATAAAAGGATTTCTGCAGGTTTTTGTAAACTTTAACTAAAATATTTACCAGTGTGAGCACAGAAGCTTTAAAGAGCATGAAGCAGGTGAGTCAATGTGCAGAATTTAAAAAAAATAAATAAATAAAAACAAGGTCATTCTTCACACAGCAACTAATTAACGTCACGTCAGAGGTTTATTATGACTCAGCAGTCACCTTCTGAGGGTTGAGCTTCCCCTGCACCACCTCCATGAAGTCTTCGTCCGACACAGTCATGGTCACATCCACCTTTCCGCTGTAAGGCCCTTTGTGCAATGACCCGCTGCCGCTCTTCAGATCAATGGCTAAAGGAAAACGGTACAGAAGAGAAAACCTAAATCAGAATCAAAAGCTTCAAAGTTGACCTGAATGGCTTATTTCACGTTACATCAGAGGTTCTTCTTCAGCCATTAGCCAATCTCTTTCTGGTTTTAATGGTCCACTGGACAGCAAAATATCAGTGAGGGTCAGATTAACCCGTGACCTGTGTCTTAACCTTTGTTTCATGGGTCCGTGTGGGAGCCAATCATATGATTTTTTTTTTTTTTTTTAGAAAAGAAAGGAGGAGGAAGACAGTCGAGCACAAATTTACTACGGGACACTCCAGTGAGCTGCAGCACAATCAATTTTATGCTGACAGGAGGTTTGCGGCCTTGTAAATCCATCACAAAAATCACTCCCAACCCTCTCTGGGGAAATTTAAATGTGCGAACTCCGAATCACCCGAGCAACATGAGCAGCAGCCTTTTTTGTTAGATGTGTTTAGCAGACCAATTACAACACGATAAATCCGCCTGGAATACGTGAACCATCCCACTTCCAAAAGTTGCATGTAAAAGGTTCAAATCTTTATTATTTCTTATTCTTTTTTCATGTGCTCCCTTTAAGAGTTGTCTAGCGCACCATCTGCCCCCGTCTCACTCTAGCATCCTCTGCCACACCAGCCCTCTGCATGACCTTCTTCACTACATCCATTCATCTTCTGAGGTCTTCTTCTTTTCGTCCTCCCTGGCAGCTCCATATTTACTCCTCTGCACACACCCAAACCATCTCAGCCTTTCATCTCTTATTTGTCTCTAGCTGTACCTCTGATGCACTCATTTCTAGTCTTCTCCATCCTGCTTACAAAAATGTTAACATCTGCAACTCCACCTCCTGTCTTTCTGTCAGAGACACTGTGTCCAAACCATACATCATAGCAGGTCTCACTATTATCTTAGAAACCTTCCCTTTCACTCCTCCGGTCACAAATCACCCCTGATACTTGTCTCCACCCACTACACTCTCATCTTCACCTTTCCTGTGCACTGTCTGTTGCTTTGCAAGGTTGACCTCAGGTATTTAAACTCTACCTTTACTGCCTCAGCTTCAGCAGCTTCCCTGTTACACCTTTCCTTACAGACTTTTATTCCTCCCCTCTCCAGGCCCTCTTCAACTTCCTTCTGTGTCTCACTACACATCACAGTGTCATCTGCAAACATCATACTCCACAGGATGTTTGTAGTATTTATTTACTCCACATATAAGTCAGGACCTTCTAAATATGATACAACCACCGCTCCACCGTGCTGCCCGGCGTTGCTGAAAATACACTGCATCAGACCTACTTTGGTGCAACCGAAAGAGGCAACAGATCCACTGGCAAAGCAATCCGACAGCTCCTAGAAAAGGAATGGTCTTGCACAGCTGCATGGTGCCCAGCTGTGAGCACACACTTCATTTAAGGATCTGTGCTAGCCATTGTGCAACTGTCGTGATGAAGGTCGTTTTGTGGAACGCTGGAACTTGACACTCTTGTTCAACCCCATCATTAAACTGACTCTGTGTTATACTGATGATCAAATGTAATTACCTGAACTAAAGTTATATTTTTTCCATGATTTATTCACAAAGCATTCAGTAGACTTACTCCACTGTGCCGCTTTCTTCCCATCTTTCGTGATCTCCCAGCCGAACACAGCGTTCACCTTCTTGACCAGATCTGAGCCCACGTCTTTGATACGACGGCCAATCTCTGCAAACACCAGCTCACTCTGAAGGCCACCTCCCTGCACGAATGAGTAGAAATGACATGAAAAGCTCATCTCCATTCTCATTTTCAAGATCCATTATCGTGATATGTCCCAAGTACAAATTCATTTTGTCCAAATTACCTACAGATACGAAAAATGAAAAGACATCAGGTGCTCTAGGATAGAGTTAGGTAAAAGGGACGATTGTTGACTGAATGGAGTATTTTCCGACTGATGTACCTGAGAGAGATTTTCTGGAGATGCTCCTGAGGTTCCGTGCAAATCCACATAGGCTCCTGCCAGCACAACTGCATCGGTCTCCTTCACCTGGATGAGAGACAGGAGCTGAAACTTCACTGTGCTGTCCCTAAAATTGTTCTGATTGTGTCCAAGCCAAACTTAAAGACACTCACTTTGCACTGGATGTGAACTCTGTTGCCTTCCTTCCACATCTCAGTCTGCAGTGACTGACCCGGCATCACCGGCTTCACAAAGCGAACCTGAGCAGCAAAGACAGGCGGTTAAGGAGAACAAGCGTGGCTGATCTGATGGATCTATAGTGTTAACATTAAATCAGCCTTAGAGATTACTCTGAATCACTCAGCTTTTTGTTTTTTGTCTGTCTGAATTTTGATCGCATTAGAAGTTAAACTGAACTCGTCACGTGGTCAGACCGTGATGCAGATACAGGTTTCTGAGATGGTATTAACTCTTCTCTTCCCACTCCTTTTTGCACACAAGCTTCCATCACAAAAAAAGATTTCCAAACCATAAAAGGAATTTCACATCAAACAGCTTAAAGGCCTTGTGACAGAAATCAGGAGATGAAACCATAAAACAGTGTCAACGGTATTACGGAGCTAAAAAAAAAAGGAAGTAAGCTTCAGTGACACATCATTACAGCAGAGCCGTGCTGTGATGGAAATAAGGAGGGAGCAATCTGACACAGAATTAGATTATAAAATGTTATGTTAATGTGAATCAGTCCATTACTGAAGTGTGAGACGTTATGGGAATGAATAAGAGAATATTAAACTATTGTCACGCTGTCGGGTGCAACGGATGACGTTAACCTGGAAAGCAATTTGTCTAAAGAAGCTGACGCAGCTGTACAAGTGGCCAAAATTAAACGCCGTCTAACATCTCGGTAAAGTTTCCGACCAGGATGATGATACTTTATGGCAGAATATTAATTTTGCAGGTCTACTTTTGCATTTTTATTGAGGTTATTCCGACTCCGGAATATTAGACTTCAATTTCGATCAAAGATGATCGAAATCAAATGATTTTTTCCTTCATCTAAAGAAAGCCTCTCTGTGCACAGCTTGAATGACAGGTTCAGATGATATCTGTCAGTAATTGTCTGTGAGAGAAAATCATCTAGAGAGAGGGTGGACCAGAGTAACGATCCACGCATGCCTTTCCTCTTTTTTCACGTTTTATTTTATCATTCTGTACAAATAAAATTGGACAGTTTTTTTAATATAATCATTCATTTACAGCTGCATCAGAGCGGTTCAGCAGATTTTCACACTTTAGGGCAGGGGTGTCAAACAATCGGCCCCTGTTTTCTAAAACTGGACAGCTTTAGAAAACAGGAAGAACAGTTTTACAGCTTATCCCATTGAAACAGGCTGCACTGTACAAAGTTCCTTTTTTCCCCCCGCGATTAGTGAGCCCACAGGAAATTTAAAAAAAAAAAACAACTTTATATTTTATAATTATAGGACACTTGTGTGCAATCAACCATCCTAACTTTTTCTGTAATTTTACACATTTATCATGTAGTTTTACAGCTCCGGCCCATTTAAGATCAAAGTGGGCTGTATGTGGCTGATGATGTGAAATTAGTCTGACATCCGTGCTTTACGAGGTCAACCTCCATTCATCTTTGGTTTTGTAAAGACTAAGACTTTTCTTGGAGCACCTACGGTAGTCTAATGATTGCTCATCAGCTCTTTTCACCCTCAAAATCAAAGAGGAACCGCTGACGTAAGACATTCTCTGAAATCACGAAAGTAGTCCTTGCATGAACTCCAAAGCCTCATTCACAGGATCACACAGTTTAAAATCACAGGTTACGCTCACCTTGATGGCCTTGAATCTGGAGGGGTCGTTGTCGGCGAACTGCTTGAGGACGTGTCTCGCAGCGAAGCCGAACGAACACAGGCCATGCAGGATGGGAGCTTTGAAGCCTGACCAGAGATCACGTCAAGTACAGCAGTTCACGTTTAAATAAGACCAAAATGCATTCAAAATACCAGACAAAGATTTATTCCTGAGCAAATTTAAAAAAAAAACAACAACAACATGTTAGACTCTAACCTCCCATAGCAGCAAAGCTGGGGTCTATATGAAGAGGGTTCCAGTCTCCGCTCAGGCGATACAAGGCAGCCTGTGACCACAGGGGAAACAGAAATTGTTTAGATCTATATCTAATTCATAAACCCCTGAACTTCTCATGCACAGATCTGGGATGAAATTAAATTATCATGAAGGCAATGGAAGAGATACCTAAAATAGGAATATCTTTGAAGTAATACAGTCACAGCCCTTTAAATTGCTTAAGGGATTTAGTTTTAAATTCCTCTTCTCTTTTTTTCCCTGCATCACACAGTCAGCACACCCCTCCCCAAACACTTTTGCCTCTCTGAAAAACTTCACGTTTATTTCAGACCCACACGATATCACCCATATATTATAAACGCAGCTAATTTATTGTGCGGCAAAACCCACACAGACTCACTCACTTGGTCTCTTGTGGTCGAATCAATCACAACAGCATCTGGTGAGCGTTTAGGAGGAGGAACAGGAGGCTGGAGGCAGTAAAAAAACAAACAAATTAAAAAAAAAATTGACATGTGATAACTTTTTTTTTTTTTTTTTTTTTCTTATACTGTCCCTTTTTAGTAAAACAGCTTGCATACAGAAAACTTACTTTGGCTTTCTCAGAGCTTCTCTTTCCTCCGAAGCCTCCAGCGCCGACAACAAACACTGAAAACTGGTTGTAGCACACCAGCTCGTTGCCACTGTAGGTATTCACTGCAGGAAGCATAATTTCTTGCAGTTAATGACAAATATCAGAGCCAGAGAGAGCATTCATGTCCTTTTACTTAAGGGAAAGCAAATCCACAATGTACTACCACTACTACTAAAATAATAATAATAATACACTTTATGTTAAAGCCCTACATGCAAAATTTTACTTGTGCAATGAATTGAACACAAAAAATTAAATACAACCTTTTATTATTTTATAACTCAGTAGTTTCAGTCTTTTCCACACCCACCCACCCACCCTTTGGATTCTCCAAATCTATAAACTATATTGCATACCTTAGATAACTTACAATTAGAAATATTGTTCTTCTTAACTCTTTTCGCAGTCTCTCACAGCAGAGAACCACTCCCAGCCCCTACTGTAAAACTCCCTCCAAACCTATCTATGATGCTCCTTTGTCACCAATCATGTGAATAATTGAGGTATTTAGACCTGAGATACAAACTTTTTGGGGAACTGTGTTACATACATTCGAGACATTCATTAATTACACCTTGCTAGAACCAGGTTGGACATTTTTGCCTTCAAAACTGTCTCAATTCTTTGTGGTGTGGATTCAAACCTGTGCTGGAAACAATTACATATATGTCATATAATAGTATCACAAGGTGCTGCACATCCAAGAGCTGAATCTCCAGCTCGACTAAAAGAATGACCTTGGTAACCTGGGGGCTCTTGCACAGGTAGTAGGATGCAGCCAAACCCCCAATCCCTCCTCCAAGGACAGCAACTGTTCTCATTGAAACAGTCCGTGAAATTATTGACATGTTCAAGAAATCCGTTTTAGATGATGTGAGCTTTGCGAAATGCTGTGTTATCCTGCTGGAAGCAGACATCAGGAGATAAAAAGATGGACATGGTCAGCAACAATCCTCAGGTAGGCCAAGTCATTGAAATGTTGCCCAGTTGTTACCAAGTGTGACAAGAAAACATCCCCACACCATTATACTACCACCAACCTGAACTGATGATACAACCTAGATTGGATTCATACTTTTATGTTGTTTACACCAAATTCTGATCCAACAATCTAAATGTGGCTAAAGAAACTGACACTCAGACAACCTTTGCTGGTCAATTTTGGTGAACCTGTGCAAGCCTCAGGTTCCTGCTCTTAGCCAGAGTGGCACTCTGTTTTTTTCTGCTGCTGTAGCCCATCTGCTTCAACATTTAAGTGTTGTGCATTCAGACATGCTTTTCTGCATACCTCGGGTTTTAACAAATGGTTACTTGTGTTAACGTTTCTCTTCCATCAGCTTGAAGCAGTCTGGCCATCATCTGACATCAACAAGACACTTTTGTCCAGCAAAACAGTCCAGGAAGACTTTTTATGTTTTGAAATGAGATGTCTTTGAGTTTCAGAAAGCTAAACTCATCCCTGTGCAGTACACGATTACTACGCGGTGAGAAATTTATTAAAACATTTAAACAAACATCCCTAGCGTGGCATAGACACTGAACGACGGTGAATTCAACACACTTACACATATCATTACCTGAAACAATAAACAGACAGGGGTAAAAACAAACCAGCCAGACACAAGCCAGAGCAGGAGGAAGCGCACGGATAACCGCATGGAAGCCGAATGAAGAGGAACAATTAGCAGCTATCAGAAGGAATCAAATCCTCTTCATAGTCGACGCACTGCCTGATTAATTTAATTAAGTCAATTCAAAACATAACAGGCACAGAGACAAACAAAGCTGTTTGTAGGAGACATGACTGTGACAGGCCATCTTACTGAGAAATGACTTCATGCTAACAGAAGCTGACTGGTTTTGTGTGCATGAAGACATTTCTGTGAAGACTCCAGGGAACCTTGTGTCCCATGCTATTTGTTTTAAGTTGGATTAATTATAAATCAGAGTTGCTCTAATATCCTCCATCTCTATGGACTTGTCCAACAAAAATAAGAGTCCCTTATTTCAGTCCCTGCAGACACAGACTGTAAATTAACTTGTGTTAATTCAGCCTTAGAGGCAACTCTCAGGAAGAAACACATTAAAGTGGTAAAAACAAATGAATATGGAATAAATACTGTATATGATATCACGTGCTTGGCCTATATGGCAAAAGAAAAAAAACAAACAAAAAAAACCTTACCATCCAGGAGGATGACAGCTCCAGATCCTTTATCCAACACGTCTGCTATCGTGGCCTCAGAGGTGAGTTTACCTGAAAATGCATTTTTATTTATTTAATTCAAGCCCTGCAAACTATTACCTCATTAGTTTTAAATCAAAGTATCTGATATAAGGTCATTTAACAATACTTTGTAAATGTACAAACTATTTCCCCAAGTCCTCTAAAGCCTTGAGACAAATCTCTAAACCTCTCCGTAGCATGTGCTGAATCCTCAATTCTCCAATTACAGATTAGTCAGTCAGAAAGTTAATCTGGAGTAGGTTAATTACTAAAGTCAATTTTCAAGCAAAAACACCAAGACTCACAAGGGCGTGCTACTTCTCCTTGTCTTAAATAATGGATAACTAAATAGAGTTTTGGGTGTTACAATACTGATCAAACCAGAAAAAACACTATCTGGTTTCAAATAAATATTTTTAATGATCACATTGTACAAAGCAAGGACATGTCGGCTACTGTGAGAAACTCTGAGGCATTCATCTTTAAGAAAAACAAAAACCATTCTCTGTAATGGTAACGCATGAGGCAGAGCTGGGCTCCTCAGAATGGATAGGCAATTACAGGACACGTGGTCATATCAGAGTTAAGATTTCTAGATGCATCATAAAAAAATGAGACTGAAAATACCCATCCATGTAAATACACCTAAGCTCGTCCCTTTGCTGTATGTAATGTGTTATGCACTGCAGCATGATTTAGGCTAAAGTGACACAGAAAGGCTCTAAAAGTGCTTTTAATGAACAGAAATGTTTAAACGGTAAAAGAAATAAATGTTTGGAGTCTATATTCAATTCTAAATCACAACAACAGCCAGCTGCTCCCTTATTTCTCACAGTGGCTGGATCCACATGTTTGATTTGGCACAGATTTTATGCTGGATGCTCTTCCTGATGCAACACTCCCATTTATCAGGCTTGAGACTGGCAGTGGGAGTACACTAGCTTCTGAGCCCCCAAGGCTGGCTGTGTTTCCTCCCAGTCTAAAACCAGGGATCTTGCTTGTGAAAAGAAAACGTGTCAACCAGTACACCATGGAGCCACAATGAAGCGCTCTATTAAATATTTTTGTTATAATCTCAATAAGTTAATTTTTTTCACTCTTTTATTGATTCACTGGACAGATTGACACGTTTGCTTTGTAGATTTTATGTCTGGACAACCTTGAACTTCGCTTGTGTGTTTTACATCAAACAAACATTTGTAGGCATGGCCAAAACAACTAAATCTAGTAATATTTTGTAATGAGACTGTAACAACTGTAAAAGCTACAGAATGGACACATCTGGCCTATGGCAAAACGCTTCACATGATCAGAAATGCCAAGTTATAAAAAAACAAAAACAACAACCTTACACAACTTTCACGCTCTGTCTCTTATGTGCTTTCAGCTACAAACATGCTCCCAACCCTCGGCAGGTCAAAGCTTCACGCCGCTGCCAGCTTCGAGAGCTGCAAGCCAGCTGCAAGGACAGAGAGCCCGCCATCGCAGCTGTGAGCAAGTCCTGCAAGAAGGCAGCAGCGGCAGCTGCCAGAGTCAGCAGCTGTAAACAAGCTGCTTCATCTCCCAGAATCTCCTGTTATCTCCAGCAATTAAAAAAAAAAAAAAATGCTTTCTGCAGAATTATCAAAGAGAAAATACCTGAAGTTGGCAGAGGTTTGTAGAGCTCCAAGTACTGCTCTCCATGCAACACCTAAAAAACAAACAAACAAGCAAAAAAGAAAAATGAATATAGCAGTTGTGACATATAATTATAAAAGTCATAAAGCCTCAGTTACTGTTTTAAGCAAGACTTTGTAAAATGTTATAACAGGGGTGCTTTTTTTCCCCTCTTTTTAATGCCAGCTTGTGCTTCCTCGTATTTCCTCTCCTCCCAATACTCAGAAACTGTCACTCCCCCTGCCCCCTCTCTCTGCCATGATCTTTTAAATCCATGAATTTGCCTTGAGGAAACTAGAGAGGAAGCTTCTGGAGGAACTAAGAGCTTTTATAATCAAGTGGCGTGATGCATAAACTCCTCACCTCCGTGTGACAGTTGATTCTTACAGTGCTTACTTTGTAGTGTTTGTGCATATGGATCAACAGATAATAAAACAGAACACAGTCAGATGGCGAGATGCAAACAATGTGCCATCACCCCGGGTGTGACAACACATTTGAATATATGGGATAACTTAACACTAATGTGTGGAAGCGTCTCACAAAGCAGCAGTTTGTTTTTAAAACATAGACACATTTGTCGACAGCTATGTGGTGCGTTATTGTGCAAACAATGCAAAGAAAAAACAAACGCCAGTGAGTGGTGCTGCTAATAGGACGAAGATGATAAATCATCAGCTCCATTAACAAAGTTACCAATCTAAATATATAAAAGGCCAGGTGATTAAGCCGTTTGGCACATCACAACTAACTGACATCGCTTGAGACTGATGTTGGGTTGTTAAGCAATTCTCATTCGGCAGCTCTGGCTTATCCGTCCTTGTATCGCTCCCTCACGTTCTCGCTGCAAAGACGCGACAAAGAGATGCAAGCGTAACTGCCAATGTGATGCATTAGCATAATTAAAAGCATCCCGTACGATACAAACATGTACGTACAACAAAAAAAGTCAAACTCAGCTGGACACAAGGACAAACACAGACACGACATCATCATACAGACATCAACATGCACGTTCTCTAACCTGGGTAAAATCTATGTTGAGTCCAGGGACTGAGCTCAGGCCGCCACCCATCATAGCTGCCTGGGAGGGAATGACCCCGAAGGTGGGGAGGCAGCTGAAGTCCGGATGGCCTTCATACAGGAACCTACATTAAAATGCAAGTGTTAGTGCTCAGTGAAACAGCATACCTCTGTAGGAATAGGTTGCTGACAGATAAAAATAACAGCACAGATGGCTGCACAGGCGTTTCAGCGTGGATGGAATCCAGCGCATTTCTCCCCCCCTCCATGCAGGTCAAGGTAAAAGTAATGATTGAAGCCATGATTAGCATTATTTTCTGTCTAATTTCATGTAATTTGCCTTTTTACAACTACTGAGGAAACTACAGTCAATAACACAAACACACAGAATCACACCTCAGATGGTCTGGGTCCTTGGTGGACATCCCGACACCCAGCGCATACAGGATACACTGGGTATGGTTGAAGCTGAAAGTGGTTGGAGGAAGTTTTTGTCCCACTGCTTTAGTCTGAGAAGAGAAAGAAGAGAAAACAGAAAGGGGATTAAAAAAAAAGGTTTAAAGAAAGAAAACAAGTTGCATCACAAAGATCACACCATAATGGTTTAGCCTCACAGCTACTCAGTAAAAAGGGTCAAGCAAACATTTAGAGTGAATGCGTCAGTGTCAGTACACCATGTAATGGAACTACAGACACACCATGAGAAAAGGCATTTCTAAATGGTTACATGTATTTTTTAGGACGCTGAAATGAACACGATCATTTAAGAAAACACTGAGGAGCAGATGAAATACTGGCTCATGAGAAGATCTGTTGCTGCGCTTCAGGTGTCGGTGATAAATCTTTAAATGCACCCCTCCCTCTTTCAAAAATGTATTAAATCTGACAACAATTAGGCTGCAGACACCCCGTGCAAACAAGTCCGTGCATCTCTTCCAAAGTTAGAAGGAAATTTGTTAGAAAGACTCTTTTTTTGTTATCACCCTCCGCTGTTGTTAAGCAGTGAATCGCTGTCTAGAGTAACACAAAGAAATTTTACAGTTAATCGTTACTATGGATCGTTTGATCTTGGCTCATCTAACTCTGACTTGATTAGATTTAATCACCCATCACATTACAAGCGCATTAAAGAGTTTATCATCAGGTCTGAAAAAGAGGTGTCCACACCAACGCCTGACTGCTGTCTTAAAAGATTTTGCTGAACTTATTCTTTAATATACAAGAACCACGTAGAAAACAAAAGTATGCATAACAGCTAATAAAATATTATAAAAGGAGACTGTATCAGAAGATATAAAAAGATTCTCCCCAGATGATCACAAATTTGACTTGGCTGTGATCTTTGAGGGAGGTAGTTTGAGGACTCGTGGGACCTCAGAGTTGAAAGGAATCGGCAGTTCAGAAATGTACTCCTGTGTCGCACCAGGCAGAGCTTTGTGAGCGATCAGCACAATCAGTCCAAAACAATCCCGGTCTTGAATGGTGGCCAGCGCAGGGAGGCCAGAAATTGAGCCATGTTAAATTTGTGCTTGCGCTCCTCTTAACGAGCAGCCGCAAAATGGACTGAAACTCCTGAACAGGCCATCGCAGTAATCGAGTGTTAATGACAAAGTCACAAATGTCTTTTAAAGGCCTCAGCGGTATTGTAAATATTTTAAAGCCCTCGTTAATCCCTGGCTGAGGTTGGTAGGAGGTTGTTACTGGTAGAAGTTTTATGAATATAGCATATCTGAATAATTTTCTGTGGCCTGACTGAAACTCATCATGAAACCACCAAAAGAAGAAATATCTTTTGAAAGAATGATGGTGCATCCGTTTTTTGGTCTTGTTTAGAAGAAAAAATAAATAAATTTTGCAGAATTTTAAGGCCTTGATAAAAATGCCATTTCTGAATCCCAGAAACTGAGGTCTGATTAAATAAATATTTTATTTGTCAGCATAATATTGTCAAATTTAAATATGCTTGAGTGCATCCTATAAACTCGAAACTGCTTAAAAAATGTATTTTTAACTGAAGGATAAAACACATTCCAGGAAAAGCATGAAGGTCCTCGGGGTTCTCAGAAGCAGCTACTGCCCTGCTTTCTGTGTAATATGAATGTTGTTTATCATTGTACTGAAGCACTAGTATGCGACACATAAGAGCACAAACTATATTAAGTGTCTGACTCAAACAGAGCAGCAAAGAGGGCGAAACGGTCCCGCTGACCCCTTCATGTTAGTGAGTATTATTAAGACAAACAAGACATCCAGTTAAAGCACACTATAAATATACATCTCTGGCAACATTACAGTCACAGCAGTACTGCAGTTGCTCATTTGTAATGTTTACAACCACTGTGCTGTAAAAATGACAGCTATTGTTCGAAACAATATTGCTTGGCAGAATGGTGCGATTCACACTCTGCATAATATCATCTCTCAGCTGATCGAAAGACATCATAAAACCTGGCCTCTGGAGAGCCGTTTTTAATTAAAACTGCATTTAAATGCAGATGTGGGGAATAGTGCGTTTTCAGACCCATTCCAGCTTCCCAGTACTTGGGAATATTATTAGTGCCTGCTCTCCTGCATGCACACGGCGAGATTAAAGCTGCAGTTGAGGAGCGGGGATAAAAAGCAGTAGTGGCTTGTGTAGGAGTAAGTCAAGTTAGTCAGTTACTTAAGCGAGATGATACAGGAGAGGAAAAAAAGGTTTAAAGCAAAACAGATTTCTGTTTTAGAACGGTTTTGTTATCCTGTCCCTCACTCATTTACTGTCTGCTCCACACTGCAGATCTATGTTTTTGTTTCTCTTCTTTCCATCTATTATTCAGTGTACAAATATGTGACTTCAAATTAAGCTTGCTGATATTTTGCCACTTTTTCCTCATATATTAATTATTGCTTTTCCCATGAAGAGTCAGACTGGTGATTAAATTTAAATTGTTACTCAGTTAGTTGATCAAAACACTTATATATATACACACACACACACACACACACACACACACACACACACACACACACACACACACACACACACACATACACATACACACAGTACTCTGTTAATTCTGTTTGATAAATCCATAACAACTGTTCCACCTCCAGACTTACATGAATAATAAAGCACACTTTATGGGCATTTTTATAATAATTTGTACTCCTTATATTAAAACTATAGTTGCCAATTTCTGATAAAGTACACAAACCTAAAACTAAAGGAGTACTTACAGTTGCTTCATTATTGCCCAAACAGTTATCAGCAGATGGATCCACATATTTGGGTTGGCGCAGACTTTTCACTCTTCCTGGCACAATCCTCACATTTATCCCAGATTGGGACCAGCACTAGGAGTTCACTACCTTGTGACAGGTTTTTTTTTCTTCCCCTACACTTGGCTCTTTATGTATTAAAGGAGAAGGAGGATAATGTGATCAGCCCAGGCACACAACTGCTGTTGTCTCAAGATGAGAGGATTTAAAACAAGAGTATGAATGTAACTAGGACTGTATTAATGGCAGCCATGAAATATGAATGTATGAAATAATATGAAATACCTAGATATCCACCTTGCATGTGGACAGAGGTCAATACAGTACCAAGAAAGTCACATGTGTGTCTTGGGTGACACACGCACCCAGCAATCGTCAAAATTCCTACAATAACTCTGGCGGTCAACCAGAATTCATAGACCCTTAGTTACAGTTTTAACTCGTTTCATTCCATTGTTCCTGACTGCAAGAGATGGCATGAAATACCTGGATGACTCATACCCGCAAAGTCAGAGGGGATCTCCACTCACCACAAGCTCAGCCGCAGGGAAAAGGGGGGGCAGCCATATTACCCCTGTAGAAGCAGGCAAAGAAGGAAGCCCAAGCAACTGCGGCACAGAATTTGGAAACCCCAAAGTCTTTATGCTTCTGAATTGGTATCAACAACCCAGTGTGAAAGGCACATCGCTTCCTGTGCCCATAACGGACAAAGAATGCATCCGTTATACAACTTTGCCCTGAAAAGGGCAAAGTTGACATTAGAACACAGGTCTTCTGCCCCCTCTCTGAGTACCAAAGGCAGACAAAATAATAGGTATGACAGGTGGACAGCATTCTGGAAAGAAAAGAAGTGTTGAGCAACAAAGTAATCCCACGCCCATTAGGATGACAACGCAAACAGTCCATGGCAGCAGACAGGGCATGAAGTTCAGTTACATGCTTTGTTGATGCAACAGTGAGAAGAAAGGCAGTCTTACCAGATAACCATCTCTGGTAACTCCCCTCGAGGGGTTCAAAGGATGGAGAAGACGAAGCTTCTAGAACGATTGTATTTTCCATGAAGGAAGTGACAGCATGTTGTGGCCAAAGGCAAAGAGCACCATTCAGAAAATGACCCACCAGAGGATGACACCCAACATAACAATTATCCACCACAACATGATGGGCTGAGACAGGCGCGACATACACTTTGATAGTTAAGACTGAGAGCCGGTGGTTCAGTAACATTTGGAAATACAAGCTTAGAGCACTGCTAAGGGCCTACATGTTGATCTTTACATCAGCTGGAAATGAGCTTTCACCTGTTGGTGATACAATACCCTAACTCAGAGGTTCCCAAAGTGTGGGGCCCGCCCCCTAGGGGGGGCGCAGAGCCATTGCAGGGGGGGGGGTATGAAAAAAACAAAAAAAACAAAAAAAACAAAAAAAAACAAAAGCGCTTGGACACTGCTAGCATAATGGACAGGTTTTTGACGGGGCTCCCACACAAACGCAAAGCAGGAGATGAAGCATCGCCAAATATGTTTCCAAACCAACTTCCTTCCAAGCCAAAGAATATGGTGAAGCATATCTTCCCTTTGGCTTCACCTGCACAAGTGCCAAGGTAGGTCTCCCCTGCAAAATTAGTTTCCCTGCGTCGGGAGCAGCGCTGGGCTCTCCGAATCACGGACAAACAGTATCCCACATTCTTGATTTTTAGTTCACAAACACTTCTTGTAATGACTAACTACTGCTGACATTTTGGACATGTTAGCTCTTTATGCAGTAAAGTTACAGTGGGATACAAATAATGTCAGGCTGGTCCTGCCGTAATTTGTTCCCCCCGGTTCAAATCACGGACTAACAGTATCCCACAGCTGTTTTTGTTTTTGAACCCATTTTGCTCAGAGAGACATTTTTTGAAAAATGTATTGACAGCAATGTTGAATATTATTACACAAGAAAAAAAACAACTACACGTAAAATAATTACACCGTGATGCCTCTGCCTTTCTAAATGGAGGGACAGTAACTGCGTGTGTGTATGTAAGCGTGTAAAACCTGAAGATAGTCAGATTAACAGTATTTTGTCTCTATCTGCCATTCTGCAATTCATCTCATGTAAACAATAATGTGGCGCACAGCGTGACGTGAAAAGAGGCACATACCTTTGTTGTTGCGTGACGAACTCTGTAATCCTCGTCCACACATAAACGCAAAAAAAGGAGTTTTAAATAATCTCCGTTTTCGGTGAATCGCAACGCCGTTTACGTGTGGACGAAAAGCCCAAACGCATAGAAACAGCTGCGTTTTCAAAAATACCGTGGACGTAGCGTAAAAGAGTTAGTAGTATATTTTATTACTACCTGTAATTTATTGCCGTTTACTTGTATTTGCTTAATTGTTTACTAAATTATTTGAGGTGTGAAATAAACCGCAGTCATTATGCAAATGTACTGTTTATAAGGTTTGGGGAAACCTGCAGTCAGCTGAGACTGAAGAAGTCACTTGGATGAGTGACGAAACTTTCTCCCACAAAACGCTACGTCCAGATGAACAGATTCAACTTTTGGAAACCGCAATGGAGCAAAACACGGGTGTGTGTGTTTGGAGGATGTGGGTTAGGTGTTTGGGGGGCGCGAACATTTTTCCTGTTTGGGAAAAAAAAAAAAAAAAAAAAAAAAGGCCTGTATTTATATAGCGCCTTCTAGTCCCTAAGGACCCCAAAGCGCTTTACATATCCAGTCATTCACCCATTCACACACACATTCACACACTGGTGATGGCAAGCTACATTGTAGCCACAGCCACCCTGGGGCGCACTGACAGAGGCGAGGCTGCCGGACACTGGCGCCACCGGGCCCTCTGACCACCACCAGTAGGCAACGGGTGAAGTGTCTTGCCCAAGGACACAACGACCGAGACTGTCCGAGCCAGGGCTCGAAGCGGTAACCTTCCAATTACAAGGCGAACTCCCAACTCTTGAGCCACGATCGCCCCGTAATCGCCCCTGTAAAACAAAGGGGGGCCTGGCAAAAAAAGTTTGGGAACCACTGCCCTAACTAATGATGCCCAATTAATTAATATGGTCTGGGCCCGAGTTTCCTCACAAGAACTCAAAGGTTTGCCCAGCCCTTCAGTGGCCATACATATAGATGAAGGAGATCTGGGTGTGGAAGAAAAAACACACCCCTGCAGCTGAGATAGGACATCAAAACTCAGTGGGATCACTGGAAACCAAACCTCCCTGGTCAGTATGTATCCCTCTATCCTGTGAAGTGCATGAGCAAAGGAAGCAAGAGAAGACATACAGCAGGCAATCTGGCCAGGGGTGTGCTAGTGTGTGCTCTGGTAGCCTAGTTGGTTTTAAGGAAGAGGACAACAGTAGATTGCTTTGGAAATGTTGAGACACCAAACAGGTTGACTGTCACACTGTGATATATCCTTTCACTGGGACAGGGCTTCTAGCAGCATAGCATGCCTGCAGCCTCATTGTGCACGCCTGTTAAAAAGCCAGATACCTCATCAGGTTGCTTGCACCACTCAGCTCACATATGTCATTTTAACGGCATTATGTTTTCAGGATATCCAGTTATTTCATAGTCTCTTGCAGTCAGGTAGAATGAAACAGAACAGGGCTCCACTATGGCCTAGTATAAGATAACTAAAGACTATTGAGTTTTGAATAAGGCCAACCTACTTTAGTAAGAAGTGCAAGAACAAAAATATGGCTCACACAATAAACATAATAAATACATTTCAATATGATCGAGTTCTATTTTTATTGTCTGTTTTATGGAAGTGTTAGAAAGATTAACCTTGAAACCTGGAGTTTGAATTGCATTATGAAAAAAGGTGCTTTCTTCTCTTTTTCACCCCATTTAGAAAACAACAAAACAGAGAAACACTTCTCTGTATGAACCAAGACATTTCAATGACACTACCATCTACACTATGTAATTACTACTGTTGAATGAACATGTCACTAAACTAGTCAGAATAAAAATCTCTATATTTTAACCTTGCTATGCCTCTGGTATATTGCTTCGCCTACATAAATGTTACAACAAATATACAGGTCAAATCTCTGTATACAGAGGGAGCTCCATGGCATGCAAGCAATACAGAAGCAGCACAGCTGATAACTTAAGCAGTGTGTGTACCTCTTAGCATGACAAGGACAAAGGCACAAATGCAACTAGCAGAGCATGTGTGGGCAGAACTACACACACACACACACACACACACACACACACACACACACACACACACACACACACACACACACACACACACGTCAGCTGAGGACACGATTGTGATGTTTGTCTTGAGGCTACAGTGTGACTCTGTTCCAAATCTCCTAACCAGGGAGCCACAAAAGCTCAGAGAGCCACAGCAGAGAGGACAGTGATACACAAGAGTGAGTATACCTCATTTCACATTTAGGCATTGAATCATGATATTATTGAACCTGGCTAGTAAGTGCTGTTAATGTCTCACAGGATTTAAAAGAACAGTTTGCAAAAAAGGTAATTTTGAGAAGGCAAATCAATAAAACACCAAGAAACAAAATGTGCACCGATGTGAAAGTACAGTTTACCACAGAGCAGATTTTAGTTTTATTTCAACCATAAGATGCAGCAGAAGAAACAATTATTTAACCAAGGCAGCTAGTACTACTGACATTATCTTTGACTTGTACAATTTATTGTCATCAGAGCCTATGACTGGGTGAAAGTATGGATATACACTAGACAGGCCTGTTGCAGGCCTATTTATCTCATTTCATACTTCTGCATGAAAGTTTTGTCGTTGTTGCTTAACATAGTTTTGAAATCTTGTTTTTTGTTAAACATTTTGAGTTTATATTCTAAAACATACAAAGATTCCACAAATGCTCATATTTTTTTATTGTTTTTAGACATTTGATTCCATTGTACATAAAAGGTCAATGTTTCACCGTCAGTTTTTTTTTTTTTTTTTTTTTAAATTTCTACATGAATCCATTGTGGCCATTTAATGAAAACCCAAAATATTGTCCAGAAATGTATAGGCATGCATTTGGTGTACACTGTAACCACTGAACCATTCAAACACCCTCACTGTGCATAATCCAGCACCTAATAATATTTTTAAGCAGTGCATTACCTAACCAATGCACATTTCACACTCTACTGAATAGTGTTCGTTCCTTTATTCTTCTAGATGTGGCAATTCAGATACATGGTTAATTAGCCATTTTATCAGCCAACGACAACACAATTCAAAATAAGTTTCTAAATATTTGTGCAAAAAGAGAATTCGGTTTGAGTAGCATTTTGGACATCTGTTGGGCAGTTTAACTACTGCATACTAAACGCAGCTCAATACAAGATTTTGGCCGTTTATGTGGAGAACCATGCCGGGATGCAGCACTACTTGTAGCTTGATGTTTTATTTAGGAACTCAGCCATGTTTGAGCTGTAACAAATTCCCTTTTCTGAGCTTCAGTAACAGGAAACACAGTAAAGTAAAGAGGACATATTCAGGGATTCATCGCTGCTCTGTGGTGCTCCAACAGCTTAGGTACTTTACATTTTTAAGCTAGTCTGAGCAGGCCCTTGTTTGGTACCGTCCCATATTTACAGGTGACATCCAAGTACACATGCATGTCGTAGGAGCAGTTTCTGAGAGGTTTATTATTGTTCCCAACTAAATTTAATGTGTTGACATTAGAAAGTCATGAGTTGCCATATTGGAAACACGGTTTACAGCTGCATGTGTCATTATGACCCAGCTATATCAGAGAGTAGAATAGTCTCAGTAGGAAGAATGATAGAAATTAAATGAAGAAGACAAAACAGATGGCTGAGTAACACTGATGGCAATAAGGTTAAGAACTGCAGAAGCCAGGAAACAGTGGAAGACTTTAAAAATCTTGTATGTTTGTTTGCAAGATTTTATAAGGTAACTCTGTTTTTTACATCATAAAAAGTAAAGCATGAATGGATATCAGGGACATACAGCCTAAGATTTCTTTATTCATGTTTCCTAAATGCATCCCAGATGCATTAGATAATAAAGTCCTGATGTTTTTTAATTAAAAGCTATGTCTACAGTTATCTAAACTGTTCCAGATATATCTCCTGAAGTTACAATACTAGCCAGCTAGTTCAAATGTTATAATGCTACTCTGTACCTGCAGATGCAACTGTTCCACACCCTGATGCCTTTCAGGCATTGATACCATGTCATGGACAAATTGCTACCATACGAGTATGAAAGTCATTCGATTTATAGTCAGATGCAAGGGCAGATGCCCTAGATGCTAGGGCAAAGCCTTCAAAACATCACTCCACAAATCAGTTAGACCTGTCACAGTAGCTACTTCCACTTTTACTAATACAGGGAGTGCAGAATTATTAGGCAAGTTGTATTTTTGAGGAATAATTTTATTATTGAACAACAACCATGTTCTCAATGAACCCAAAAAACTCATTAATATCAAAGCTGAATGTTTTTGAAGTAGTTTTTAGTTTGTTTTAGTTTTAGCTATTTTAGGGGGATATCTGTGTGTGCAGGTGACTATTACTGTGCATAATTATTAGGCAACTTAACAAAAACCAAATATATACCCATTTCAATTATTTATTTTCACCAGTGAAACCAATATAACATCTCCACATTCACAAATATACATTTCTGACATTCAAAACAAAACAAAAACAAATCAGCGACCAATATAGCCACCTTTCTTTGCAAGGACACTCAAAAGCCTGCCATCCATGGATTCTGTCAGTGTTTTGATCTGTTCACCATCAACATTAGTGCAGCAGCAACCACAGCCTCCCAGACACTGTTCAGAGAGGTGTACTGTTTTCCCTCCTTGTAAATCTCACATTTGATGATGGACCACAGGTTCTCAATGAGGTTCAGATCAGGTGAACAAGGAGGCCATGTCATTAGTTTTTCTTCTTTTATACCCTTTCTTGCCAGCCACGCTGTGGAGTACTTGGACGCTGTGTGATGGAGCATTGTCCTGCATGAAAATCATGTTTTTCTTGAAGGATGGAGACTTCTTCCTGTACCACTGCTTGAAGAAGGTGTCTTCCAGAAACTGGCAGTAGGACTGGGAGTTGAGCTTGACTCCATCCTCAACCCGAAAAGGCCCCACAAGCTCATCTTTGATGATACCGCCCAAACCAGTACTCCACCTCCACCTTGCTGGCGTCTGAGTCGGACTGGAGCTCTCTGCCCTTTACCAATCCAGCCACGGGCCCATCCATCTGGCCCATCAAGACTCACTCTCATTTCATCAGTCCATAGAACCTTAGAAAAATCAGTCTTGAGATATTTCTTGGCCCAGTCTTGACGTTTCAGCTTGTGTGTCTTGTTCAGTGGTGGTCGTCTTTCAGCCTTTCTTACCTTGGCCATGTCTCTGAGTATTGCACACCTTGTGCTTTTGGGCACTCCAGTGATGTTGCAGCTCTGAAATATGGCCAAACTGGTGGCAAGTGGCATCTTGGCAGCTGCACGCTTGACTTTTCTCAGTTCATGGGCAGTTATTTTGCGCCTTGGTTTTTC
This sequence comes from Oreochromis aureus, assembly GCF_013358895.1. Classification (NCBI taxonomy): domain Eukaryota; kingdom Metazoa; phylum Chordata; class Actinopteri; order Cichliformes; family Cichlidae; genus Oreochromis; species Oreochromis aureus. The sequence continues at coordinate 13,904,816 of NC_052953.1, forward strand.
CACACGCTTCTTGCGACCCTGTTGACTATTTTGAATGAAACGCTTGATTGTTCGATGATCACGCTTCAGAAGCTTTGCAATTTTAAGACTGCTGCATCCCTCTGCAAGATATCTCACTATTTTTGACTTTTCTGAGCCTGTCAAGTCCTTCTTTTGACCCATTTTGCCAAAGGAAAGGAAGTTGCCTAATAATTATGCACACCTGATATAGGGTGTTGATGTCATTAGACCACACCCCTTCTCATTACAGAGATGCACATCACCTAATATGCTTAATTGGTAGTAGGCTTTCGAGCCTATACAGCTTGGAGTAAGACAACATGCATGAAGAGGATGATGTGGACAAAATACTCATTTGCCTAATAATTCTGCACTCCCTGTATACACTGGCTCTCTATTAAACACATGCAGTGATCCCCCCCAGACAAAGACATGCGTTTTGCAAACCATTTAATAAACAGCTGCTCTGAGTTTTTGTTTACGTCTGACTGATATCTGACATCCACCTTTGATGTTTCTCATGTTCCACATTTCATATAACGCACAGCAGCCAAGAGACAGCAGTTAGGACTCTTGTAAATACAGATTTTAAACTAAACTTTATGATTTAGTTTTATATCAACATTAAACTAAAGAAGAAAAAAAAGCAAGAAAACACATTAACAGATTATTTTACTTACAGGATCAATCCCTGATCCCAAGCCTGCAGAGGCTGCAGCTGCTGCTGGATTCACACCAACATCACCCTGTGATTCCACTTGAGACAGCACACTCACCATTGACTGCAGAGACTCTAAATAAATGTGAGAGCGATACATGCTGTTAGCCAACCAAGATAATCATGTTACTTCTCAGCAAGATGAATTTATTCCTCAGCAATAGTCAAAGAGTTTTATTTTCATTTGGAAATAAACACAGCATGAGTGAAGTGTTGAAACTGGCTCTCTTGTATGAGTAGAAATCAACAATTGCTACAGAAGAGGAAACTACCCGTCTTAAAGGAAAACCAATGACATTTGTAAAACAACTGTGTGAGGTTTATTTTATCTATGCGACCAATAACTTACACAGATTGTTTTTATTGTGCCACTAAGTTAGATGCTGCACTTAGCTTAATATATTGTAAAGGCATGACAATAATAATTAGTCTTCTCGTGTAGCTCTTGGTAATATAACGAATAAGCATCAACATAATCATCTGCTAAATGTCAAATGTTTCATTAAGCATATTGTGTCAGTGGGGTGTGGTTTTTACAACTCGGCTAATGAAGGAGAGCAGTTCAGGGAGCCGTTTTACATAGCAGCATGCTGGGACCTGGACACACACACACACACACACACACCAAGCTGTGCAGCAAGTCTAAGAAGTATCTTGAGTGTGTTTCACCATGCCGGGCAATCTCCAGCTGAGTACACAGTTTGCATGCGTGTGTGTGTGTGTGTGTGTGTGTGTGTGTGTGTGTGTGTGTGTGTGTGTGTGTGTGTGTGTGTGTGTGTGTGTGAGACAGAGAGCGAGAGAATGAGTGTGTGTTGCAAACAGAAGGAACAGAACCTCCCCCCAACTCCTTCTGCACCGCTTGTTTTTTTTCCCCTTCCCCCCTCCCCATCATGCTGGATTTGACCAAATACTCATCATCTAGGTACTGCGTGCCATTTCAGATTTATTACATATTAGAACTTGCTCCACAAACAAATGGCATCTATTCAAGTTTTACTAATTCAATATAAGACAAACCATTAACAGAAAAAAATCTGTATTGCAGAAATTAAACGGTTAAACTGTAATCCATGTTAAATAACGACCAATGAAAATACGGGTGTTTTCAATCTAAAATCATGATAACAGCTCCTTAGAGATGCAAAATTTGTTCAAAAAAAAAAAAAAAAAAAAAAAAAAAAAAAAAAAAAATGAAAGAAAGAAACAATTATCACAGTTTGATAATCTTTGGGGTTCATTTGAGGGAAGCGATCAGCCAGATAATCTGAATTACAACAACACATCTGCAGGAATAAGGTTAATGTTCGCTCTACAGATGCATCCACACTGGAAAAGATTTACAGCAAAGTGGCGGCTGACCAGAGACCAGAGAAAATGAATGACATCTGGCGACTTCAAGTCAAACAATCTAAATCACAGTCAAACACAAAGTGGGCAGAACACAAAAAAATATGATCAACATCCAGGCTAGCAATTGAACTGTCCACCAATGAGAGCACAGTATCACTCATTGGTGATCATATGAGCTGGTAGTAAGTATACTAAAAGGTTACCTAGACAACGACAGCCAGCCATCAAAGCGATGTACGACACAACTTAACAGCTCTAAAAAATATTTTTAACATTAAATGGATGGAAATAAAGTCACCTTCTTCCAGGTCATATCGACTCTAAATAAACATTATATCTTTCTTAATATAATGCAAAAAGTCTCCCTCTACAAGTCTGAAGGAACATCTTAGTCCCCTGGAGGTTTGTATATTATGACATAATCAGTATACACCCTACCACTGAGCTAAAATGACCAGTTTTCTAGTGTTTATGCAACTATAATGCATTATAAAACCATTGTATCATTGTAATGGCATGACAATAACATTAATTTATATCTACAAAAGGTTGAATTATGCATGACATACTATGTGATCACGTCGCCTAGCAACAACCAAGCAGACTACAACAACATTTATATAATTGAGCAGGACCTGAGCATTGCAGGAGACCTACAATTACTGTAATTACTATAGTTAATTACATTTTCTACATGTGATTAAATATCAGTATGAGCAGATGAAATAATACAGCAGCATGGGCATGTACTAGTAGATTCAGCTCATTAGCATTTAGTGTTTAAATGTTAAAAGGCTGCAAAACAGGAATTTGGTTGCGTTTTTCGAACTTCACTCTGAGTTGATGATTGCACTGAGAGGTCTTTGAATTTCGAAATATTCTTTCAAATGTCTCTTATGTGTAGTTGCTCATTCTGGTTTCACAGTTAGGAAACCGCAAAGACTGATTTTTTTTTTTAACCCGGCTATAGAACAACAACCCTGGGGTTCAAGTTTCAGTGAATCAATACAAATGCTGAATAAATGAATTTCAGTCTAAAACATACTGATCCAGAAGCAGCTTTAAAATGGAAATACATGAGAGCCCTTATGTACCTGCAGAATAAACATTTCTCTATTCAAACAGTTGTTTGCACGAGTCCTCACTGTGGGTTCTCAGGTTGTTTTAAGAACACACAAAAAGTATAAATGTAACAACACAGGCGACACAACTCTTTAAATATATATGCTGATTCAACCTGTTGTTGCATGAACAAAGGAAAATAGCTGACACATGCAAGGACCGGGACCAGGGTAAGACTGAGAAGACCAGAGATCCTATTACCGTCACTCAGTGGCAGGCACTTACCAAACAGAGGTAGCAACAAATAAGATACAAATGAGGTGGTACTACAAAGCCATGCTAATGAGACCAGCTAGTGCCCTGTGGGACTGCCACCCCCATTCTGTTAATGTTAACACCGCCACCCTCTCTTTGAATGTGGATATGAAAGGAAGGATAAGGTGGAGGAGGTGGAGAGAAATAATAATCAACAATTGCCAGCCTCTTGTTTGCTGGAGCTCTTTTCTGAACAATACTGCACTCGCTCACACTCAACATCATATTGAACTTGGCTTCTTTTCTCCACCTCAATCACATCATCTCCACCACCATCTGGTCCTCAGTCTTTGATTGTTACCTAACTCACTGTAAATGCAGATGAGCTGAAAATGTCAATTCAGAAGGTTATCACTCTCATAAGCGCTCAACCTGACAGCATGACTACATGAGGGCTAACAAGCCAGGTGCTTTTATTTTCCTTTCAATGAGCTCTTCAAAAGTGGTTCCACTCAAAACAGGCTAATCACAACTTTAATTAAAAGACAGGTCTCAAAACACCGTTTTTTTATTTCCCTCTCTTCTAACAATCAACCAATATCACATAAAACGTTGCAACAAAACTGCAGATTTATTTGGGTATAAACCAGTATTGTGGAAAATGACTCAAAGGTTGTGTATATCTAGACATTTACTAAGGCCATGTTTCTAAAACATGAAAGACATGAATTTCTTTAGAGTAGCATAAAGTTAGCCCACTACTACTCCAAGACCAAAGGGCAAATTATGTAGCCATGTAATGATCTGAAATCTGAATAATTCTGACTCAACAAAGAGTGAGTCAAACAAGTGTGAAAGTGTGATCCGGGCACTAATAAGGAAAGCCGCTGTGAAAATAGTCTCATCTCTGGGCTGTGTTGCGTGGTTACTGCTTTGAAGAGAAATGATTCAGCTCACAGCGAATAAATGACCATTCAAGACTAAAGGCAAAATCAATTCTTAAAGACTGTGTTTTACATTTTCATAAAAGCATACATACATCTCTCGACTGAATCTTCCATTACTTACTGAATTTTTTGTTTTCTTTTAACAATGATGGACAAATCTGATGGTTTAGATGATGATTTAGATTTTAGATCTGACGGATAAGACCACTGAGCTTCAGTAACATGAAATAATTCACATGCGAAACAGTGGTTTGCAGTACTGTGAGTCCATGTTTAGACAACCTCATCACTTGTGAGTGTAATATTTTTTAACCTAAAAACTTTCTGGGAGCCACTTGAGCTCAGTGGGGAGCAGACGAGCATATGGTTAAAGTGCAGTAGCCCAGGTTCGGTGTACGGCATATCTCATTCACCCATTCACAGCCATGAGTATCTTGCCCATCCAGACTGGTAAACATGTTTATGTTTCTGAATTGCACTGCATTTCTCACAGTTTCATTACTGCTTAGTAATTAGTTTGCAAGACAAGTTGGCATCTTCCATGCAAACTAATGGTTCACTATTAGCACCCAAAGCAATCACAAGGAGATTTCAGTGCAGCCTCTTTGCAACCAGTGTCATGCTAGCAACTGCCAGCAAACTCACAACCAGTTGGGGAATACAAATTACTCGCCAATGTAGTGGTTGCCAGTTGCTCGCTGCAAGATCAATAAAACTATCTGACTGAGGCCTCAGGTAATGGTGGTAATTTTAATATCCAGTCTGGACACAGACAACAAGTTCAGCAGAACAGAATTGAATCACATCCGAAATCCAAATGACAAGCACCTCAACAGCGTTCATTTTAATTCCATTTAGCTCATCTTTGCCTGTTTAGGCAGAATTACTGTTTTACTCCACTCCACTATGAGTGAAAGGGGGAAAAGCCTGCCTATTCAGAGTGTCTTTATTCATTCTTTTCTCTCTGAGCCCATATTCTGTCATGTCGTGTGTGTGTGTGTGTGTGTGTGTGTGTGTGTGTGTGTGTGTGTGTGTGTGTGTATATATATTGGCCTCAAGTGTGTCCAATAAGATAAAAGAAAAAAAAAAAAGAAAAAAAGAAAAAATAGTATCTGTAAGAGTGTGTGGACCCACATCATATAGATCAGCTGCATGCAATATATATTTTTTTTACTCCTACCTGGAGGCATGACTGTTTCTGTGAGCCATGTATTAGTTATTGTGAACAATCTGCTTTTATGATTAAACTGTATTAAACATATTTTAATATAGTAAAAAAAAAAATATATATAGTTAAAACCCATGAGGACGGACTTGAAGTCATGTGTGTGTATATTGTCCTCAAGTGTGACGATATACACACTCTTATACATTTTTCTGTAGGTTACCAATTGCGTAAGTGTGTATTTGGCCTGGTGCATCACTGACCTTGTATATTAGCAGGTTTGGTGGCATCTGTAAAGTCACATATTTTTTCCCAGTGGTCCCTGATGGCCTCGGGTTTCATGGATTGGTTCTTCTGTCTCACTATATAGCCCTGAGTACGCTCCCAGCGCACTACACACACAAAAAGCCACACACAAATACAGGGGTCATGGCACAGTATAAACCCCACACATACTGTAGCAGCAGTCTGGGGGACTAATGAATATGGCAAATGCATACAGACATTTCCTCTGGACAAAACACACAGTACTCACATTTACCAATCCAGCCTGCACCAACCTAAAGGGAATCAAACATGAACAGAAGAGCAAAAGCACATGGAGATTAAGAAATATTGCCTCTCTATAGAAAAAGAATATGCTATTGTATATTATTTTTCTCTAAGATGACACATAGCTACAAGCAGTGTAGTGACAGTTTTGAAGTGAAACAAATGTGTTTTTGTCTCAGTACCTCAAACAGTCCTCCATTCTCCTGGCATTGTTCATGACAGAGCCAGAGGACCAAAGGAGCAACATACTCAGGCTTCAGAGACGCCACAAGATCTACATAAAACAAAACATCTGGTTTACATCTGTAATAAAGGGCAAAGGAGGTCTTGGTTTTTAAAATATGTTGCATTTGGTTCATTTATACATGGAGTACAATCAAAAAATAGCAGAGAACGAAAAGTAAAAGCACCTTTCCTTTTGCTATTGAACTATGATTTAATCTAGCTATTAATAAACAAACTGCATATTTTAGGGTAAGGTTAACCAACATGGTCTGCAATAATGCCCCTGATCATCATATGTGTACATATTCCCATGATTACACAGTAAGAAGTGATACTACATACTGTCTGTTTTTTTGCTTAACTTATAATCTTCAGCAAGACAGATGGCAAAAACATGAACTGGCTTCACATGAAGAAACAAACAGAATGCTTGAATTCATGAGACCAGGTTAGTACGAGTCCTAGTACTAGCAATCTGTTAGGGAAATATTTCTTAAACATGCTGGAATTAACTGAAAAAAGAAAATATGGCACAAGCTTAAACTTTTTTTTTTTTTAATATCCCTTGCGTGTGCTGAACATATCTATACCCTAGTGGTAAAAAGAAGCCCTTCTGCTTCACTGAACTTGCTGCTGCTTAGCAAGATGGGTTTTGTCATTAATTTTTTTAGAAAAGTGTCAGTGAGTGAAAGCAAGCATATGGAACCAAGTCATTTACTAAGGTGAGGCCCCTGTGACAGTTGGCACAGCGCAGTGTGCGACAGATGCTTCCGTAGACCGGCACGGCAGGGCAACAAAACCTTTCCCTTAATTCACTTAATACTTCTTATTCCAGAGCTGGAGTCACAGAGCAGGCTCAGTGTAACTGTGACGTTCAGACTTTTACAAATACGGAGTCAGGGGTTGGAAAAACATTCCCAGTCCCAGTTATTCTTAAGGGTGATGCTTTTTTGTTTTGTGTTATATTAATACACAAGATAAGATTGCCAATTCTATATCTTAGTTGCTTAATCTTAATTGTAGGCATTCAATGCTGTATGCCCTCTTTCCAAAATACGTTCAACACAAAAACTATAAATGATTTATTGGCTTACTTTGAATTTTTCTCTTAATACTGGAAGACAACACATACAGTAATGCAAGGAGGACATAGCCGCCTGCCTAAATAAAGGGCTGACACATTAAAACTTTTAAAGCACTCACAGGGTGCATGATTTCATCATGGCCCTTGGAAAAGCAAGAAAACACTGCTCTTGAATATTAGATGAAAAATTTGCATGTCAAACGGGAGTGCTGTTGCCTCAAATTTTGTAAATCCACATTACATGGTATTACATTATGCAACCGCTCTCAAAAAATGCTTTGGTTAAAACCCATTTGTCCATTACAGCCTGTCCAATGAGATAAAAGAAAAACAAACATTATCTTTAAGAGTGTGTGGACCCACATCATATATACCAGCAGCATACAATATATGCTTTTTACTCTTACCTGGAGGCATGACTGTTTCTGTGAGCCGTGACCCAGCAACAGGAGCAATCGTATTGCAGTGGATGTTGTACTTGCGACCCTCGATTGCCAAAGTGTTAGCCAGCCCCAGCAAGCCCAGCTTGGCAGCGCTGTAGTTGGCCTGGCCAAAGTTGCCATAGATCCCAGCGGCTGAAGCAGTCATGATGATTCTGGCCACAGAAAACCGGAGGCAACGTTAGGGTTAATGCAAAGTGACAGGCATCACGAAGGAGTCATAAGAGACCCAAACGGACTCTCCACACACAATCTTACAAAGACTTAGATATTTTTCATGCCTGCTTACACCCAGGAACGTGCATATGTAAGCATCTAGTCATGCAATCCTAGCATATTTACACAGACACTAGCTTTAACAAGGTGACCATCATAAACAACGCTACATTAGGTGCAGGAGACTTCTGAGGAACACCTTGCTGGTCATCAGATACAATACTCCGTATTATAATATCAATTTCTGTGCTCAAATGTCTCAGCACAGTAATATTTAAAGAGCATCGCATGATAAAATATTGCACCAGGGACTTGATCCAGAACATAAACACATTATGTAAGTGCATTCCTTCATGTTTTCATATAGTGAGTGAGCAGGGGAGTCAGGCTATGACCTTTATCATTTCATTTCTTTCTGCTGTGGTTTTACCTTTAAATGTACCGTACATTTTTGTTTGAGGTGACTGCACACCGAGATTGGATTTTAAAATTTCCCATGAGCATTGCAAAATACAGAGGGATGACAAATGAAATGAAAAACAAAAACACGAAGTGTAAGGCGGTGGGCCACGATGTGCTTATAGAACAGGCTTAATAAAGCTTGACATTATTTCTACACATTTCTGGAACTCTACTGACATTGTTCATTCTAGAGACAGTCCCTCCTCTGGTGTTCTGATGATGCTGGTGGACAGCTTCTTGTAAGGTCTTAGTACATCCTTTTTTGCACCATTTAATGACCTCCTTGTGGCCCACTGATGGGGACATTGTGTTATTGGGTTATACATGGTTTAAAACTAAAGCTAATCACTCAGAACTCTTTGGAAGAGGAATAATTTAAAAAAATAAAATGTGGGGTGTGGAGCCTGGACTTGTCTTCTGAAATGGGGCATAGCAGAAAAAGGTTTGAGAAGCACTGCTCTAACTGGGGCAAGCAGATCCAAACTATACCAAAAAGCAGCCAACCACCGCCACCGGACAACCTTCATTCAATATCAGCATCATTATTTCCAAAGGTTTTTTATTCTACACAGTAATAAGATGCTCTTGAGCCCAGTGCAGTACAAATGTTACTTTAGTGTTTATGAGCTGCTATTTGTGTAAAATGGCTTGTGTGCACTTGAGAAGGACATCTATTACCTATGATAACACTTGAGCAACATTCCTATGCAAACTATAACACAGACTTATTTCTGAACATAAATAAAACAGGCTTTTGTTCAGAGTATGTTTTGCATGTCACGAAAGGCCCATCTGTAATTAATAAAAATCTCAATAACAGTTCCGTTCCAGAAAACAGCCACTGCTAATGTTATTAGCTGCACATGCAACAGAGGCCTGTAAGTGAAACCCCCATTAATCAAACATCGGAAAATGCACTGCATGCCTGTTTAAGCCCACACTGTCATCATTTATCTTCCATAAGCAATGCATGGCATCGTTAAAGCAAAAATCAATACAAACTTCATCTGCTAAGTCATCACTGTTTCAAGTTAGTAACAATCATCCACTACAATGGCTGAGCGACATGGAAAAAATATTCGTATGTTATAAATCAAATCACAATTTCTGTCAAGATTAAAGGTTCATTTTTGTTCCTAAGTGAAGATTAAGGTTAATTTTGTTTTAAATACTATTTATTTTACTGTCTGAACTTGAACATGATGAATATACTGAAGAACAACACAACTAACACAGGTATATATATAACATATAATAAAGTAAAATCTTCAGGTTTTACAGAAGAACATGAAACAAAAAAGGAAACTTAATTGTTTCATCAGTTCCAAATAAATAATGTATATATTAATACATATAATTGTAATCTAAAATAACTGTCGCCAAAGCCAGTCTGTACATATCCTCAGTACAAGTTCAAGAAAGTCTTAAATGTTAACAAAGGAGAACATAAACACAACTGACATATTCACTCGGTTGTGGGCCGCTTTGCTCCAAGGCAGCCAAAGAAATAAATTATTTTAGAAAAGGCAAAAGAAGTGTAGGATAGTCTCAGTGAAGTGGGCAGTAAGCTGCATATGGAACAGATGTGCAACTTGACCACAATTCCAATGTGGTCAAGTTCGACACAGCTGTTCAACCGCCTCTCTACAAATAATGAGTGGCGGAAAATAAAAAGCTGCACCAAGAGCAAAACACTAAGGTGCCAGCTGGACGTTAGCCACAGCTAATAAACCTGGGACTAATGCTAATGGTACCCATCTAACCCCCAGATATGTTTGCAGTGTTTGCAGATCTCTAAAATATTCCTGATATCCCTCTGTGTACGGTGCCTTATGCGCAAAAGACAACTTTCATAAAATGACTTCAGGTTGAGAACAAGTTGATTATTTCAATATTCCAACGGTGCTATGGAACATCAAGCTGGTGTTTTGGGAACTAGACAAAGATCAGACTAAATTGTATTAGTCATGGACAAATCCTGGTAATTCCAAAAGGTTTACAGACTTTTTCTAACACTGCATGTCTTGATCCAGCAGTTTTTAATGGTGTAAAATAATAGAGAAAAAAACAAAAACAAAACCATAAATCACAAAATCATGCTAATAAAAGCATGTAAAAAAATCATCATAAAAAAAACAAACAAAAAAAAACAACCCAAGATATGAATTTGGTTTTGCACCATTTGAGGTTTATCTGTATTAAAGCATATTGACTAAAGCAGCATCTGAATATGTCTATGACAATTATCCTCAAGAGACCACTTAGTCAAAGTTTTTTGTCGGCCTCAGATTATCTTTAGTACTGTTGCTGACGTATGAGCATGCATCACATGGTACCGAGATCTTGATAACACTCCAGTAATGTTGCCTGTTGAGGATACTGTAACTTGACAGATCTAAGGAAAGAAAAATATCCTACCCACGTAATAAGAGGATGACACAGTTTTACCTGCGTCAATAGCTGTTACAAGCTGAGCTACTTACCTGCCAAACTTTTGGTTTTTCATGTGGTTCCAGGCAGCTCGAGTCACTAAGAAAGAGCCTCTCAAGTGAACTCTTTGAATGAGGTCTGTGATGCAGAGAAAGAGGAAAAACACAAGTAAACATTAATGCATAACAATACACATCTCTGATATTTAGCATTAGAACAGTGTGGTTCGAAGCATATGGCAGGTTTTAAACACAATTTAAAACATATTGATCTACATATATCATTGTGAGGCAAACAAAAGAAGACACACAGTGTAAGTAATGAGTAAAGTAAATATAAAGATTAAAGTGTAATTACCCCAATCCAAATCACTCGTCCTGGCAAATGATCGGTCACGAAGTATTCTTGGTAGGGAAAAGCAAAGAAAGCGTTTTAGGAATTTTTTTTCTCCATTTAGCTTTTGTCCCCCGTTTTTTAATAAGCCAATATTACATGCTCAAATGAATCTGGAAACTGCAACCAAATGGCCATTCTAATAGCAGATGATATGAGTAAACATTTTTTTAATAATAAATAAATAAATAAATAAATAAATAAATAAATAAAATGTGTGATTATTGCTGTTAGAGGACTTACCCAGCATTGTTTACAACAACATCTGGGGAAAAAAAAAAAAAGATATTAAAGTCAGTGAATAACTATAACGACATTGTTGACAATCATTTTATGATAATTTCATAAATCAGTAGTGACAGGTATCAGCACTAGTGGCCGCAGGATTTCCATAGAAGGTTTATACACACCTATTCTTCCAAATGCATCCAATGCTGTCTGGATCAGCTTCTCTCCATCTTCTACAGAATCTGCATAGACAAAACAAAACTGTCATTTTCTCACAGTTTTACATTCTTTTTTTTTGAGAAATTGGTCTTAAAAGATTGTTTCTTGTTAGCTTTAGTTCAGGGTGTACTTCAAAGTGAGATTAACTGAGTTTAAAATCTAAGTTTTTCATGTGACAAAAGTGACTATTTTCCCCCCTGGTTCAATCACAGCGGTAACTTATGTTGAATATATGAATATATAATCTAGTTGGGAATTTTAGGTTAAAATCGACTGGAATCAGCATTTTTTCACCAAATGTAATACAGATGCTCTGCTGGGTTAATACATTTTATATGTACAAGTTGTTAAGCAGTCTACCTTACGTATGTCATGAATGACGCTCAGCTGTAAAGTTACATCAGTGTAAACCATCAGATTTATCAGATTTAAGATAAGCTTTATTGTAAGCAGAAGCATACAACTGGAATGTGCATAGGTTCATTTGGTGAGATAATGAACATATGGTGGTGGTCTAATCTCCTGCTAAGTCTCTTTTACGCTGTTGGAGTTGCAGAGTCACGAAACATACAAAGATTCAATCAATAAGATTTATTTCACTTTGATCTATTACAAAGCCATTTCTGCATCTCCTCTATAAGTCTGGGGGACAGTAACATTTAAAGTTTAAATGTATCTAGTGTAAAGTTTCAGAGCTCACACGTGCAGCCAACACCTTAGATATAAACACCAGCATTAACATAATTAACTCGAGTTAAACTGTTTATTTTACCGCTCTGTGCACTAAATCCAAAGATTAATGATTTTCTGCGGAATTAATTTCCTGTCTTATTTGCAAGATGTTGCATTTCACTGCTTTATTTTTATTTTATTTATAGATGTTATCACCATTTTATTATTATCATCATGTGATAATGATCGGAGCAGGCAGCAATTTGTGCAGAAGAAGAGTCCTATGACATGTGAAATGTCACTTTTTATATTAGCACTCACAGAGGCTGAAGCAGGAATCCAGGCTTAACAAAGGAAGTTGATAATCACTGTTGCAGTATCCGTTATCTACAACTGGGGTTTTATCAAGCCAGCTAATTCAAAGAAAGCCTGACTATATTGAACTTCCTTTATAGTTGGCTCATAGTTATATATACAGAAGCAATGAGCAGATTTGGGAGGCATATAAGAAACTTTTATAGTGATAAAGCTTATGGCCTCACTCTTCTTTCGAGTTTAAGTACTGATGTGATGTGTGGCAAAAAAAAAAAAAAAAATGGACAAAAAGTCAACATTCAAAATTGCCAATAAAACAGAGTGATTGTTTTGTTTTCAAAAACTATTTTTTCTCCTAAAGGTGAGACACATCTTCAATACTCACCAACAGTTTCATCACTGAGCAAGTCCAGCTGATAGAAATCAATACTATTTTTCACTCAGCCATTACATGAACTAAATACGTGAAGCAAGAAGAAGAGAAGAGAACTCACCATAGTTCGCCACTGCCTTGCCTCCCTTCGCTCTTATCTCTTCCACCACCTTATCAGCAGCTGCAGAACTCTTTCCGCCTCCTTTAGTGTCTGCCCCAAGGTCATTCACTTTATTGCAACAAGGAGAAAAAGATTAGCAATAATGGGGTGAGTTTTGCAATTCTCCATGAGTGATTAGGTTAAGAAAACAGCACAGGCAAGCTGATTCCTTGACAGAGTTAAGATCAAATTCAGTCATGGCAGGAGGACTATACTGAAATTAGAAAATATTTATGGCTGCAACTGCGTAATTTTAAGAATAAAATAACCAACAGTCATTGCAATGCAAGGTTCTCACTGACAATTTCGATATAATTTATGTAAGTCCAACTTCTCCCTCCACCAATTCTGTATAGCACCTCAATTCAGGACATCTGATACAGGAGTTCTGTTGCGCCCCACATTTTTGGAACCAACTGTCATGTGTTTCACTTAGTAATATGGAAGTCAGTGGCAGTCTCTTAACACTGAATCAGTGAATCCCAAATCAACTCAATGTCAGCCTGGAATGCCACTAAACCAGCAGGTATTTTCCCCAGTATGTCATGCAGATGCAGCAATCTGCACGTTTTTGCTCATTTCAGGTAAAAATCAGCTGGTGCTTTAGTGTAGTCAGCAGCAAGTGATATGAACATAAAGTGGTAAAAACCTTATGTTCAAACTATGAACAGGATATATGAAACTAGCTGGATTCATGCAGAACTAAATATGAATGTATATACCAATATGATACTCACCAATATTTTTTTTTTTAATTAAAAAAATAAAAATACAGCACTGAGAGACCACAACTTCCCTCAAAGGGCAAGGTCTATATTTACAACTTTGATGTTTTATGATGCTGACATAAGCCTATTATGGCATCATATTGAAAAAATAAGAAGTGTGTTGTACAGCTCTCTCCATGCACTTTCATATGATATTTTACTCAATATGGTTTCTTTAAAAAAAAAAAAATGTAATGGTCAACTTTGACCTTGGGAAGTAACAATAAAGATCAAGGTCAAATGCTTAGCCAACCAAGGTACTCATGTCCCCCAAGGCTTAGTAAACGCTCTGAACCTTGAGGACAACCCATAAAAAATTGTGGGTAATATGAAGTTTGTACTGATTTTCACATTTGATGGGACCTTGACTCGATTTTCACCAAAGTTGAATCAGCTCGAGCTGTTGTTGGTGTCCACCGTCAAACAAAATTTGAATATGAGAACTTCATCAAAAAACAGATAAACTAAACCGAGTATTCTCTCCCTAAAGGGAGGGAGTATGTAAACTAACTAAATTACAGGTTAGGTGTTTACCAGCACAGGTTAAGTCTACAGCTATGTTACCATGGCAGCTTAACTTGGTACATTGCCATTGCCTACATGGAAACTCTAAGTCCCTATACCACATTTGATAAATCTATCAGGGAACTTGGTGTAACTTTTGACTCAGCTTTCTTTCTGGATGCTCATATTACATCTCTGCTTCGCTGTTGCTTTTAAGCTGAGTTCCATTGTGTCACGCTCTGAATTGGAAATTGTGATTCATGCCTTGATTTCATCACATCTGGATTATTGTTATTAAGTGTTCACTTTTCTTACCCAAACCTCCCTGGAACGTCTGCAGGTTGTTCAGAACCTGACTAAACCTTCCAAGTTTTCACATATCACAACATTGCTAATTAACTTCCACATGCTCCACATTAACTTCAGAGTCCAATTTCTAAGATTCTGGTTTTGACTTTTGGAGCTCTGCATGGACAAGCACTAGCACACATCGGTGAACTTTTACATCTGTACATCCCCAGGAGGTCCCTGGGGTCTTTTGAATAGGGTAGGCTGGCTATGCAGGATAAAAGGCTGAGAACTAAAGGAAGACAGCGCTTTTCCAACAGTAGTTCTCCCTCTGACCCTGGAATATGTCGACTCAGTGAGGTCTTTGAAAGAGCAGCAAAAATTCAATATTTTTAAACTTTTTTTTTTAAGTAACTTTTTCGTTTCAATGTTTTGGCATTTTTCCTCTGTAGCTGTTTGTAATATTTATGTTGAAAGGTGCTATATAAATAAATAAGATTTGACTTTGCTTCATTGACCTGGATAAGCCAAATTCTGCTTTGTTGCACATGTCCCAGCACATCTTAACAATACTATGATAGAAACACAAGGTAAAATAAGTGAAAAATGAATATCTTTTATTTACCTATTACTGAGGCACCTCTCTCAGCAAAAGCCAGTGCATATTCTCTGCCAAGACCTGTGCAAAGAAAGACACATGAGTAAAAGGTATAAGCTTACTTCCAAAGAATGAAAAAAAAAAAACCATCACCACCTGCAGCACTGCTGTGTTGTTGCTGCATGCCCTTTCACACACTTTCCCTGGAGCTACAAGCCATTACAACATTCGTACTTTGCTCTCCGTGTCCATTAAATAAAAAGACCGACAGACGTCTGTTTCTGCTAGAATTAAAATAGCTCACGTTGTATAACAATAACAAAGACTTGCTTTACTGACTTTGCTTAGGTATACCATATTGCAGTTATTGCCTAGTGTTAGCAGTCAGCAAGACTCCGTGATTAGAGCACCTGTGCAGCTAACAAACGCGCAAGAAGAGAAAAGATTAATGCAATTTCCGTCCTAATAACTGGGCTGCTTACTAAGAAACTAACTCCACAACTACCAGATTAGCATTTGGTGCTAACAATACAAAGGCTATTTTAGCGTCAACATAGTCGACAGCTCAGCTAACGGCGATTTTTACCTCCTCCGGCCCCAGTAACAAGCACGACTCTTCCCTCGAAAGACAGAGACATTGTTTTGAGATTTTACTGTCTGGTTTGAGAGGGTAACAGAGGCTACAAAAGCTGCAGCACTGGCTTTCTGAGACAGCAGGATGAACTCTGATAAGTTCCACTTCCGCGATATAGGGAGGCTGTAACGAGCAGTGACCAATCAGAAGCCAGGATTTTATTACAACGTTTTTATCAGTTTTTACACGTGTAATCTGTGTACTTTGACCTCAAATTTTGATATTAAAATTATTCAGGCTGTTTTATGACATTGTCCAATTCACATAATCTGTAGCATCTGAATTTTACAACAAGAAAGATAATCAGTCAAAAAAAGATAAAGGATAATGGTGATGAAATCTCAAAGACTGCTTGTATTAGCAGCAGTGCAGGTGTTCTTATGTTTCACAACAATTTTTAAAACACCATTTTTCTTCATATCTCCAGCTGTAAACTACAAAACAGTTTGTTTTCGGCACGGATGACGTTCTTTCTTCCATTATCCATTAAGTTTCAAAACATCTTGAGGAAAGCATGTGCTCATTTGCCTATTAGTGTTTTTAACCCCCTTAGTGTCTGTTAGTTTCTAAACAGTTAGGAGTTACTTCTTCAATTATCAAGTGGCATCTCTCTAACGAATTTCTAACAAATAGGACTCGGCAGGTTAAGTTCAACAATACTCTGTCTGAGCCAGTACAACAGAACAACTATGTAGGCTACTTAAACAATCACAGAGAATGCTGTGTGATCCATCTGAGTACATTCTGTACTCTTTGTATGAGTTGCTACCATCAGGCAAATGGTTTAGAGTTCATCGGGGAGAAATTAACCATTTTAAGAACTCCTTTGCTCCTCTGTGAATCAGAATATTAAACTGTAGCCTAAAATAAGTTTAAGCTTCACAGGTTGCAATATAAGCCAGTTCAAAGCCAGTTGGAGAGATGCAGATTGTTTGGTTGTTTTTGATTTTAAATCACTGTTTGTATCTCCTAGCGTTACATACCCATATCTAAATAATCAACAAAATAAAGGTGGCAAATATCCTAATTTTATTCATAATAGTCATATCTAATACATTTATTTTACAGCCCTTACAATACTATTTCTTCTATATCCTAGTCGAGATAATAAGAAGTCCTGCATATTGATTATGCATATTAAGTAAAAGTAAAGGTTGATTGGGACAATGGTAATTTGGGGGGGGGGGCGGTCAGGAGTGATTTGCAACAGAAAGAGTGAAAGAGAAAGTCTTCAAGAGGGTTTAACTGTTTTGTATTACTGCACCTGCTATTTTGCACCTGCTATTTTCATCATTATTTTATCAGTTAATCAGTATAATGCTTTCTTTGCAAAGATGCATGCTGAAGGTGGAAAATCTGATCACATAAATCAGGGTGTAGATCCTGCAGGATTCGTGGAATATCAACTTTGAAACTGACTAATAGGCTTCTCTCTTTAGATACATGCTTATAGACATTACAGTTCTCTTTACGTTACTTTAGTTTGGATAAATCTGTGTTTGACTTTATAGCATACACTTAAATAAACGTTCTAATTTTCCCCAACCTCTGACTGCAGCTGTTATCCATGGGGCTGATCGCAGCTGGAATGATGCTGTTGATTATTGCTAGATCATTTTTCCACTTTCAGAGAGAATGTGAGCGGGTTTGTTTGCTCCAGTACGATCACCTGTGCAGGCCACCGCTGAACTAACAGTAGCGGGACTGGCAGTAGCTAGACTGTAGGGATAGCCCACCTGTGGTGGGGATGTAATGATGTTATTTGAACACAACAAACAGAACCGTTCCCAATCACGAAGAAATGTCAACAAATTTGCAGGGCAAATGACGAGAACACCAAACAAAGTGACTGAATCAGCAGCATCCTTTTGATGTAAGAGAGAGAGAGAGAGAGGGAGAGAGAGAGAGAGAGCGTGAGGAGGAGAGAGAGAGCGCGTGAGGACAGCGAGAGAGACCGCGCACGAGCATCCTGTGCTCAGACTCTCCAAGGAGGCTGCGATGTAGACAGGATGAAACTGGCGGGGTGTTTTTCTGAAGACCGTGCCTCTCGGTTGTCGTTACCTGTCATGGTATATCATTACCATCTATTAATTATGTGGAGAACAGGAGGAGCTTATTATCATTTTGTCGATGCCTGAGGATTATGGACCGTTACAATAACGAACAACGGTGTAAGGGTTCGGACAGCTGCCTCTTTCTTTTTCTTCTTCTTCTTCTTTCCCTTCTTTGCTTAAACATTTTTTAAAGCGCTGGCGTCGGTGATTTTCTCACAAAATGTTGAATTTAGCGCTCTGTCGACGTGAAGGATGCCCGTGGCACGTCATTTTTTGTTGCCGTTGGACATAAACCTGTGGACGGGCGCCGTTTCCCAGGCAGTATGATACAATATTTTGACATAACCATTATTTTTGTGTGTTACGCTCTATTGCGCATGCCTAGTGTTAGCTATAGAATGCTGCCCGTCGCCACTTCTCTCCGTCCTGGCCGTGATTTAGGAGAGAAAAAGTGACGGCAGCTGGGGGACTACATAGCAAAAAAGAGAGAAAATGCGTTGGCAAAGTGGCAGCGTGGCGAGCAAAGGATTTGACTTGAGATCCTTCATGAAATAGATTGTGCCATAAACTGAAGAATGTCAGGGACACCAAATGCAGAAGCTGAAGGAGTAGTCTCCAAAGTAAAAGTGAAAAAGGAGATCAAGACAATCGTGGAGAATTTGGAAACCATCCTGGGAGATCTTAAGGATGTAGCTAAAGAGCTCAAAGAGGTAAATTAGAAAAAGTGTTCTGCCATGTGTCGTGTTATTTCCACAGGCTTGCTGTGAGGGTGCTTTTTCTGAGCATCCTTGACTGAGAGGAGATGGAGGGCTGACATCGACCTCACCAGTGGGGCCTGGAAAAGACTACACACCGTGTTCCTGCCTTTCCCACTAATGTATGTGATCATTATCACCAACATGAGAGACATTTGGCACTGGGAGGACATAGGGTGTGAAATGGCAGGACAGCTTCTTCACCCTGACTCATAAGCTTTGATGAAAGTGTGAAAAAATGTGATCACAATTAATATTTAATGGACAAGTTGGTGCAAGCAGGAAGGTGATTTTGCATTGAATTTCATCATCTTAATGCTGGCTGTTGTGTTGGTCCAAATGATTTCCTGCCAAATAATAGAGAGAAAGTGGTCTTCTTCTTTTCACCTGTCACCTCCCTGGACTCCTTGTGGTGTCTTGCTTATCTTCATCTTTCTTTGTCTCTTGGCATTTGTATTTGTGGTTGTCCTCCTCCTCTCTAGTCCTAAAAGATCAAAACTCTTAGAGCTGTCTGACTGAGGTCTCAAATCTCAGTGATGGAGAGACTACAGATGTTTCTGTAGAAATCAGGATGATATTTCAGGTTTATATTCACAGTCACAGAACCAGTAATATATAGCTGCCTCTGTGACATATTTTCCCTTCATTCACATTAGAGTGGTTTCTCTGAATCAGTCTCACCCCCTCACTTGAAATAACCTGCAGTCTTACCTGCTTTTATGCTTGCATTCCTCTGTCGACCGCACACCAGGCATCCAGTCTGCTCTGCCAAACCTCTAACCTTAACATGACAAGCTGTCATTCTAATACAACTCTATTGCGTACAGCCTGTGGTACATTATGGATGGGTAGCCGACACAGCATCTGTCTCCTTCTGTCGCTCTGTTCCCCTCACTCTCATTTTTTCCTGCAACTTTGACTGAATTACACTCCTTTTGTGTTTTTCAGCAGTTTACAATATCTCACAGCAGGCACCAGAGATAAATGAGAAGAAGAAGCCATTGTAATCTGTCTATTGTGATCTTTTTATGTGATGTGCCCTTCCTTTTTCTTCCCTTCTTGCTTTTTTTCTTTTGCTTCTGGGAGATTGTGTAGAGGATCAGTTATTCTGACACCGCACACACTAAACACATACCTCTGGGGGGTGTTACTATCAAAGCCAGTGTTTGGGGTGTAATCCATTTGAAATGCAGTTATCTGTTATAACTCACAGACGGGGCTGGAGCCGAGCCTGGCTCCAAGGAGGGACCCTGCCCAGATGCTTGGCACTGCCGCCGAAGCTGCCTGGCCTACAGCAGGGGCTGCACACTGGGATACTGGTATTACCTCTTGTGTGTGTCCCAACAAATTATCCATTTAAAGACTGCATGGAGAGTTTAGCACTCTGCCCTAGCCTTCTCATCTTTATTTTTATCGCTCCCTCTCAGTCACTTGCTCTCTCCTTAGTTGCTGTTTGTACATGCATTTAAAACCACATGATAGCAAATGTGCTTGAGAGCAGGCTAACATACTGGGTACTCTAAGATGAGAACCCCTAATCCAAAAGATAAACAACATCTTTGTCTCAAATGTTGTAATTTTGCTTTCTAGTGAAATTTTCTCCTTGGTTGCTTTAACGGCTAGGATACTGTGAACCTATGCATGCTCAGTTCAACTTTTGTTAGACTTTTTTTAGACCCTATGAGAGCTGCCGAGTTAAACATTAGCAAAATGTCCAACACCACTTCAGTTCTGGGCTTCAAAGGAAGCACCACTCTCCAACAAGGGAAGAGAAGCAGGAAGGAAATGTACTCTAAAGGGAAGGTTTTTGGAAAGACTTCTGAAAATGCCTCAATAACGTGGGCATTATATTACTAAGTACCAGTTATTAGTTCCCAGTAGAGTTTACTATGATTATTAAATTTTATCTGCTGTGTTAAAGACTTCTTAGGCAATGTTTATGATGTATTATAAACCTTTCCAGCATCCAGATATTGCCTGAGCACTGTAGGTGTAAATGAATAGTAGAGTATCTGTGTCCATGGAAGTGCTGAAAGTGCAAGTACTTACATTTCTACAGATAAAATGTGCATGGTCTATCATATTTTAGTTGTCTAGTCAGCCCTTGGTTGGTTTTAGGTGGGTGCATACTGATTGGTCGACAGCTGGAATTTAGCGGTGTCACAATTAGGGTTAATATAGCTGTTATCTTTTAAAATTTATTTTGACTTTTTAATGTTTTTATTTAGTGAGTTTACTTATTCAATTTATTGTCAATTGTTTAAAAATGTTCAGTTTAATTTTGAATAATTAAAAAGGTAATTTTATTTTCCATTGTAGTTAAAATTTGTCAGGGGCAAAACAGAAGTTCAGAACCGAAGGAAGTTTCCTCTACAGTCTACATCTTTGTTCTTTTTTCATTAGTTCAGTTCAGTTAACTGGACTTTTTTCATAGTAAGCTCTAGTTAACTATAATAGCCTTGGTTTTGATGGTAAATGGTTAATAGGCTGGTACTTACATAGTGCCTTTCTACTTAATTTGAGCACTGAAAGCACTTTCTACTATCCAATTACACAACATGCATTCAGGCCGTGCTTTTATCTATATGCAAGCACTTATCTAATATTCACTTAAACTCACACTCTGAAAGATGCATCTGGAGTAACTTGGGGTTCGACACATGGACAGGAGTATCTGGGATGGGTCCATTGACCTCCAATTGGTAGACGACCCGCTCTACCACCTGAACGACTGATAAATATAATCACATACTGAGATAACATTAATATTTAAAATTGAAATATTAATACTGCGTCAATAAGGAATACATGATAATATAACATATATTGTTCTACTGATTTATAAATGTTTGCTAAAGAAAAATCACCACCAAAGTGTTAGCAAAACACTTTTAGCCATTGTTTCATAAGTATTTTTAAATAATCTGTTTAAAACTGAATTCTATTTATCAATTCCAGAAACAAACAAAAAAAAAAAAACATGCATATATATGTAGATTAATCATTCTTAGATGTGTAGTCCATCCAACCTTCAGATCCACCATTTGTTCATCGCATCCAGTATCAAAGCACCAAGATGGCAACAGTGAAAACACATAGCAAGGGACTTCACTAAGCTGGCTACTTCCATCATTTGTTAGCTATATGAGAGCAGCTGAGAGCAGTACGGCGTGGTGTATGGTGCAATCTTCCAAGAATGGTCAAACACTTCCCAGTGAATATTGATGAAGTATTCATCTCTGTTTTTAATAGATATCTAGTTAATATTGTTATCAACATTTGATACGTTTTTATAACAACAATAATCATGATGTGACAATATAATAAGACAGTGTTAGAGGAAATTCAGCTATAGCATTTTGCATGTGCACTTGAATATATGCAGGTCTGATTTTTAAAAAATTAAAGGAACATTTTAAAAACACATAAGATCTCAATGGGGAAAAAATCATGCTGGATATCTCTACAGATATGGACTGGGTTTTGGATTTATTGGGAACGAAAGGATATCACATTGTTTGATGAAAATTAAGATTATCAACGTACAGAGGGCTGAATTCAAAGACATTCCATAAAATCAAAGTGAAAAAAATATACGGCTGACTAGTCCATTTTGCCAAAATGCAGCAACTCAAAATGGTACTCATTGGTGTCTGGGCCCCGCGTGCTTGTATGCATGCCTGACAACATCAGGACCTGCTCCTAATGAGATGAGTAATGGTTTTCCATCTCCTCCCAGATCTGTGAGGAGATCTGAGCTCCTGGACTGTCTGGGGTTCAATTTGGCTGTATTGGATTTAGCTCAAGTGAGCGTGTCTGCCAATTTAAAGCAATGGGTCCAAGGACTTCATTCCAGGGTGCTGTTGCTCACCTCGTAGAGGTCTGTGCATCCCTCCATGGATATGCTTCCCTAGACCATCATTGACCCATCATCAAACTGGTCATGCTGAACAATCACATGTGTCTCCAAAATCACGTGTCACATGTGTTAAGGGTGAACCTGGTCTCATCTGTAAACAGCGCAGGGTGCCAGTGGTGGACCTGCCAATTCTGTGGTTCTATGGCAAATGCCAAATCAGAATCAGAATCAGAAAGGGTTTTATTGCCAAATGTTGAGCAGGTTTACAACATTAGGAAATTGCTGCGGTACTTAGTGCAAACATACTGTTATACAACTCTTAAATAGACATAAAAATAAGAATTAAAAGTGCTAAGTAGATAGATATATACATGAGTGCAGGTGGTGATCAGTGCCAAACATGGAATGATGCAGTGAACACAGTGTAGGGTCATGTGTTAGTGGTGGGAACAGTCATATGGTTATTGTTCATGAGTCCAACAGCAGAGGGGAAGAAACTGTTCTTGTGGCGAGAGGTTCTGGTGCGAATGGACCGGAGCCTCCTGCCTGAGGGGAGCAGGTCAAACAGACTGTGTCCAGGGTGAGAAGGGTCACCACTGATCCGAGCTGCACGCCCCAGTGTCCTGGAGGTGTACAGGTCCTGCAGAGATGGGAGTTTGCAGCCAATCACCTTCTCAGCAGAGCGTACAACACGCTGCAGTCTCAGTTTGTCCCTGATAGTGGCTCCAGCGTACCACACGGTGATGGAGGAGGTGAGGATGGACTCGATGATTGCGGTGTAGAATTGCATCATCGTCCTTGTTGGCAGGTTGAATTTCTTCAGCTGCCTCAGGAAGTACATCCTCTGCTGGGCTTTCTTTATGACGGAGGTGATGGTGGGCTCCCACTTCAGGTCCTGGGTGATGGTGGTACCCAGGAAGCGGAATGAGTCCACAGAGGTGATGAGGGTGTCAGTCAGGATGATGGGGGGAGTGGGGCTGTGTGCTTCCTGAAGTCCACAATAATCTCCACTGTCTTCTGGGCATTCAGCACCAGGTTGTTGTGGCTGCACCAGGACACCAGACGCTCAACCTCCCTTCTGTAGGCAGACTCATCCCGTCCGAGATGAGTCCAATAACGGTGGTGTCATCTGCAAACTTGATTAGCTTGACAGACTGGTGGGTGGAGGTGCAGCAGTTGGTGTACAGGGAGAAGAGCAGAGGAGAAAGAACACAGCCCTGAGGGGAGCCGGTGCTGATGGTCCGGGAGTCCGAGACATTCTTTCCCAGCCTCACATGCTGCTTCCTGTCCGTCAGGAAGTCAGTGATCCACCGGCAGATGGGATCAGGCACATTCATCTGGGAAAGCTTGCCTTGGAGATGGTCTGGAAGGATGGTGTTGAAGGCAGAGCTGAAGTCCACAAACAGGATCCTGGCGTAGGTTCCTGGGGAGTCCAGATGCTGCAGGATGAAGTGTAGAGCCATGTTGATAGCGTCGTCTACAGACCTGTTGGCTCTGTATGCAAACTGCAGGGGCCCAGGAGGGGCCGTGAGGGTCTTGAGGTAGGAGAGAACCAGGCGCTCAAATGACTTCATGACCACAGATGTCAGAGCCACAGGTCTGTAGTCATTTAGTCCAGTGATCCTTCGTTTCTTGGGGACAGGGATTATGGTAGAGGACTTGAAGCAGGCAGGCACATGACATGCCTGCAGTGAGGAGTTGAAAATGCCAGAAAACACTGGGGCCAGCTCGTTTGCACAGTGTCTGAGGGTGGCAGGAGACACACCGTCTGGGCCAGGAGCTTTTCGAGCATTCAGAGTCTTAAACTGCTTCCTCACATCTGCTTCATGAATATGAAGAGTAGTGGTGGGAGAAGGTGGTGTGAAATCCTCCTTGGTGTGGGGTGTGGAGGGAGGTGTTGTAGATGAAGTGTTTGATGGTGGTGATGGCTCTATGGAGGGGGGAGAGGTGGGGGAATGAGTGTCCAAAGTGTCTCTATTGTTGGGGCTGTTGGAGGTGTGAAGGCTGCTTGATGGCTCGTCAAAACGGCAGTAAAAGTCGTTAAGGGTGTTGGCCAAGAACAAGTCATCAGTGGAGTGGGGGGTTTTAGGCTTGTAGTTGGTGATATTCCTAAAACTTTTCCACACAGAGGTCGAGTCATTCTCTGAGATCTGCTGCTGCATCCTCTCAGAGTGCTGATGTTTAGCAATGTCCACTTCTTTGCTAAACCTGTACTTGGCCTCTCTGTAGCAGTCCCTGTCTCCGCTTCTGAACGCCTTACTCTTTTCCAGCCACAGCTTTTTGAGTTTAGGAGTAAACCAGGGTTTGTCATTGTTATAACTCACCCTGGTGCGTGATGGCACAATGCTGTCCTCACAGAAGTGGATATAGGAGGTGACAGTGTCCGTAAACTCGTCCAAGCTGTTAGAAGCAGCCTTCATTGTGTCCCAGTCTGTGGACTCCAAACACGCAAGAAGCTCCTCCACAGCCTCGTTGCTCCACACTTTTTTTTAGTCCTCACGACAGGTTTGGAGAGCTTCAGCCTCTGTCTGTACGCTGGGATCAGGTGGACCATGACGTGATCAGAAAGTCCGAGTGAAGCGCGGGCACCGCGATAGGCCCCGCTGATCGTGCTGTAGCAGTGATCCAATGTTCTCTCCTCTCTGGTCGGGCATTTAATATACTGCTTGTATTTGGGAAGCTCTTGGCTCAGATTGGCTTTGTTAAAGTCCCCAAGAGCAATAATGAGAGAGTCCGGGAATGTCTGCTCCATGTGCAGTATCTGCTCTGCGAGGGCGCACTGAGCTGCCTGCACATCCGCATCTGGCGGGATGTAAACAGCGGCCAAGATGAATGAAGCAAACTCCTGTGGAGAATAAAACGGTTTGCAGTGAATAAAAAGGTATTCCAGAGAGGAAGAGCAGTGCTGAGCAATCACTGTTACATCTGTGCACCAGCCACTATTTATGTAGAAGCAGACACCTCCACCTGTGGTCTTACCAGAGAGAGAGGCCTGCCGGTCCGCATGCAAGAGCAGATGAAAACCCTCCAACTTGAGTGCGCAGTCCGGGATGTCCTCGCAGAGCCACGACTCCGTAAAACATAAGACACAGGAGGAGGCAAAATCTCTGTTCATGCTTCTCATCAGGGCCAGCTCGTCCATCTTATTCCTGAGTGAGCGTACGTTGGAAAGGAAGATCCCAGGAAGAGCAGTTCGCAGTCCGCGTCTCCTCAGGCGCACGAGTGCGCCGGCTCGCTTTCCTCTTCTTCGGCGTCTCACTTTCCTGATCAAGGTCTGTAGTAAATCTGCCGCAGATGCGACAAAAATTGGAAGTAAATCCACAGGCGTTGTAGTCCTGTAGTTAAGAAGCTCTTCTCTGGTGTAAGAATATCCAGAGGAGTGCCCAGACACACAAGTTATGCACAAAAACAAAACAGAAGTAATGCACTGAAGTACCAGGGCATCCATACGCGGCGCCATCTTGGAAAAAGAAATCAGGTTCCACAGTGCCAGGCAGTGAGCACAGGACCCACTATAGCACATGTGTCGAACTCCAGGCCTCGAGGGCCGGTGTCCTGCAGGTTTTAGATGTGTCCTTGATCCAACACAGCTGATTTAAATGGCTAAATGACCTCCTCAACATGTCTTGAAGTTCTGCAGAGGCCTGGTAATGAGCTAATCATTTTATTCAGGTGTGTTGACCCAGGGTGAGATCTAAAACCTGCAGGACACCGGCCCTCAAGGCCTGGAGTCCGACACCCCTGCACTAGAGGATGTTGGGCTCTCCGGCCACCCTCATTAAGTCTATTTCTGATTGTTTGGTCAGTGACATTCCCATCGGTCTGCTGGAGCTCATTTTATAGGCCTCTGGCAATGTTCATCCTGTTCCTCTTTACACAAAGGAATGCCCTGCTGATGGGTTAAGGATCTTCTACAACACTGTCCAGCGCTCCTAGAGTAACTACCTGTCTCCTGAAGTCTCCTCCATGCTTTGGAGACTGTGCTCGGAGGTGTTGGACTGTGCAACCTTTCTAGGGTCCAGGTATCTCACACTACCAGTAGTGACGCTGACCATAACCAAATGCAAAACTAGTGAAAAAACAACCAGAAAAGATGAGGAGGAAAAAAGGGGTCAGTAGCCTTCATCTATAAAACCATTCTTGGGTCTCACTGTAGCACCTTTAGTGCATCTGTTGTTAATTTCATTTATGCCAAAGCAGCTGAAACTAATTAACAACCCTCTCTGCTACTTAAATGACGAGAAGTTTAACTGGCTTAATTCTATACTCTGATTAAAGTTTTCCTGTATTTATTGTTTTTATTTATTTTTGGCAGTACATATTGCTTGTTATCTTCCCAAACAGTTCTTAAGTTATTTCATTATGTAGGATGTGGATGAAAAACTTGCGATGGGAAGACATAGATGTATTTTTCTATCTGCTGTTTCATATCTACTGTATCTACTGTATTCATATCCTTTCTGCTAAAGTTAGTAGGGCATTTTACATATTTTCTTTTTCATTACAGATTTGTTAAATGTCTCCTAATGGTCTGCTGTCACATGTTACATTTCAAGGAAACAAAGCCTTCGGTTATGTGTTTTTCATGGTATTTTGATTAATAAGAGACAAACAGTTTAGTGATCTTTTCACTCCTCTGCACTGTTCTTTTTTACATTCCTTTGTCTTTGTCATCTTTCCTCCTTTCTTCTTTCTCAAAATTGGTTGCATATGACGGTATATGATGGTTCTTCCGTCTTGCATCACAGGATATGTTTGGCACTGCTACTTCTCTTGAATTCTGCTGGTGCATGAGATTGATGTAATCTATCACTTAGGTCAGAATCTGGCAGGCTCATGGCTTTTCTCATAAATCCTATTGATATTTATTTTCTCTCACTGTGGTCGTCATTGGGATGTATTAATCAATCTTCAGTCTTATAAATTTGGAAGTGTTTCCTTTTTAAAATATAATTAAGAACTTACAAAGATATTAATTTGTCTTTTCCTCTACTTCATCTTTTTACGCTATATCCTAATGCATTTTTTCCAAGTTGGTAACTTTTTTAGATGAGACTGTAATAGTTAATATTTTCTGTAGGGCTTTGCAATTCATTTACATTTAAATAAAATTATGATATATATAAAACAAATCATTTTAAAGTGGGCTATCTGCTAAGGCATTACACTTTTGCTCTTTACTAAAAAATCCAAACAAACTCTCCCATATACTTTGGCTGGTTTAGTTCATCTCAGTTCAACCAGGACGACAAAAAAAGAACCTTTTGTTAATAAGAGTTTGGCTGTTAGTAGGAACTTTGGTTCTAGAAAACAATGTTTCAAAATGAGGTCAGTCTAATTAATAATCAGCTCATCACTGACCAAAATATTCATCATTACAATTTATACCATAACCAGTGGCTCCATGGTGAAGTGATTTACACACATTCTCCTAACAAATCATAAGCTCCTCGGGTGAGTCTCAGGAGGAGACACAAATCCCTATGGGCTTGCAACAGGAAGGGCATCCAGCATAAAAATTCTGCCAAGTGAAACATGTGGAGATACCTGCTGTGGACATCCCTTATGAATAAGGACGGAGCTTTTACAGTTTGTACCATAATCTAAATGCCCTAATTTCATCTTCTTGTGACACAATTATTTATTATTCCTTCAGCTGTCATAGTGACACTCCCTATTCTCCAACAGGTTGTTCATGAGATTGACACCCTAACTTGTGACCTGCAACTGGAGGAAGACGGACTAACAGACAGCTCAAAGACAGACACACTGAACTCCAGCTCGAGCACCACCACCACCACCACCACTGCATCCAGCCTGGAGAAGATGAAGCTCTTTCCCGAAGACTGCATATTTAAAACACCGGCTTCCCTAATGCCAGTCCCCATCAACCCTCCTGGAGTCCTGACTGTACTCAAGAAGCCACACCCACCTCTACCACCACCAAGACATACCCCGCTGAGAGCCGAGGACCACAACGTAAAAAATCTGCCTCATCCAACTTTAGTGTTATCAGGGAATCTATCCAAGGCTAACGGGTCTCTATTAAGGAATGGTGGGGTTTTCCCATTGAAATCAAACAGGGATTTATTTTCCTCCACACCATGCTTCATTTCTAATGACAGTGGAATCCCTGAGTCAGGTCTTGTTCCTACATTGCCCAGACCCATGCCTCTTCTACGGCATGAAAAGAACAAATGCCCCAAGGCCGCTGGCAGGGAGCCACGTGAGAGGGAACGTGTACGTTTCAGCGAGAAGGTTCAGTTTCATGGCTACTGCCCAGACTGCGACCTCCAGTACGATGTAGATGACACAGAACTACACTTGCAGGCTGAGCTGAATGACTTGAGGCTCAGCCCAGTACACTGCTGCTCCTCTTCCCCTCCTCCTCCTCATTCTCTTTCCCATGAATTCATGTTGGAAAATGGCGGTCTACCAGTCAGCCACAGTTTCCCACCAACGGGAAACACTGCTCCACCTTGTGTGCCTCCCCACACACCTTCTCTCAAGCCCCAGAAAACAATCCTTCGCAAATCAACCACCACCACGGTTTGACACCAACTCCCCTTGTTGTGTCTAGTTTAAACATTTTTGAATCATTCATAGTGTTTTCTACTTTATGAGTGCTTTCTACTCCAGTTGAACTTTGGATTATCCAGAGAGAAGAAAGGATTGGAAATAAGAAACAAAAGAGCGGATATAGTGAGTGGAACAGAAAAAGGCATCGCCGTGGTCATCAAGACGTACATCGAGAGATCAGGAAGAAGCGGTGAGTGTTCCTGAGTGTGCCTATACGAGTTGTTCATCAGGAAGGTTTGTTTGCTCCAGCACATCCCCATGAGTCTGTCTGTGTTTTTGTGTTTTTTTAGAGTATCTTCATATGTACAGTACAGAGGTGTTCCCAGGATATTTTTAAAGAGCACAGCACATGAAGAACCAAAACAAGACAGGGAATTAAAATTGGTGTAGAAAACTTACAATTTTCATGTTCATGGGTGCTCCTGTGCCCTCATACAGATGCCATTGCTTGAAAACTGCCACTACAACTTACCAAGCCTCAATAGGGACAATATTAGCATGTATAATATACATGATATTATTAGATCATAACTGTTGATTCATTAATTTGTATCTTTTTAATGTTGCAGCTGGAAATTATTTCATTACTTATATGCTGCCGGGTAGCTTAAAAATATTAAAACTGCAGTATATTTTAAAGTAAGCAAAAAAAAAAGGTAATTACAGTTTCTTACAATTTGAAACAGTTGTTGTGGAGCACATAGTATATTTGAAGTGAAAAAGAAATAGCAAGCACTAAAAGAAAATTTCATGTGCATATGCCATACCAAGTCTGTATATTCAATTTAAGAAATACTTAAATAAAGTACATTAAAACACTATAAAGTAACTTGTTAAATATAACAAGTTATATCCCAGTACTGTTCCTGCTAATGCTATTATCTAAAGATATAGGGCACTGTATCCAGGAGTGCCTATTTCATATTTCAAACATGGGGCGAGTGCCACCCCATGTTTCCCCTCTGGACACACCACTGCATCTGTTTGTTGGTCCTTGAGCAATTGATACTGGTAGGCTGTTTTTTGTTTTGTTTTTTCCAGGAGATTGTTGGTACTGAGTCTATTACTTGGGATGTTCTCCATTAGCAATAATATGATTAATTCACATCTTTCTAGATGAAACAATAGCACCCACTTCCCCAAGATTTTATACAAAGACTTAAAGATCTTCCAATATGCTGGCACATAAACAGAATATATCTTCACACATACCTGCCTAGATTCACAGTTAGGGTTGTGAGACAGACAAGTGAGTTGGTACTACCTCTTCCTTCATCACCTTCCAGGATTCATTTTGTTGACGTGTGAGACTGTAGAAGTAAAAGGAGGGAGAGAAAATGAAAAGAGTGACACTGTAGGTTGGAGAGAGAGAAAGAAGTGTTAGCTGACACAGATGGCATTTTGATTTGCGTCGACAGACATCTCCACAGCGCATACTAATTGAAAAATCTTTTACTTTATTTTCTAATAAAAATCGGTGTTTAGCAATGCAAGTCTACCCTCCACCCGGTGTGATATCAGCACCACCCCCCTGTGATGTGAAGCTAAATGGACAGTAAGCTTATCAGTTCTGCTCTTGAGTGGAGAGAATCAGGCGGAAAAAATACTGAACTATTTCCTTATAAATCAGCAGTAACATCGGACCATCTCAGTCTATATGAACAGTTGGTAGTCTCCACTTTATTGGCTTCCATTAAGAAGCATGTTTTAGAAAGTCTGTTATTTTTGTGTGTGTGTGTGTGTGTGTGAGAGAGAGAGAGAGAGAGAGAGAGAGAGAGAGAAATGTGTGAGCATATGGCTGATATTTCAGTACATCTGAGATCGTTTTCAAATCCGTGTGTGTGTGTCTGCATATACGTCTTTGTATTTACAAAGGTGTGTGTAAAAGCACGAGTCAGTTTGCCAGACTGGGGAGACAGCACACCCAGGAGTTAGATGAGAATAGTAGCACCTTCCTCCCAGCAATGCCCTTAATTAGCTGGATTAGACTAGAGGAGATAACAGCACTGCCTCAGAAAGCCTTTGTACCAACATTAGCCTTGACAAAGCTCTGAACCGCTGCTAAACATATTTTTTATGACAAACAGTGAGAGAGGAGAGAGCAAGCCGACAAGCAGAGAAACTGAGGAAAGAAATAAGGAAGATAAGAGCAAGGTAAAGATGTGTGAAGGACAGTTGTGATGTTCGGGAGGCATGTTATATAAACAGTGAATTTAATATGTATATCACTTATATGTTCCGTTGGGGTGGTGGGGGTGGAAATCTTGAAGGTTAAAGCTGAGAAAACCAGGGAATGAAAATCGCACACTGATGACTAAATCCAATGCAAGACCTCGCTGGCCTTACAATCTAAAATCGGCATCTAGATTAGGGATCAGTGGATATTTAGCCATGAGAAAAATGAGAAAGAGTAAGCATGAGTGGGGATGAGGGCACATAGGGTGAAAGTGTGGGACAGAGAGAAAGTGAGTGTGCCGTAGAGAGAGACAGACAGAGAGATGGTGATGCAGTGAAAGCTGATGCTCTTTTAGCTGCATTGCCCTGCTGTTACGTAGGAGCAAATGTGGATGTATGTTTTTCCACTCGATTAGTGCTCACGGCACAGAACATCCACTGTATTAATGTTGTATTCATGGATTTTAAGTCTGGCAGCAGCATGCACACATACGTACATATTGAAATACTCATACAAATAGGTAAATCATCAGTAGATCCTACTCATATGGGCTTCTGCCACTGTAGTAGTTTTTTAGTAGCTGAGGAAATTGGCACAGTGTCATCATGTGATTAAAGATGTTTAAAGTTGTTTTGTTGCAAATTCTGTGCTTAAAAACTCTTAGGCTAGCTCAGTTTAGTAATTAACTTTAAAATCTTTTACCATATCCATCCATTCGCTTCTGCGTGTCCTTTTCAGGGTCACGGGGGGCGCTGGAGTCTGTCCCAGCTGTCTTAGGGCAAGAGGCGGGGCACACCCTGGACAGGTCTGTCGCAGGGGTTCTTTTACCATTTTTTTTTTTTAAATCTCTTATCCACCTCAGTATCCAGGGCTGGAAATTAACCCAGCTGTCACAGAGTGAGAGGTGGGGTACGCTCTGGACAGGTCACCAGGGCTAACATAGATAGACAGAGTCAGACATCATCAGCGACAGATAGACAGAGAAAGACTTCTATTCACCATCACATCCAACCAATTAAGAGTCACCTAACCTTTACTTTAACCTGTGGCAGAACATGCAAACTCCACATAGAAAGGGCCAGCCCCAACTGAGGTTGAACCCAAAACCTTTTTGCGGTGAAGCGACAGCACTAAACATCATACTACCCAAATTGAATACCAAATTTACCTGTTTCTGATCAAAACTGTGATCAAATAACTAACCACAAAAAGAAAAACATTGAAAACATTGGAGGCATCTGCTCTGTTTTTCCTTTCCCACTCTGTCTCGTTTGTGGCTATTTGCTGTTGCACCTTCCACTCAGATGTCTTACTGAATACAACATGATATACATTTTGTAAACTATGGGCCTTGTTAGAGTCAAAAGTGCTCAATTCTGGTATGTTTTAGGGCGTCGCTACTTTGGCATTGATAAGCTTTTGCCACATCAACGTAAAGTTGCCAGGGTACCAGAAAGGTGGTGGTCAATACCAGAAACAGTAGAATGACATGGCTCTCAATACCCAAAGATATTCCCATGTATTTGAATGTATGATCATGTATTTTAAAAAAAATTACAAAAATGGCATATCTGTATATTAAAGCACAGTACAAAGAACAGTACAAAACCTAAAAAGCTAACAGTATATTTTGTTGACTGAAATATTAGGAAGCCTGCTTACATTACTACAATTACATTACATTAGCTTAAGTACGTCATATTAGACATTGCAAACATTTTAGCCTGTGGCAACAAGCTGTCTTAAACAAAATGGTAATGTGTATTTCAGGATAACATAAGAAGGATAATACTTTAAATGTTGTTAACATTACGTAAAACGTATTCAGCCTGAATTCTTATGAATAGATTTGGATGACTAGGTGCTTCAGTAAAGTGAAAGTATTTCCTCCCTTGGTCTGAAAAGCATGTTTGCATCATTTACATGCTGCCTCATTCTGGCATGTAAGGATAGACTAGAACACTTGCTCTGCTTAAGGTTTCACAACAGGACTAACCAATACAAGACATCACAGTGGCTCACATTGTCCATTTTTTCTGAGGTGCTTGTAAATGTTTATTCAAAAAATATTTCTCTCTTAAACTAAATCTGCTGACTCCAAAATTTTGTTGAGGGTTTTTTGGATTATTTGTTTGTTTTGCCCTCTCGCTTCAACACTGCAATACAGATTATCATTATATCAACCTGTTCTTAACCTTTAAAATGTTTTGGCACTAGTGGCAATTTATTCATCTTAATAAAATTTCACAACCATTAAACATTGTTAAAACAGAAGCAGGTACACGTGAACTTTGTTTTGTAAAAGTGACATTAAATTATATAATTTGTGGACACAGAGACTACAGCTAGCTTTCAGTAGGTTTACATGTTTCAGTGTGTTGAGATTTGCCTTTCTGGTATTACTTTCAACCTACTCTGTATTAATCTACCAGACATGCGTGACAGAAGGATGCCAGTATGAAGTGGGAGAAACTGTTCTGCCATTTGGACTGGCTGACCGATGCAAAAGTGTTTCATCAGTCACTGGTTTAATACATGCATGACCTATTATCAGATTGTTCTTGTAACACAAAAATCACTACTCCTCTGACCATGGGTGTAGGAGTTTTTCACAGTTTTTGCAAAGGCTAGCTGAGCTCCAGCGCTCCAGGCTTGAGGATGAAGTTGTAATGGGCAGGGAGGAGGTGGATATTCACCGCCTCCATCATGAGTCAGGACTGACTCAAATGCACTGACCTACTCCCTACAGCTCACAGCTCTTGTTCATAACCCACCTCTCTCTCTCTCTCTCTCTCTCTCTCTCTCTCTCTCTCTCTTTCCTTCTCCCCCATCTCATCCTCTCTCTCACTATTTCTTCATTTCTTTCTTCCTTTCCCCTTGGATGATGCTTTACTCCCACTCAGCAGCATCTGTATGCATAACACTCTCTTTGTGCACATGCAGCTCCATATACATGTGGGTGAGGTAGCTATTATTAAAGCATATCTGACACTTTGTACAGCAAACACTCCTGTTTGTAGGTTTAATAAAAAAAGGTCTGGCACTTCCTGACTTTGAATGACAAACAACCTTCTAGGGATGAAGGCTTTTACTCCCAATTGTTATGCGTCCAGCACCGCCTCCATGTACAGCTTTTACATTTCAATCCCACGTCCTGCTGACATCATTGGTCCATTTATCAGGTGAATTGGTAAACATCTGCGTTCCATAATGAGTTGAAAAATCCTTATATGTAAAGGCTTGATGCGTAAATTTAGATATGTTACAGTAACAAGTGCAGAAGAGAGGATGAGCTCATGAACGGGGGTTCATTTAAATTAACAAACAATCCAAGTTTAAGAATTACTGATTACGAGTGTAGGTCTCCATTTCACATTATTGTAACTTAAACAGGGGCTCGTCCAGGGTTTGGATCCAAGACTCACACAGAGTCTTAGTAAAACTGTAAATCCAAACCTGTCCCACGGGCTAATAAAGGAGATGTGGAAATCCGTTTACTTTGTGCTCAGATCAAAGTGAAATTAATTTTATTGATTGCTTTGGTATTCTTGGTGATACATAGCCTACAAATGCACCTGATCGATTTTCTGTGTTCCAGAAGCTGCAATTCAAGCAGAGTCAAACATTTTCTGCATCACCAATTGAATGAATGTAAAACCATAGACAATACGAAGCACAGTTTGTGCTGGTGTAACTTTATAGCTAGGCTTCAGTTGGTAGTGTTAACAGGGTGTATTCCTTCAGCAGGAAAGCTGTATGGCCCTTTTTTTCAAGTTTCAAGTTTTATTGTCATGTACAGATAAACAGTGTAGCCACATTTATCCATAATGAAATTCTTTGGCTCGTGCTCCTCAGCTTTACATGAGCATATAGAGAGTGTGCAGTTATATTTAGAGGAAAATAACAGAAATTAGCAGTGGTAGTAATAATAATAATAATAATAATAACAATAAAAAGGAGAGAAAAAAGTATTAAATATTAGAGAATTTAGTTGGTATTTACATTTAAGACAAGAGGCCCTTAAAGCACACTGTAAATAAATCAACGTAAACGTGGTGATCCCAGCTGATTATAAATACATTTAAGAACATAACCTGCTCTAGACCAGCTTATATGTTCAGGATAAGTTGCCATGGTGATCTAATCAGGTGATAACCACCTCTATAACACATTTAAAACTCTGACTTTAAGCTTCACATAGCTTGCTAACCCATTAATCGTGCTTTGTAGTGCACCCCTCAGCTCCGTTACTATGATTTGTTTCTTGCTATAATAGTCAATGCATGTGCTTATAGTGCTCCCACTGACTGTATTGTCTTCGTTCCATTTTCCAACCTGGCATGTGCACAATGTGCGATAAAAACCAAAAGATGCGTCAGAGTGAGACACATTTTGCCAGTGAATATTAATTAGCTGTTGTGTCTCGGTCTGATTGTTTGTGGTGATAGTCTGCCAAGAGACACAGTTGTCTGTTTGCTCATCCCATTCTGCATGCATCATTTACTTTGATTTTTGTTTCCCTCAATCAACTATATTTCATAGCAATCATTGAAAAATTAAATTGGTATGGGGGAAGCATTAAACAAAATGAAAACCAAATCATTTTGGTGTTTTGTGCCAGAGGCATTACATCTGTAATGGAGATACTGTGTGCAGGGTTCATTAGAATACAAATAGACATGACCTACATTGCCAAACACCAGAGCATTCAGAAGTAAATCTGGTGCACATTAGGCCTGAATACTGGCTCGTCTTGGTGCTTCTCTGTCAGTGACTCAGGCAAAGTGATGATTTGGGAACGTGAGTGGGCATGTGTGTTATTAAAATGCATGTGCGTCCTCATATGCATTTATTTTAATTTTAAAGGGGATACGTGTGCATGAGTTTTAAAAGGTGAAAAAGAGTGCAAAAAGACTCGTGGGTGTATGCAGCCATGTGTGTAAGATGGAGTCAAAGGCCGTGAGATGGCTCGGTACAACTTAGAAAGCTTTGGTGGTGAAGCAAACTTAATCTGAGGCTTTCACGCTCCTTTGGAGATTGTTAAAAGTTAGAGGCATCAGCTGCACCTTACTCGGGGAAGGTAAACAATATTTCAACAACAGGATCAGATCTGTAAGAGCCACAGTGGCCCAGATGGGGTCCTCTGCTCGTTGAACCACTTCAGACTTGAGTGAGAAACACAGAAAAAAATGCTATTTAAGGAGTCCCACAAGTCTGGGCAAATTGTCTGTCACAAAAGGGAAGGCTTTTTAATCCACAAAGGAAAATGCAAGACTGTTCAGTCTTAATAACTTTGATGGCTCGTGTATGTGTTACTGGGCGTTTGTGCTTTGGCATATTTTCATTTTGGTCAATGAAAAGTGATTGTTAGTGCTGTGACTGCTCTGTCAAGTGGCTCTCCACTGTGCAGCCAGATATTCACACTAATATGTTTCCTCTTTTTTTGTCTCTCTCTCTGCAGGGCCCATTGACACACTTGAGATACGAGACAAAGGGATGCTTGCTTCATACACCGATCGACCCCGGTTGATCAGGCAGGGAAGAGCCAGAGCTGAGGCCAAGCATCCACCACCATTTGCATAGCTCTTGCATAGTGCTTGTGCTGTTTGTGCACTAAGCAACCTCTGGGAACCAGCTGTGCTGGAGCAGTGTTACTGTCTAACTGGCAAAGCAGGAAGGGTAGTCACTGTGTTTGTGTGCAAAAAGATGAATCTATAGATGTCGAGGTGATATTTTCATTCATATAAATGGTTGATTTAAAGATTCAAACACCGATGAAACCTTATCATCAAAAGTAAAGATGAACCAGTACAAGATGGAGTGAAATAATGTCAGCCAGTATTTGATTGATGTCTGTACAGGTTTTTGCTTTGTGCGTACTCAGATGGAAATCAATAGCTCCACTCAACCGATGGAATTTGCCTTTTAAGAATTGTAACTGTTTGTGTCTGGAGAGCCCAACAGTTCTGCCTGGGAGCGAAACGCTCTCTGCTGGACTGCAGATAAGGAGAAAATAATAACTATGTCAGTACGTGCCATATGCACAACCACAGCATGTTTTTGGAAAGACTCGTGTTTTGAAATGGTTGATGATGCGGTCACTGATCCTTGTCCAGACATTATGTTCGTTGTACATCAAAATCTATCCGCTCATCTGGTGCCATGCAAGCTGTGTTTATTTCACAATGACATGCAGAGATTCAGTACAGTTTGGCATAGTTACAGCTTTAAAGGGTTATTGAAGAAGTAATAATTTGCATCAAATTTTGTTTGTATACAAATATACATGTATATTTCAGGCATTTTTCTACAGAGACTTTAACATTTAAAGAGATGATATTTTTGATATTGTGTTGGATGACTGAGAGGTATTTTGATGAAAGCTGACATTCCCTCGAGGTATATGTTTTTCAGGGCAGAGCCAGATGAGTTATTTATACATACCGAATCGTGTTTACATGAATGAAAAACTTAACTATTATAACTTAGAGAAACTTTACAATGTGGGCTGCAGCAGGAGGAAGAAAATATAATGCAGAGATGAAACGTGACGAAAACCAAATACCTAGTTGTGCTTTATCAGAAGAGAGGCATGGGACTGAATGAACGCATGACTGACTCTTCACTTTGTCCTGCCATCACTGTGTTTTTCTATGCATTTCTGTGGAGAGGCTGCCTGGTAGTGGGCCTGAAATGCTGGATTTTCTGCCCTCCAGAACAGAGTTAAGAAATATTCCCTCTTACTCCCTCATGCATCGGGTCAATCCTGACGTCAATATAAACCTGACAAATTTCCATGTTGCTCTGGGTAATGAGTCATAGGTAATTAAAAAATGATGAAGTGCTTTTATATATAGCACTTATAAAAACCAAATGAGTTATAAAGAAACAGAGTAACAAGATGACTATTGCTTTAAAATAGATCAAATATATACAGTATATACATAGAAAATCAGTCAAATCTCATCAAAGTTCCCACCTGACATCCGAAAAAATCAGCTAAACAAAAAATGCAATAACTTACATACTAAATGAAATCATGCAAGGTTTAGTACAATGAAAATCAGTTACTGGCCATCAGAGTAGAGAAGGGTTAAAACTTTTTTTTTCCTTCACTTTTCATTCCTTGCAATTTCACCACAGGAGATAACCAAATTACCCTTTCAGCACTGAGAAGGCATTAAACTCAGTTAAAAGCTGCAATTAAATAAATTCTATACCCACTCCAAGTGTCCCCATCTACAGCCAATTCAGCATATTTTTTTCTAAAACCAACTGTAAGCATCAGTATTATGGAATATAATCACCGTTTCAGTAGCAAAATTGTACTAATTTAACGTCTGTGAAGTAGAGTAACAGAAACACCCGTCAGCTATGGTATGAGTGTTGATATTCCGTAGAGAAGCTGCAGAAGGCACTTTGCAACTTATTTGGAATGCCAGAAACAGCCTTTCTGAACAGAGTCGGCATAAAGGAGTAAATAAATAACTACAAACAAATATGTGTGTCTGAAAGAAAAGAAATATTGGCCGATATATCAGACTTTTTAAATCACAAAGTACGGGTATCTTAAAAGTCCTACATCAGTCAGGCTCTAGTTTAATGATATCACCATGTGTGTAACTGGTAAAAACCAACAGCATGAAAGGTCTGCTTTGTACCTACAGTTTGGTACCAGGCTCATCTGTGACTTCTTCTAGGTGGGTGGAAGTAAAATTCATTTGGTTAAGGTTAAATGTGTTTTTCCACTCTGAGAATTTCATGTACTTCATATACTTAAGAAGTACATGGAGGTCTAAAAAAAATGCTGTAAAAAAATAAGGCGACTAAATTTCCACCTGCTCCATGTACTCATTTCAGGTCTGTAACTCGGAAAATATCCACAGTATGAACATAAAATGTTGCATGATTTCATTTAGTATGCTGAAGATATTCCACACAAAAATAGCGTTTCTGGGGGGTTAGATGAGAGGCATTCACTGGTATTTCATGCAAACATGATTGCTGGTGAGCAACTTTTTTTTTTTATTAACACACCCCCTTGATACATTTAGATTAGAGGCATCACACACTTGTAAACCTCACCTCTTTGTTCAGATACTGAATTAAAGACTAAACTCTGAGTCAGCAATGAATCACTTTTAAAGCTGATTGGAATGTCTCAAAAAGTTGTTTGTGATATTTTATTGTGTGTCCACAAACTGTTGGGAAATAACTTGTGAGAAGTAAACACTTTGCACTTGGTCAGTGTGCGTGTGAGTGTGTGTACTTTAAACCTAACAATACTTTTAGTGCTGATTTTATGTCTGTATTCTCTATTAAAAGCTGTCCTCTTCTGCGTTTATCTCTCGGATATGTTGAGCCTCTGTGAACCGGGAGCCCAACAGAGGAAATTAAACCGCCTCCGAGAGCGTCACACTTCATCAAAGTTACCAAAAAGCAGTGAGAGCAAACGTTTCAAAAAGAGAATGACAGAAAATGGCATCAGCAGCTGCATCAGCTAATTGAAGATTAGTGTGATGAGATAGCAAGCTGGCAGTGCTAAAGGCCATCAGCTGTCTCCCGAAGATATTCAGAATATCGTATTCATTAGAATAATTCAGATGAATTCATGGCGGCTTGTCATGGTCATGCAAAAACAGACCGCAGCCAGCAGCTCAGTGCCATAAAAGTGACAGGGTTACAGGAACGGGGCAGCGGTGGCCTAGAGGACAGCGGGGAACATCATAAGTTCAAATGCATGAAGTGGAAAGCTCTGCTAAGAATGTGCATGACAAAAAGATATCTTTAACTCTGCCTTTTGGAGTGCCCTCAAGCAGGGCTCTCCATGAAAGGACTGCAACAGAGCTGGGCAGCTGTTTGCAGCCCAAGTGAATGGGAATCAGGCCATGACAATAAAAAACTACTTGCCTTTAATCCCGGGGTGCCTTATGTTGTAATTATAGTAAATGTGCAAATTTTCACAAAGCAGAACAAACTAAAGATGCTTGTGATGCTATGATACTATAATGAATGTGTTACTGATATATAACAAAGCTATGATTATTTAGTTACAATATTAAAAATTTAGAAACCAATAGCCCTACTGATTGGAGAATGTTAAATATATTTTGAATGCTGAGGCAGTAATTTCCATAATATGTGATTATTTTACTTGAAATATGATTAACAAAATATGTTATCCAGGCACTTGTTAAAGTCGATTGGATTTACAGAGAAAGAGTGAAAACACAAGAAGGGAGGCTGGTGTTCGTATTTTCCATTTAGTCCACATCAAACCACATCAAGAGACCAGATAATGTCTAGAGTAAAAACAACTACTCTTAGGCTTGTCAGATCTGGACCACATGAATCCCGAGAAGCTACTGACTGTTTAAAACAATGTTTCAGATTAATACAATACAATGCAAAAGTCTTAAGTCGCCAATTTCTTTATGTTTTGCAGTGAAAATGGGAAACACTTGCGGTGATTAATTAAAATATGTGCAAGCATACATGAAAATCCAGTAAATAAGGGAGAGGAAAAAACCCTACAAATTTCAACAAGCTTGAAAATTGACATCTAATATGATCAATTTTGTTGTGCATCATGGCCTGAACTCAGTTAGAAAGGCTTTCTTGTTATTTCTTCAGGAATAGTTAACCAGGTTTCTTGAAGGAGTATTTTGGATGTTGGGTGTCTTTTGTCTGTCAAGATCACTGCATCAATATTACTGAAGCAAATTTGGATTCATCACTCCACAAGTCCTATTGCCATTGATTTTCAGTCCAGTTCTTGTGAAATGTGGCATACCTCAGCCTTTTCTCCCTGCTTAAGAAAGGGTTCATGTCAGCCATCCTTCCACTGAGACCATTTCCAAACATTAGCTGGATCATCTGGAGGGATCTCTCAGGATCCTGTTGCTAGATTTTTTCCCATTTCTAAAGGATATCACTTATAGAGAGTTTTTTTTAGGCCTGCCAGATCTTCTTTTGTTCTCCGTTTGTCCCATTACCTCATTTTTTTAAGGCCACACTGCACAAAGTGCTGAGGTATTCCAAGTTTCAGGCTAATAGTTTTTTGGGAATCACTTTGTTAGTACCAAATACTATTTTACAACAGGCTGCTGGTAACAAAGTGCCTAAAGAGATACAATTTAAAACCGGTTCTTTGCCAAGTTTTTTGTGATGTAGACACAACACTGGTTAATTCCTTAAGTTAGGTGCCTTTTTCATGATACATAGCTCAGTGTTAAGTGGCCCAATAAACAAATCAATGTCTATGAAAATGGTCAGGCATAAAGACATAAAGAGGAAATTTGAAAGACCTTCCGAAATCCTGGTGAATTATTGCTCAATACATTTTCTTTTTAAATACAAACTCTATTTAAACCCTAAATATAAAGGAATGGCAGGTGACTCGAGACTTTTGCACAGACCTTTATATCCAGCAATGCTCCATCCGTGCAGGTGGAGCAGTCAGCAGCCACCTTTCCAAGGGCACAGACAGGCGCGCCTGTTTTATATTACTGCTTATCCGGACGGCTGTTTCACCAGGACGGCACGAGAGCTAAAGTGGTCACCCCGCCCTGTCAAGCTGGCAGGGTTAAGCACAACGCGCGCTCTGTTAGAGTGTCACGTGACCGGGGAAAAAGAAGAAAAAAGAAAGAGGCGAGGAAGAGAGAAAGGGAAAATCAAAAAAAAAAAACTGTGGGACTACCCGCTTGGAAGAAGAGGGAGGTTTTCTGTTTACGTGGAGGTAATGAATACTAACACTTAGCTGGTTATTATAATATTGTCCTAACTTGTGAGAGTCCACCTCTAACAGCTCGTCTGCAGTCTGCGGGCTGCACAGACGTTGGATGCATGTTTGTTTCCACGAAAGAGGCTAAAGGCGTGAAGCTAGTTGGCACTGAGAGATGTGCCTTCAAGCACGCTCGTTCGTGTTGCCGTCGCTGTGTTATTGAAGGCCAGCAGGAATTCCTGTAAAGTGCTGATGTGTCAAAAGCTTGTGACCAGTCAGCCCTCCTTCATACTGAATCACTCGCTCCAAAAAAACACGAAGCGGTGGAAAAAGTTGTGGCTAATAATCCTCTTAACGTCTAAAACGAGCGAGGACGCTGACCTGGCCGCTTCCTCTTGGATTCTGTCGTTTATGCGGCTTCCTGAGTGAAAATAAACGTGAAATAAAACTCGTTACTTTGGTCTTTTTTTTTAGTATTTACTCGAGAAGGGCGAAGAAGTGGGAGACTGTCCAGTTAAGAGCTCCAGATGTGATGGGTGGACGGAGGTGGATGTCGGCTGGATATGAGACAAGCACGTAAGTAAGGGATGGGTTTTGTTTGGACGGTCAGTAAGCCGTGTTTTAAACTCTTAGTTTTACTTTTAACTTACTTGCATATTTATTTGTCAGGGGTAGATTTAAGTTAAGAATCTGTGTTACAAACACTTGGCTACCTCTTGACTGCCAAAACTGGTAGATCCTGTTGTCCACCTCCGCTTCAAAGGTTTACAGTACTGTTCAAAAGTCTTTAGCTACCCTTCATATGTTTATATTTTCCCTTCCAAGCAGCCAGACTTTATAGTAGTTTTTTTTTCTTTCTTTTTTCCTTTCCGAAGGTCTCGCAAAGTTTTTCTTTGGTTCCTTTTCACTCATTTTCAGTGCATGTTAGGTCACTTAACACTGACCTATGAGTCATTAAAGCATAAAAATGGCACCTGACTCAAAGGATGAACCAGTGTTCTGTCTACAACTTGTCTGTCAACTTGGCAAAGAACCAATTTTAAATATCTTGAGAAAATTTGTTACTAGCAGCCTGTTGCAAAAACACATAATTTGTTCCAATTTCCTCAAATGAATCTGTGAAAAATGCCAAAGATAACAGTTTGAAAGGCACACAAATGACATTCTTGCACCAAAAGGTTGATTCCAAA
This sequence comes from Oreochromis aureus, assembly GCF_013358895.1. Classification (NCBI taxonomy): domain Eukaryota; kingdom Metazoa; phylum Chordata; class Actinopteri; order Cichliformes; family Cichlidae; genus Oreochromis; species Oreochromis aureus. Next base: position 13,948,209 of record NC_052953.1, read on the forward strand.
AGAGCTATTACCTGAAAACCTGGCATATCTTGGCATGGCATACAGTGTGTCCTTAAAGCACATAAGGAAACTGGACACGAGGAGGAAAAAAGAAGAAGAGGCAGGTTTTTTTAAAAAAAAAAAAACAAACTACAGCAGATGAACAATATCTAAAAATGATGAACAGTGCTCCAAAGAAACAGAAAAGAAATCTGACACAAGATCTGAGGGATGCATCTGGCTCTTCAGTTGATCCGTCTATTGTTCCATGAAGCCTTATCAGAAATGGCCTCAGTGGAAGAATGGCGGTCAAGAAGCCATTTTTTAAGGAAGGGAAACACAAAAGGCAAAGGAATGCCAAATTACAGAAGAACTGAAAATCAGTGGAAACGGGTCTGATGGAAGCAATTATTAGTGATTACTGAAACAATGATCTTAACAGAGAACACAACAAAAGGCAGCCAACATCCAGAGAGGAGCTCTGAATGTCTTCAACACTGTATAGGCTGTATTTCCTGTCACCTTTGCATGTTTCAATAAATCACTGCAACTGTTTACCATTGTCCTTGCAAAATATATAAAGACATGAGGGGTGACTCGAGACCTTTGGAAAGTACTTATATCTCAGTTAACTAAAATACTGTTTCATATCTAAGTTATTATAGTTTTAATGAACTATAATAAACTTAGTGCATACTCAGTGAACCTGACAGGGAATAGCCCATACATTTGAGCTTTTTAACTGGTATCTCCTGTTTTTATTATGATGTTGGAAGAAAATAAAAAACATGAGTTATAGCATGTGCGAAGGTGAATGTGTCTGATGGGGTATTGATGCCCATTTTGGGAAAACTATCGACGTGGGGTTTCCCCTGTATCCTAAGGCAGTACATATCTAGTTTAAATTTTAAAAAGGAAAAAGAAAATAAAAAACATTTGTAGAATTTCAAGGACTAGAAAATTAAGGAATCTTGAGCACTCGGAGGAGCCTTGCTTGACCATCAAGCAGCTCGAGAGAATACACCAAGGTGGACATCCTGCTCCACCACCTTCCTACGTGCCACCGTTTTCCTTTTTCCAGCCCGATCTTCCACATCTTCCTCAATGACTTCCACTGCCTCCCATACAAGTTTCCCTTCCAGCTTACTCTCATGGTCCTCAGATAATAGCTTCATTACCAAAAGCGAAAGCAATAATACAAACAAGCTATTAACTACAAACAAGATAATAAAGTGCCTTGCTTCTGTTTCCTAACAGGAGTAAAATTGGATTAGCAGGAGGTAATCTGAGCCCCAGTTTACAGTTGAACATGTGATTAAACAGCATGTAACGCACTAATCTGTCCATGCTGTGCAAGTTAGACTTTCAATTTGTCTTGCACTTCCAGGGGGTTGCAGTATTTATGCGTGCTGCAGCGCTCTGTTGGTGTTATGACAGGTAAAACAAAGTAAATGGACAGTGTTTACATTGGCAGGATGGCTCAGCGGGGAGAAGAAGAACAGGAATAGGTTGAAGTCCACTTTGCGAGCATGTGCCCTTTCTAAAGTTCCCAAGAGTGCAACATTCAGTGACTCGTTTTTAACTCCTGCCCCACGGCTCTGACCTTTTCTGAAAGGAGAAACGCAAATAGACTGTTATTGAAGTACTTATTATAACTACTTTACAGTGTCAGTAAACCACAATTTAATGTGGTACTGTGATAAAGTTTTTTTTTTTTCTTTCAGCAAACATAGATAAGCACAAGTTAAAGTTTGCAGGAAGTACACTGTGCAGGTTCTTGTTGTACATTTGAGTATGAGCTGATAAATTTAACCTTGTAATGACCTCTGACTTTGTAATATTCTTTAGGTAAATAAATCTAAAACGGAGGAAGGGAGAAGATGAAGCTGAACGAGCGCAGCGTGGCGCACTATGCCACCTGTGATTCGCCACCTGACAAGACGGGCTTCCTGTTCAAAAAGGGGGAGCGCAACACGGCTTATCACCGCCGCTGGTTTGTCCTGAAGGGTAACATGCTCTTCTACTTCGAAGAGCGCGACAGCCGAGAGCCCATTGGCGTCATCGTTCTTGAAGGATGCACCGTGGAGCTGTGTGAGTCGACCGAGGAGTTCGCCTTTGCCATCAAGTTTGATTGCGCCAAAGCTCGTGTGTACAAGATGGCTGCTGAGAACCAAGCAGCCATGGAGTCCTGGGTGAAAGCGCTGTCAAGAGCCAGCTTTGACTACATGAGGCTGGTGGTGAAAGAGCTGGAGAGGCAGCTGGAGGAGATCCAGGAGGCGGCCGGAGGTGGCTTTGTTGGGGCTGGAGTTGGAAACCTGCAGGGCAGGCCCAAGTCCTCAAAACGAAACCATATGGGACGGTCCAGGTCTGGAGCATCTTCTTCTTCATCTTCCTCATCCTCCATATCATCATCATCAAGTGTCCCTCCCATGTCAGCCTCCTTCTCTGCCCAGAAGAACCCACAGGATGAGCTGCAGCTCATCTCTGGGCCCTCCAAGGAGAATGGAGTTGCATGGAGTAAACCACCAGCTGCCTTGGCTAACGGCTTTGTGGAGGGATCTTCATCCTGTGCGGTATGGGAAAGCTCTGCAGACCCTGCGAATGTCACTGGTTACGGAGCTGACGGAGCGAGGGCTCCGCCTGTGCCTCCCCGGAGAAAAGGAGCATCTCTCGAAAGCCCCGTATGCCCTGGAACCGGCTGCTTCTCCAAACTCCATGACTGGTACGGCAGAGAGGTGGAGGAACTGAGAGTGCAGTGGCTGCAGAGCCAGTAAGCTTACAGAGGTAGATCGCCTCTTTTTCCACAGTATATATCATTCCTTCCTGATCATTCTACAGAACCCAGCAATAAAATGAAGTGACTGAATGGAAAAAGATGGAAAAAAAAAAGCATTTGAGATTATTTTAAAATCCTGTCAGAGGGAAAAAACTGTCATAAATGTTAACACTATCCTTTGTATAAGCCAAGAAATACATAATATGCTCTTTTGTGCACAAATCGAGTTACATTTGCCAATTGCAATTTTAAAATCTGCAGTATTTAAAATCATAATTCTTGTATTATATTCATCAGTTTTTCAAACAAGATGCAATGAGTTTAGCCTTGATTGATCTTATAATAGATACAAATAAAATAATATGCAGCTTTATATTTGCTGTGACCTTTTCCCCTTAATAAGAACCGTGAAGGTTCTCATTCCTTTCTTATCATTCTGCAGAGATTATACATGCAAATTACTTTGCTAAGTACTTTGCTAAGTATGTGGACATGGTAACTGATAAAGTCACAACAGGAAAGTCTTTTTATGAGGAAAGATGAGGTGATTTCTGTTTTGTAATAACAATCTGGAGACGTTGCACAAGACAAATCCACATAGTTCGATGTTGTTATGTCACATTAACCACGTTATAGTGCAAAGACAATTCTGCAGCTTTATGATTGAAGTCCCAGTTTTGTGCTGTCCAGCCTTCGCTCCTTTTGGTGATGCAACTTTTCAAAGCTGTTTGGACTGAATGTTTGAATCATGTTCAACCTAATGACTTGGGCACCGGGACAGTTTTCATATTTCAAGTTATAAATTCAGGATTTTGAGTTTTGTTCAAACTGCCGTAACACTGAGATACTTCACTATAGTAAGGTGCAGGTGTATGTACTGTGTATGGCCATCACCAGGTATTTTTTATTGATCTAGGTGACATGGCCCTTCAAATCTTTAAATACCCGAGGGTGAGAAGTGCCACAGTCTACTTGAGGTCCAATATTACCTCAGATATTTTGTTGTCATTCTTGAAACAGGCAAAATTCTTCTAACCACAACAATATAAGGTACAAAAAATGTGTTTTCATTTCATTACTAGGCTACTTACTGCCATATTATGCACTAAATTACTAATTAAAGAGGTCAAGTCCTCTATAGTAGTTGGGATCAATGCATATAACTTTGATACAATAGTCACTTCTGCAGATATTGACTGACTCTGTCTGCTTGAACCTTCCTTTTACTGAGAGCTTTTATGAATGTCTTTAATATTCTGTTCATTTCCACATTTTTATGCTTTCTGTTTAATTTGTTTCTGCAAAGCACTTTGTATCTTTGTTTAAAAAAGTGCTGCATAAATAAACTTTATTATACATATTACAGTTTCTCAGAATTTCTAATGCACTAACTACAACACGTCATACATTAGGATATTTTTGTCTAAACATTTAACCGTTTTCACCTAATTACACATAATTTTTAAATCTGAGTCAGTCTGTTTTCGCACACAATTGCACATTTTGTTCACTGGTGCGAAAACAGACTGACTGCTAGGAACACTCCTTAACACAAGTATCTGATCAGTCAATTGCATGGTAGCAACTCACAGCATTTAGTCACATGGTCAAGACAACCTCATGAAGTTCAAACTGAGCACAGCTGATCTGGGATTTTCCCACACTATCTTTAGGGTTTAAAGAGGCTGGTGAGAAAAATAGGATACGTCCAGTGAGCAGCAGGTCTTTGAGCAGAAATTCCTTGCTCATTTCAGAGTTCAGAGAAGGCAACAGCAATTCAATAAACCACTTTTTACATCCAAGGTATGCAGAAAAGAATCTCTGAATGCAGAACACATCTAACCCTAAAGCAGATGGGTTACAGACCATGCCGAGTGCCACTCCTGACAGCTAAGAATGGGTGATAACTAACTATGATAGTTGTAATAACTATCAGACTAATTCACCAAAATTGGACAACAGAAAATTAAAAAAATAATTTCTTTTCCAACATTCAGATCATGGTCAAAATTAAGCACAAAATAGATGAAAACATGGATCTATCCTGCCTTGGATTAGCACGTCAGGCTGGTGATGTAATGGTGTGGGACATATTTGCTTAGGCCAAGCAAAGCAAATATGAGGATCATTTACATGCCACAGCCTATCTGAGTATTGTTGCCAACCATTCCTTGATGATCAAATCTTCTGAGTGCTGCTTCCAGCAGGAGATCACGCCAATTGGTAAAGCTCTAATCATCTCAAACTGGTTTCTTGATCACGACAAGGAGTTCACTGTACAGTCACCAGATCCCAGTCCAGTAGACTTCCTTGTGATGTGGTGGAACGGGACACTTGCATCATGGATGTGCCACGAAAAAATTTGCAGCAATTGTGTGGTTGACAGAATTAATAATGCTATGCTGAAGTTTTTCATTTGAGGAGATCGACTAATACAAGCCCAGTACAGCAGCAGCCTTTATTGCTGCTCCTCCTGCTGCTTGTTTTCAGCATAACCCAAGCTAATTGTATTATATTGTAATTACCAGGAAGAAAAACACACCTTTGGTCTCATCTCTACAGTTATAACTCATATCATCGCTATTCTGTACCCCTGTTTATAGCTTGTCTTCCTCACTCATATCTTTCTCAATACCTAGTTTGCACTTTTATTGTATTGATTAGCTGGAAACGGTAGGCCTCCCTGTTTTAGACCTTTATGTTCACTGCCTGATTATCAAAGTTGACCAAATGTTATTCAGTAGTCAGACTTGAATTTGAACCTGTTTAAATCCTCCATCCTCCACAGCCTGTCAAATATCCTCCAGGTTACAGAAACCATATGAACCATATGAACCTTCATATGGTTCACTCATATTCTGACAATATTGTTGTCTATGTTTAATTCTGCACAGATTTTTTTTTTGTAGATGGAACAAACGGTTTTAAGGAATTATATTAACAGCCCTTTGGGGTACGAGGTGTTGATTTGCAAAGCGGTTTACATGCAGGTCAGGTAGCAGGCCCCCTTAGCACAGTTCTGCTCATCGGAAATAATCCTAAAAACAGCCGGAGGCAGCAAACTAAAATCAACCCCTTTTAACATTTTGGGAGAACCTGAATTACAGTCTGGTGAATCGTAGACAGGTCTGTGTGAGTCAGCACTGGCGCTGAAATATGGAAATAGTCTCATGATCACATGTCATGTGTGCAGAAAAAAAGGCCCATTTAACCTGTTTTTTAAATAACTATCGGAAAGGGTTTTGAGGGATCTCTATATTTTGTGTATTTTTTGTGGCAGTGTGAGAGCTGAGACATGAAGGTCAAAGCAGCAGAATCACTATATACACTTTAAGTACCATCACTGCTTTCTCGCCTGCGCCTGTAGCATTGTGATCTGGTTGCTGAAGCTGCCTTCCTTGCTTTAGAGACTCCAAAGCCTTTGCTCATTTCCACCAGGAGTTTTGTCAAAACTTCAATTAAGAAGCACTGAACTTTTCCAGGTAAGTCGCCACCTTTATTTCCCCCCCACAGGCGTGCTTTGCTTCCCGCGTAGAACTTCTGTGCATTGTGGGTGAATTACAATTCACAGTTCAGCACCTGAAGCTTTAATAGGAATTCTGTCTACTGCTCCACCTATAGTGGCATGACTTTTACAAAAAGGCAGGCAGTGCTGCGAAACTAAAATATCCACACCCTAAATCTAGCAGCAAGTAGGGCAGACTAAAGCAAACCACTTTGTGATTTTCAACTGGACTCTCTTACCTTCATCTCTCCTGTTCCACTCTGCTTGCACAGCTTCACCTTTTGGCAGTCTCACCTGGCTGTGTTAGAACTTCCTTTGAGCTGCCTGTGAGCATGTCAAATGCTTAAAAAGACTCCATTCAAAACCTTACTTGAATGAAATTATGTAAATGTTACCGGCAAGATGTATTTAAAATATCAACAATACTCTATCACCACTCTGCAGAACAAAAATATCTTACCTGTCAGTCTTTCGGTGCTTTAATCTATAGCAATGCACCGTATTCTGTACGAAATATGAATTATTTCCCTTTGAGGTATAATTCAGAGGAAGTATAGCCTAAATTCACACAAAATGGGAAAACTAAAGTACTCCAGTCACAACCTTGTATTTTACTGCCTCACTCTGCATATTACTGCAGATCTGCAGAGTGCCTTATGTCTTGATTATCAGAACGGAAACTATTTAAATATGAGAGCTAAAAAGCACAACAGAATTAAAATGCTCGGGTATGATGTGGCATGGTTAACTATAAGTTATGTACAGGTAAATGATAAACACATAAACATAAGGTAGAGTTTTTAACAAACTGATCACTGGACTTCAGAGTTCCTTCTCTTAATTAATCTGAATTTTCTGTGTGAAGTCCTTCCAGGCTTCTGCACATGAATATCATTAATCCATGCCACCCATCCACATCCCCCATGCAACTGCCACCTGAGAGAAAGTTGTTATGATACGCGAAGAGATGCGTTTTGGTGTGCTCTGGTGGCTGTCTCAAACTTTAACTGGTCAAGAAACTACTTACTTTGCTTGTCGTGACTGCACACTCAGTGAGGTGCAGTTAGTCTTGGGCTGTTAGTTGATGCCTTCTGCAACACGTTAGTCTTGCAGGATTGCAGGTGTTGCTTACTGCCTGCTCTGTTTACCTGCACCTCCTGACCTATTAGTGCCTTAATGAACTGAATACTACCATGTAAGTAGTAAGACATTTAGGACGACAGTGGATTAGATGATTATTTTTATTGTTTGTCTCTTTTTTCTCTTACAGAAATGGAGAAGCACATTTTATATAACTGTATGTCTGGTGTCTGATACGCTCAGTTTCTCACTTGCAAAAGGATTAAGAAATTCTTTGATGATGCATGTTTGACATTTTCAATACAGAAGAGAGATGTGTCTTTCGTTGGGTTGCCATTAGCTCTGCAGCACATAAAAAAGACACACACAGAAACACACGCACTGAAGACTAATGCATTTTTCTTTAAGTTCATTTCACTTTTCTCCTAATTTAGTTTTGAGAGCAAGCTTCCCCCTGGAAGTGTTTTTTATTTTATTTATTTCACTGTTATTTCACTGTTAGTTCTATTTGAATATGCATGCATATCATCGAATACATTTATAAAAGACATTAAGGGAAATGCACCTATTATCTTTTCTAGTTTTTAAAATTTTAATTACAAAGGTTTTACACCTAGTTTAGTTTTTATTGCCACTTCCTAGCTTTTACATCAGTTTTGACACAGCATGAGTCTGAATGCATACAGTCATATTAAATAGCTATACAGACACAGACTGCACACATCTCTCCTGCATCTTTGTGAGCTGTTCCGCTTACTAGAGGAGATCTAAACAGTAACACATAAACACATATTCACACTTTCTCTCACCAACTGCATTTCTAAATTGCAGTGAAATTAAATCATTCTTTGAAGATGCATTTCTGCTTTTCAGAGAATAAATGTGTGACGTTCTGCAAGCTGCCAGAGCATTTCACGGTGGCCCGAAGGTCGTTTTCATCCTGCAGTGAACCGTCAGTGAACATGCATTGAACTTGAGCAGCAAAGTCACAGCAAACACAAGAGAGCTGACGGACCTCTCAGGCATGACTCTACAGGGTGCATGGTGAGCACCCCAAAGGGGAAGTGCATGTGTGCTTGCTCTTACTTTCTTTCTGTAAAGCCTGTACATGCTTCTAGTGGAGTCAATCGGCATAATGCTGACTCCTCTGGAAGAAACATGGAGCACAGAAGGGGAGACTGGAAAAGAGGGGAATGAAAAACATGAGCATGAAAACGCATAGTTAGGCTTTTTTTGTACCTCAAGGTTGCATTGTAGATTTATTGCATGACGTATGAAACATTTTCTGTGTCTGTCCTTGTGGCAGCAGAGCTGATTCTGCTGTATGTCTAGTGATGCAGAGGGCCATCAGTATTGCCCATAATGGATAACAGTTTGTTTAACTTCAAGGGTTTTCCCACTTTGCAGGAAATCACAGAGTAAGACTTGCTAATCACTTTATTGAGTCTGCTCCAATGCTGGTCCCAGAGCACAGCACATCCTTCTCACCACAGCAGACTGATAGAAAACCTCTAAATGAGGGGAACTGTTATAGGTGTGTGGTGCTCTTGGTGTATATGAATATTTAGTATTAAACTTTGGATGTTAAAATGAGAGACTTTACAACGGGCCTTTTCAAATTTAAAATTGCTGACACTGTAATTCTAGCATATCCAGTCATGGAGCTGTTCACATTATGTGTGCGTTGTGTTATATTCACAATTGTGTTATTACACTTGAAGCCATATATCTACAGCCACAATAGCTGACTTTGGTTTCTTAATTTTGTCATGAAGTCTCATCTCCATTCAAATCACTTTCTGACCATGGCTCAGTTCCTTCAGTTTTCATTAGTGCACAACACTATTATCACTGATACATGAATGGCTTGCGCCGAAAAGGGGTAGGAGTGATACAGTGTGATTTTATGTTTTGTTTTTTTCAAATTGCAAAATGTAATATTGAGACAGCTTTCATTTTAGCACGTATTATTAAAATTCTAGTCGGATGGGTACATTTTTTCACAACTCCAAAAGTTCGTTACTGTAATCGCAGACTGAAGGAATATGTGACTGTGCCAAATTACCACTGTCGTGCAGTCTGATGCCTCGACTCGCTGGCTGGGTTCACAGTGGGTGCTCTGGCTTCCTCCTTCAGTACAAAGACATGCATGTTAGATTAAATTGTGATTCTGAAATGTCAGTAAGTGTAGCTATACGTCTGAATGGATGGACTAGTGACCTGTCCAAGGTATATCCTGCCTTTGCTCAGTGACAGAAGGGATAGACTCCAGGAAATGTAAGTTTCTTGTGTAAATATCCAGTGATTTTTAACCAATTTCCCTTTTTGATACCTTAAAAAAGACGTTTTCTATAAACAGGCACACGGTCCTCATGCACTGCAGTCCGTCTGCCATCAGATGTCACTGTTTAACAATTTTAGTTGGATATTTCAAAAATAGCTGCAAACTTTATACTCATACCTGACAATATAAATTAACGTTTTTTTTTATTAACGTCACATTTAAATGATCTCCTTACTTTAAAGTATAGCATAGTGCAGATCTACTGAGTTAAAGCCACAGCAAACAACATTACACACCTGCACAGCTGTTTTGTTAATAATATTTTTTTTTAAATGATCTGCATCCATAAATAAAGTACCAAAATAAAGGTACAATAACTAAAAGACTTCACCTAAGAAACTAGACACCTTTTGCAGTAACCTGCCCAGGATGGTATTTACTAGGAGCTACTTCCTCCCTGATAATTTCAACATAAAAGTACATGCTTAAAGCTAAACACTGATGACTCAAAAAGTGTGTATTTCATCTATGTATATCACACTTCTGTCATAAAATGTGTCCTTACGACAGTTTTAGAAGATTATTAAATGATACATTTACAGCTGTGGATACATCTCATTGACTGAAATCAGCTGAGACACAATACAGTGTTTGTGTGCATAAAAATGGGTCAGTGGTGGCAAACATATAAGCATGTTTGCACAGGAAATAGGTTGCTGACACTGCTGGGCATAGTGATTATAGACCGCCCAGCTGTCCCAAACATCCTGTGTTTGTTGTGAGCTCATTTAACTTCATATTTTTTGTGAATATGCAGTCATACAGGATGACAATAAATTAAATGATGTGTGTGTTTTCAGGCAGATTGTGCCTTGTTTCAATATTTGGTGCATATTCCTCAATAAATTCATATTGGACTGTATCATCACAGTGCCAGTGAAAAGTGGCTGTAAGTAATTTAGTTGGTGTGCACTGAGCTGTACAATTAAGAGACCAATTTCATGCTGTTTTATGCTTGTCTTGCGCCACATGCATGTCACAGGAAAATATCCGACAGCTGCAGTTTGCAAATAGAATTAGATGAGCACATTCAGTTACTGCATTTTTAATAAATTCTGCATTTAAACAGAGCATTTGCTAAAAGCAGTCAGCTGTTTAATACTTGCCACATGTATAATTAATAATAACACAATCTAAGGTGATGATAAATATTTACTATAATGTGAACAGGGGCCATATTGCATGCAAAGTGAGGATATTGTTAGCAAAAAGACAACTGGAAACTAAAAGTAGGCGTGATAGAATTTCAGTTGACTCAAATAAAAATAAAACCTTGACTTTGAAAACCAATAAAAACGAAGTAAAGCAATATTGCACTCTTATAAAACACACTAACAATAAATAAATAAATAAATAAACAGGAAATGTCTCCAGTTTTAATCACCACCATCTAATTTCGGTCAAATTTGTCAACAAGCCCCACATTTCTTCATGATTTCATGTTAACTGCCGACACAATGTGATGTTTGTTTTGTAATAGCCTACTTACTAGAAACACCCACATATTATAATAATTAAAAAGACTGAACCTGAAACTAATGAAAAATGAACTAAAAGTGAACTTTGGAAACAAACTGAAAGGAAAATATAAAGGAAAATTCATTAGAAATGCAAACCAACAGAAAAAAAGTAAGGTGTGGTTTATGTTGATTTCATGTATCACTGTTTCATCACAGAGGGTTCTGTTCTCATCTTGTACTAGAGATCTTAAACAGCAGTGTATGCGGTTTATTGCAAGACTCCACAAAGATCGCCTGGTTACATCTGCTCTTTGCTTGAATTTAAACATAGGACTTTAAATGTCAGCTCGCAGGACATTGTTACCTTGGCTGTACCTTTTACCCACAGCAAACTTTGGAAGAACTCAATCTGAATACTTTCCTGCACACAGATGGAACAAGCTACAAAAACATATCTTATCTGATTCCATTGGAGCATTTTAAAATGTTATATTTGTGTATCTGCAACTACTCTTTCCTTCTGTCTTCTCATTTACAAGAAGTCCCTTTAGGGGTGTCCATAGCAACCCCTAAAGGGACTTCTTGTACATGGCTTTATTCATTTCTGAGCATGTATACTGTGTCTTTGTGACTTTGTGCTCTTAAACTGTATGCCCTTTGTTGAAAAGAAGATCTCAATCTCAATGGCCATCTATTTGAATAAAACAATTTAATTCTACTCTTTCTTTTGGCTGCTTCCTTTAGGGGTCACCACAGTTGAAGATCTGCCTCCAGCTGACCCAGTCCCTAGAATCCATACCATCTGCACCGTCCTCCTTCACTACATCCATGAGCCTCCTCTGCGATCAACATCTTTTGTCCAGTATATCCACTGTCTCTCTTCTACACAAGTCCAGACCATCTCAACCTTGCCTCACGAACTTTGTCCTAAAACCGCTCAACCTAAGCTGTCCATCTGATGTACTCATTTCTAATCCCGTCTATCCTGGTCACTCCCAACAAACATGTAAACATCTTCCACTCTGCCACCTCCAGCTCAGCCTCCTGTCTTTTTGTTTGTGCCACCGTCTCTAAACCATAGATCATAGCAGGTCTCACCAACATCCTGTAAACCTTCCCTTTCACTCTTGCTGTATTCATCTGTCACAAATCACCTCTGACACTCGTCTCCGGCCCTGCACTCTCTTCTTCACCTCTCTTGTGCACTGTCCGTTGCTTTGGATGGTTGACCCCAGGTATTTAAAGTCATCCACCTTCACTACCTCTACTCCTTGCAACTTTACAGTTCACACATGTGTATTCTGTCTTGTTTGTACTGACTCTCCATTTGCCCTTTTGGTTGGACATTTCCCGTGTGCCTGCATGGGGCTCCTCCTCTACTCCACCTTCCTCTCACAGTCCAAAGACATGTTAGACTTATTGGTCATTCTAATTTTGCCATGTAAGGCAGAAAAGGTGCCTTGTAAATGTATGGTTAAAAAAAAATCTAGGCTAAATTGTTTTTATGGGGCAGTAAGACAAGAAAAGTACATTACATTTCACTTTGAATTTTTATTTTCATTTTGGTTTAGTTTCAGTTCCTTTCCTGTGTGGATCTGCTCATTTCAGTTTAGTTTTTATTGTTGGAAAATGTTCTGTTTCAGTTCAGTTTTTATTAGTTTCAGTGTTACTTTTGGTATTTTTCTTTATTGGGGTGGCATTTGTCAGTCTATTACAATGCAAACACTTGTTATCATATAGACATTGCAGTCTCAATGTACATGAAAAAAGCAAACGCTAAAACTAAGCACATCACTTAGGTGGTTTTTATTCTAATAAGTTTTGTAAGCACACAGTTTGTTTGTCTTTATTTAAAAAACTCATTTTTAATTCTTATTTAATTTAAGTAATATATTTTCCACTTAATATTTTACTTTTGTTTTAGTCTACTGTAATAACGGTATTACAATCCGGATATTGCCTCCTTAACACGGACACAGTCTTATTTTGAAAATACAAGTACGGAAGTAAGTTTAATCGCGAACGCTCACTGGACCGCCACACTCTTTTTTCTTTTTTTTGACGGAAATGAGGGCTAACCATTTTTTTCCGCGTCAAGTTCGTGGCTGAAAGTTTTCTTCTTCTTTCTTTTTTCCCCCCTTTTGCGGAGGACCAGTCGCATGCAGTCACAATGAAGGAGAAAGCGAAGGACTTTTTATCGCACGGCTTCTCCTCCGGTGTCCACTTCACGTTGCTCTTCACTGACGTCGTTTAGACTTACTTTAATGCACAACACATTTCCGTTATGCGAAGTCCAACTTGTTGGTTAGTCGTCGTGCTGCGGTGGGTGCCCATCCGAGATAACGGAGAACGTGAGTATGTTGTGGCAGTAACTTTCACCCTCCTCCTCCCTCTCCCACACTCTTTTCTTAGCATTGCTAAACTTTTCTTTCTTTCTTTTTTTTCCCTTTATTAAATGTAGCCGCATGGAGACTAATCACAAATATGCAGCAGCGATGTGAACATTTTTTCTTGAAGGTCGAAAAAAGAAATGTAAAAAAATTTAAAAAAAAAAAACGTGGTCGTGCATAGTTTAAAGGGTCTGCAGGAGCAGCTTCCCGAGTGGGTTGCATGCAGGCGGTTCTGGCGCAGATTTTCCTTTAATTTTTTTCCCTTTTCCCCCTAAAGTATTTTATTTTTTAATAGAAATTAACTTGGTCCTGTCAAACCACAGAACAGCTTCTTCTGTCTCAGCGAGCACAGCTGTCACAATATGCACACATGAAAATGTGCAGTTGGCAAGTTTGTAACTAACTCGATGTCACTCAAAAAATGTTTAAGGCTTTGGCGCAAATTTACTCAGCAGTGGTCGCCATGGTGATGACGCAATACTCATCCCACTGTCCCTTGATTTTAGTGATTCGTGTAAGGTATTTAAATACAGAGACAGGCACTGATAAAGTGCGCTATAAGAATACCGTGTTAAAAACGTGCATCTGAAATTTAGTTTGCGCCTGTTCATGACTGCTGGATGGAGATTAGAAACTAGTAGGGAGAAACCACTTGGTTTAAGAGTGCAGTGCTGTGTGTGTGTGTGTGTGTGAGAGAGAGAGAGTAAATCAAAGTACTCATTTTGGTGTGTGTGTGTGTGTGTGTTGGAAGGACTTCAGGTCTATTTCTGGCTCATGGCTGTGTGTGTGTGTGTCTTTGTTTGCACCGATTCCAGCTTTTAGAGCTTTGAAATGAAGGTACTTTTGGGAAGGTGAAGACGTGTTGGCCAACGTTAGTTGTGATGGTTCAGTTCAAGGTGTGTAACTGTGGAGTGCTTTATGTGGCAGCGTTGGTCTGTGTGTGTACTACAGGAGCCCGATCCTTCAAAGTAAAAGCTTCACTAGCTGTGGTGGTTGCTGAAATCCTTTGACCAAAAATGTGTAGTAAAGAGCAGATGGAAAACTACATTCTAAGATACTTTTTGGAAAATATTGGGGTTATGGTACAGATGGAAAAAAAAACAAAACACCAGAGGCTGCTAAACATGCTACTACCAATGTATTAGCATTGGTAGTAACATTGGGGTTTGTTTTGTTATATAAGTGTTATAACTTGGGGAGTACCACATCAAGGCTTAAATACTTTTTTTATTTAAAACATTTTCATGCCCACCAGATATGTTTTGCCCTCCTTAACCGCCATCAAATGGGTACAAATAGCATAAAGACATGCTGACTGTTTAGGTCGCTCATTACATTACAGCATTATATTGGAGGTAATAATAAGCTGTCATTCACGTTAACGTTTTCTTAGCATAATTCTGCTTCTTCTACATTTTTCGGTGTTCATGTTATTTTAATTTTGCCCGTGTGTGATCAGTATGATCTAAACAGGTGCTGAAGCTTACCTGCAGGGTACATATTTACCTTGTGAGGTCTGCATACTTTGATGACTGAGTCATTTCGATGCAACAGTCACACCTTGAGCCACAGAGGCACCGAAGACAAAAAAATATGCCTCTTGGGTGGTAAAGTAACACGGCTTTGTATGAAGTTTCTTTGGCTGGTAATTTTAACTCTGTCGAGCCAACCCGACAGGGTTTATGCCAGACAGGCCTGCAAAGCCGGTAGAATATTTAATGGTGCATTGGGTTAAGTGTGGGATAAAGAGCGATGCTGAGCGATGCAGGTGCAGCTCTGGCTACGTCTTCTGTGCAGAGATTAATGAATTTGAAAGGCGAAAGAGAAACAGCAAGGAGTTTAGTTCCTGCTTCCAGCATGAAGAGAATGTTATGTAGGCCATACCAGCTGGAAAACAGTGAATCATATCAGGCATAAACAAAAATGACTGAACTGATTGCATCAGAAGGTGAAACTGTATTGAGTCATGAAATATTCCCTTTTTTGTAGTTTAACCACAACTTAAGTCTTTTGTCTGTTGTGATAGTAGCTTTTGTTTGAAAATACATCCTAAAAAAGTCTTCAGTCTTGGTCGTCATTGTTATAAGCTGGTGAAAACCCTTCACAGACTAAAGCCTATCTGTAATCTTTTTACAGCACTTTGCAGCACTTCCAGATTCCTGTTTGGCTTGTGTAGTCTCAAGCGAAACTGTTATTTCTCAGAAAAAAACCCTTTTACTTCCCCACAGATTTTCTTGATTTCTGATGCATGGATGCATTGGTTCTGTCTTCACTTCTCTTTTGCTCTTTGTGGTATTGGCTAAAGTGGGGGTGTCACGCTCATAGGGCATATGCAACCCAATTTGGCCGTAAAACCGTATTAATGCAAAAGGAAGAAAGGGAAGAAAAAACTGAATATAGTTGTAAACAACTACAAGTACATTCTGAAAATGTTTTAAAAAAAGCTAAACAGACACATGCCATTAAAAATGAGCTGGAGTTGAACATTATGCCTGACCTTTGGCATTCGTGTAGGGAGTTTGCTCTCGTTGCATTTTACTGATCAGAGCGGAGCTATAGAAGGAACAAAACCTTCACATGTGGTGTTTTTGTAACTAAACAGCATTAGTGTTTTATGACCTTTATTAATCCGACAGCTTGGTTAGATCAAAATCCAAAAATCCAAAAAATCCTTTTGGCTTTCTGTACATTTTCATTCCTGTGCTATCCAGCATTAGCAGTGCATTTTGTTTTCAGTTTTCACACTTTGCAAAGCCATCCAGTGGCTCCTGGGGCGCATGTTTAACACCCGTGGACTAAAGAGGCGGTGTGGTGTACACACATAAGCATTCAAACATAAAAATAAATAACAAACCTGAATTCTGTGGCTCCTCCTAGCAATTCTGCCATCATTTTTTCACCACCAGAGTATCTTGGAGTCTCTTTAGAGAGAAGCATGACTCTTTTCAGCATGATTATAACAAGATTTTCTCCAACGTGATATGATTACTTGGTTGGGGATTTTATGCAATACACCGCATTAATGTCCTGGAAGCTGTCTGAGACGTATTTCCTTGAAAGAAAGGAGTGCAGCTTCATCGTGATTATTTTTACTTTTTTTTTTTGAACCAGTTGTGCATCCAGAAATAAGTAAGAGTAGTGAACTCTGAAGCTTTGGCTATCAGATGCGGATCAGACACTGTCATGGTTCGATGTCTTGAACCGAGATGTTATCAGAGTCAGCTTTTCCGCTTCCCTCAGGGGTTCTAAGAAATCCACTGATGAGACCACGAGAGAGGTCTGACCCACAGTGGCCCTATGGGGAAGAGGGAGGAGGGAGGAGGCGGCAAAAGAGAGAGGATGCCATGGGAGATAATTTGGCAGGGAGCTGGGAGTTGACTGAGAAATAAAGAAGAAACAAATTAGGACCAAAAAAAGAGGAAGGAAAGAAGGCTATTTTCTGGTCATAATAGACTTTCTACAATAACCCGGACATTATTGAGCTGTTGGTGTATGTTTATGTGATATGACTTGCACAGCTTTTGGCATCTGAAGCCTAAAATTTTAGCTTTAACTGTGGATTCTCACCACAGACACACACAAACATATACATATAAGGCGTTCACTAGGGTTAAGTACTTGCCTGTGTGTGAACACGTTTGTGCAAGTGTTAGAGAGGGGATACGCATGCGTGCCTGTGTTTTTTCCAAAACAGCAATAATTAGAGAGTGTGTGTGTGTGTGTCTGTGTGTGTGTGGGTGTGTTTTTTACTCCAATGCACCCTTGTTCTTGTTGTTGGAAGAATGTTGATTATAGTCTTGATTTAGCTGCAGCAGCATAAGGATCTTACTTAAAGCATGTGTGCGCTTGTAGGCTCGGCATTTGCTGGACATTGATGGATATGTGTGTGTGGGTGGTTGCACACAGTGAAGGTGTATGATGGGGTCAAGAGTTTGTTTTGCTTTCAAGTTGTCCAAAGAAACACTGCCCGTCATGACAAGTTTTTCCAGATTCCTTGGCTGTGTGGTGCAGAGCTGGAGTTGGTCGCTGCATTTAAACTGTGCAATTCTTTTGTTGTTGTTTCATTTTTTTACAAAAATGCTAAGTACTTCATGGTTGTAGCATTGCAAATGTGAGAATTTTCTGCCCTTGCACGTCAGACAGAGCTGTGTTTTTCTATTTAGCAGAAATACGAGTCGTGTCTCAGCTGAAGTGAAAGTAGGATTACATTTCTCACATAAAATGTCCAGTTTGCAGCAAGTCACATAAGTTTGTTCCCATCACAAGCACAGAATTTGCTATCAGTGCAGAAAAACAGGATTCTTGGGAAATGTCTTTGTGCCAAAAAGAGGCACTTTGTAAGGCCTAACACAGAAACTCTGTTGGCTCCTTATAAGCCCCAACGTAGAAAAGTTTAGACTCCTGAATTAGCCTTCCGGGAAGTCAGATGCCTGCAGATGATTCACTGCTGATCTGAGTGACTGATGGAGTCAATTATGTCTCAGCCAAATCCCGACAACAACTCAAAACAGTTACACACAGATAGAGTATTGCACCTCTTAAATATTGGCAAAGTGAATCAGAACAATCATGTGACTCATTCATAAAGTGCTTGTGGATTTCAGGCAGACATGTGCTTGGAGTTTTGAGTCGTGAATGTTTGAATCGACTGAATTTTTTTGATTTGACTCAGTTTTAGTGGTAAGTAGTGAGTCAAGAATTGTGTCATCAGCTTTTCCGAAACTAAGCCTTTGTTTATCCCTTCCAGTAAGAAGTTGAGTTCGAGCTTTCGGTGACAGTCGAGCTGAGAAGCTTACTTAAACTGTTTAGAGATTCACTGTGTGGATATTTAATGTTCTGTAATGTCCACGTCAGGGTTTATTTTGCAAGGGATCAAAGCGTGCGTGCAGGGAAAGTTTCACACAGGGTGCGTGTGCTTTTATTTTATTTTTTTTACAAGAATCAGCTTTTGTGCCGCCGTGATAGCTGTGAATTTGTGAATTATTGTATTATTGTAAAAGCTATGTCTGGAAGCATTTGAGAGAATTTTGGCAAAAAATGACTGTTTTTTAAAATTCAACAGTGAATTAATTTTTGTGTTTAATGTTTAAAAAAATCGCCCTCAATGTGGGGATGTTTTGTACCCAAAAGGTCAGAGGTAAAGTTTTGACTCGGTCTTTATGCCTGTGTGACTGGGGGCTCAGTTTTTTAGTGATCTGTTTGGATTGCAGGCAGCCATTTCTGTTGTGAGTGAGCCTGGCCACTGGTCTTTGTAATTATTCATACATCTAATTATTTATTGATTGGCAGTTTCGGTTCTCTATTGGAGTTGAGTGTCAAAAGTAATATCCATATGAATGTCAGCATGACATTTCTTTGTAACAAGATGATCAACCCACCTGTCAGTGTTTTTTGATATTGTGACTCATTTGTGTAGTTTTAGGGAAAATAATAATAACTAAATATTAAAAGTCAGGAGTGTATATTTTATCCTGTGATGACACAGAAATGCAACAGATTTGTGACACATCAGTGGTGAATATTCTCTTGTTTTCTTCTTTATGTTTGCATTAGTCTGCATCACAGAGCTGGAGAAATCAAGAGGGGATAAAAACAGTGGTCAAGACTTGTCTTTTGTATTGGGTACACTGTTTCTTGCTATACACTACATATGGGCAAATTGCTATTACTTAAGGAGGTGGGGGGCTCAGGCCTCTGCATTCCAACAACAATAACACAATGCTGCTATTCTTAAGACACAGAAATAAAGTCCAGCCACTTTCTGCCTATTTCCTGTGGTGTGGGAACTGAGACAGGGAGGCAGGTTGGGAAAGTAGGAAAACCAAAGGCTGGGTGTATGATGATAAGAAGGAATTCAGACTGTGTGCTGGAGTAATCCACGTTGAGCACTGGAAAACAAAACTGGGGTTTTAGCTTAAATGAAACGGTTAATATGATGATATTATGTGTCCTGACTAATACACATCCTTCCAGCTGTCCGACATCCTACCAATGACTAATACAAAACATCTTTACACAATCTGCAGTCTGTCATTATCCTGACCCTGGCATGTCAAGGAAATGCTAAAATATAGGGCTCGTGTAGCAACAGGCAAAAAAAAAGAAAAAAGAAAGAAGAGAGAGGCAAGTTTTGAGTTTGCTTTGATTGTGTGGATGTGACATGTGAGGAGGGAATGAAGTCAGCAGCAAATGACAGGCATCACAGACAGTACAGGCCTCAAAGCTGACAAAACACAACACACAATGAGGTCTGTGTTACAGGCAAACAGTTCATTACAATCAAGCCCGGTAAAGGTCTCATTTGGTGTAACAATTCTCAGAAACAGCGGTTTTAGATTACAGCTTTAGGTTTTGTTAGTTTTTTTCTTTAAAAAGAAGACTGGTAAAAATGATTTTTACCAGTGGTAAAAATCATTTTTACCAGTGGTCTGATCATGTGATTTCTGATTGGGTCACAGATAAAAACCTAAACTGCTCATGAGCGACTAGTACGATTAAAGCAGGCTCCACACGGGCAGACGTTTCACTGATTTTGGTCTCAGTTTCACAACTGTTACGCCCCCTGCTTTCACTCCACATCTAACGTGGAGATTTTTTTTTTACAAAATTTTACCTTCAGATTCTCCTGGAGCATCGATGTGAAGTATTTTAGCTTTTGGAAGACTGAACAGTTTATTCCAGGCCCCATCACCATCAGCATTTCTTGTGGCCTCTAGTAAGTACATTTAAACCACTTGAAAAGCCACAGTGGGTATGTTATCTGTTCAGCACTGTAGTGGTATTTTGAAAAATTCATATCACGCTTGACATTATGAATGGTATATAAGTACATCCGATGTACTGGCCAGCACTGAAGCACATGGAGTTGGGTTTACATTTAGTGCTCTTTAATCTTTCTTATTTTTTTCAGCATTTTTGAGTCTTTATAAGGACATAAATTTAAAACACATCGATAAAGAAATCTCCAGGTCTGAAGAAACACGTTTTCAGAATTTAAAGCCAAAATCTAGTTTTTGAGCATAAATTTAAGCATCTGTCTGATGAGATATAATACAATACAATAAAATTTTATTTATATAGCACGTTTAAAACCAGGGGGTACACCAAAGTGCTTCACAGTAAGGAATAACGGTAAATGATTACACTGAACAGTAAGTCATTAAAACAAGGTAAAATAGAGAAAATGGAGAAAAAAGCAAAACTGCACCAATTTGATGTTGATGATACAAAATAAAAAAACAAGCACTGGCAATCCAGGATGTTTGACCTGTTTTCTGATAATTCAATGAAGTAAACCTGAAAATGTGCATTTTGGGGAAACTTGTGGGATAGATGGCTGGTCAGCTTATTTTCTAATATAGGAATATTTTAACACTTTCAATCTTATGCCATGGCAAATCCAGATTTGCAGACTTCTGTAGTGTGATTTCAGTCTCAGTTTCAGTATTGTTACACCCCTGCTCTTACTCCATAGCTTCTTTGTGAGTAATGTAGCTACATCAGAATTGTTTTCCTTTTCATGTGTTAGACAAAAGGTTTCCTGCTCATTCTCACAGAGCAACAAGTTAGCATTTGGAACAGGGATTACAGAGCCAAAGCTTCTCCATGTCTTTGTGATATCCAGATTAAACCTTTTATAACAACAACACTGGTCTCTGGCTGTGCCTACTGAGATGTAGTTGCAATCGCCGCCTTCCCTCGTGTTATACCTTTGAATCAGCTGATGCTTTCCTTGGGCTATGGGAAGTTAAGCCCAAAGTTATCTCATGTTTCAGCACTACTTCCTCCTTTACAATATGTTCTTCAATTATGTAAGCTGTGTGCGTCTCGCTTTCTGCTCTGTGTATTATCAAAGCTCTTTCACATCTCACTTCACACAAACAGGAACAGTAAGCCTCAGCCAATCCGAACCCTGCGACTGTATGTATTTTTCATGTCGGCCTCTGCTTTTATGCACCTGATCAATCGGCCTCAACGCAGCTCGTTGTGTGTAGCTGATGTCAGGCCGTGCCACTTTGGCGTGATGCAGAGCAGCTTGTTGCATTCAAGTATAAAACATGAAGTGAAAGGAATGGAAAAAAGGTCACATGGTGTCGGTTTGTGTTAACTGGTATGTTGCCTATCAGTACAGCAGGCAGTTGTGCTTGTCAAAACAATATTGATGGTGGCTGTATTAGAGTGAATTCCTGGACCTTTTTCTCTTGAAAACAAACTTGGATAGTTGTGGTATGTAGATTTTTATTTATGTCGGTTTTCTATTTTTTTGTTTTTTATGAATGTTCTTGATCAAACTTGGTGGGACATTTATTAACTTTATGTACATTTAAGGCCATGAAGCAGTCTCTTCACAGGCATGGTGATATATTTTCTTAGTTTACCGACCAAACTAGGGAAGTTATGAAAGTATAAATTTGCTAGTTCGTATCATAGACTGTACATAAAAGATGGAGGCTGTCACCGAAGCAGTACTGATTAATTTCTCGATTCCTCTTTTTGAAGTATCTAGTTTAGACTATTGGTCACTGCCAGTTTGTCTTGTCACTAACTTAACAGCTAACAGTAGAAAACTTGGTTAGTTGTATCTAAAATCTGATAGCAGTAAAAAAAGAACTGTCACTCAGTGGTGTCCACATGTTCTAAAAAAAATTAACTTAAAATGCTCAAAAAGGCACCAGCAGCACAGACACGGTTGAGAGGATGTGAATGAAGACTAATTACTAGAAAGCTACTGGTTATAATGGTCTCTGTTGGTATACTTGTCAATCAAGGCAGTCAAAATCTAAATTGTTTTATTCATCCACGCTACAGTTATTAAGGAGAAATAAGCTATAGAGACCAAAGCAGTTTCTGTATCAGGCTGCTAATTGCTGCTGCTTAAAATGGGATTGTAATGGCCCATTTATGCTCACCGTTCTCACTCTATAGCAGCAGTGTTAAAACATAGCAAAAATGAGTAATCCTAATACTAAGATCACTAGTGACGACGCGTCTCAGTGGAGTGATGGCAAAAAAAACAATTAGCGATTTCACATCTTTTCAGTTTCATATTGTGACTTGGTTTATTTTTATCTCAGAAGCCGATAAAAGCTGACCCATTTCCTCCCATTAATATCATGTTGATAAGAGCTAAAATTACCAGCTGTTCTTCAGCGGGAACATTTTGTATCTAATATGGCTTCGTGTGTGCTCTCGTATATCTGACCAAATGATCATGTCACAAGCTTTCGGTGCTGAATTATGATCTGACTTACATTTTTTCTCACAACAGTTTTAGCTTAGCTGATGTGATCATATGATTTTTTTTTTGTGCGTGTGGATAAAAACCCTGCAACTCTAAGCTGAAGGTCCGATGCATAAATCTAATAAACTGCACCTCCAAGGTGCATCGTGCAGGTCATGGGGAACCTTGTCTTAGCTGTGTCACAAATGATCTCGGTTTTGCTTTGTTCTTGTGGAGAGAGGATGCTTGAATTGTACTTAATTATATATTTATTTAATGACACGGTCTGCGGCATTTCTCTGAAAAGAAGATCATATGCCAAATTAGCATCAGCCACTTTCGCATATCATCCACCCCCTTAGTCTAAGTTATAAATACCCTATAGCTGAAATCACAACTCAGCTGTTGTTTTTAAACTTCTTTAAAACTTGTAGGGTTGTGCAGGAGTTTGTAATGGCTTAGAAGTAAATGCTCATTAACACAGAGTTTAGTGGGATGCTTTTATACATCATATATTTCATACTCGTTTGGTTATCTGAGAAGCTGTTTTGGGGAATTATTATTAAATTATTAAAATACATTATGTAGTAGTGAAGAGACAAAAACATGCGTAAGCATGCCTATTGTTTTCCGATTATTTTTTTGTTATTCTTCTTCTCAGGAGTTGGATCACAACGGATCATCGACAGATGGTTATAAGCTAACATTACGCTAGCTAATGTTAGGCTTAGGTGTCCTAAAAATGACACTTTCCCTCTGATAAATAGATTGATTATATTCTCATATTATATGAAAGTTTATTCACCAAGTGTCCGAGTCCAACGACCTTAGCTCCACTCCAAAGACTGGTGTTGCTAACAGCGGCAAAAAAAGGATCAGTAAGAAAACAGAATTCAGTTGATGGCAATCTGCAATCTACTGACATCTAGTGGTGAGATTTTACACACTGTACCTTTAAATTTAACGTATTTGGTAATTATTAAATAATCAGTGTGGTGTGACTGTATGTATCAGAGTAGATAAATCGAACATTTATAAAATAATTTAGAGGTTATTTTAAAATATCATGATGCGTATTGTGTACTGCGATTTAGCCTTAAAATACGAGAGCAGAAAAGTTCCTAGAACTGCTTGTTTGTTGTGCTTTCACCACAAATGCGTATTCATCATGCTCTCAGTTAAATATTTTAAGTAACAGCACTTGTACTTGATATTCTAGTTCTCTCTTCACCCCTGACGTAAGGCAGCACGTTGGTGTGCATGTGTGTGTGCATGTGTGTGTACATGCACGGTGTCTTTGCATGTGTGCGCTGCTTGCCAGGGCAGGGCAGGGCTTCCTGTTGCTGTGATTGCTGCCCAGGCAGAGCAGAGCAGTGATCCTTTGGTCTCCTTTCCTCTCGTGCTCTGCCACCTGGACCTTCATCCACAAACCTGGCGCCGTCTCCTCTCCTCTCAGCTTTCTCCTACTTGTTATTCTCACTTCCTGCCTGGCCTCTCATTATCCGCCCATCTGTCTTTCTCTCTGTCCCTGTGACTGTTGTTCCTCCTCCTCTTCCTTTTCTCACTGCTTTATTGCCTTCTCCCCCTCTTACAATCACTTACTGTCCCCCTGCTTTATAAGTTTATCCGTATCTCTGTGATTCATTCAATGATTTAGGGAGTGAAAATTCAGAGGTAATAAAATCTGTTTTTCACCCGAGTTCCTTGGATGCACATGTTGCTGTGTTATTTTTTTATTTTTTGGCTTTAGGTTTTTGTGTGTGTGATTTATATGAATTTTCCACTGCAGTTTTTACAGGAAACGCCAGAGTGTTTGATGTCTCTGCGAGCCTCTATGCCATGCAGATTAATTGAGTCATAAGCAATAGATTGGATCCGGCTGATCTCGGTAATAAGGCTCGGGCTATATAAAGGTCGGACGGATGTGGCTCGCTGTAAATTGCATTTTACTTAATGAGTGTGACAGTTAGGACTGCATCCTATTTTTTGCAATAATGTACAACTAATCAGCACATAGAGGTGTACATGTACACACATTCCCAGACTAGTTGCTCACACATCTGTATGTTTGTGTGTTTTAGAGCAAGAGCAAACAGTTTAGCTCATCGCCCAAGAATCTGATATCTATTCATGTTTAAGTGTGTCTGAAAAAACATGGAGTCTGTGATGTCATGTCTGGAGGGTTCTTTTGAAGTTAGATGTACTGTTTTCTGGCATTATATCAGTTTTTGTAGTGTGAACATTTGACTGGAGTGCAGTGTTGGAGCTGATGTGTAGCAGTCAAGTAGTAACTAATGTTTATTTCCAGTGTTGATAAATCTAACAGATCTTCTTAGTAGCTCCTGTGGTTGTATTTTCCTCCTGTCTTTGTGCAAAAAGGAGTTCAATTCCACTTCTGCTGTCATTAGTTTCTCATACTCACCTTTTTATTCTTATAGTTTATACAATTTCTTCACAGCTTGCTCTTTAGG
Source organism: Oreochromis aureus (assembly GCF_013358895.1). Lineage (NCBI taxonomy): Eukaryota > Metazoa > Chordata > Actinopteri > Cichliformes > Cichlidae > Oreochromis > Oreochromis aureus. Next base: position 13,973,434 of record NC_052953.1, read on the forward strand.
GAAAGTTCGCTTGATTTCCACTGTGGATTCAGTGAAATTGGAATTTTTTGTAAACATTTTTTTATTTTAAAATGATTTGCTGATTAGTAGAGCTGTAATCATAGAGTTGGCTAGTTGATTATTTAAGTGATATTGTTTACATGACTATAGGTTTTGACAAGCCCCGGCCACACATGCCTAGTGACTGGTGATCCCCTGAAAACCACAGGTCACTCTGGAAAATGTGTATTCCTCAGTTGAATGGCAAGTGATTGCTGGTGATTGCTGCCTGTGTGGTACTGCACTGAAAACCTGCTTGAAACCAAGCTGCTTGCCAGCAGATTGTTGTGGGTGTCCATAGTTTGCATGGAAGATGCTGACTTGTTTGCAAACATGTTTGCCAAGTGATGTTAAAACTGTGAGGAGTGTGATGTAAATTGAGAACAAGACGGGTTTTCTTCAAAATCAAACTTGGATCTTTTGAATCACTTTACATCTCACTCAAGTTGGCATCTTCCATGCAAACTATGGGCGACTGTAGAAATCTGCAGCCAAAACTATCACATTGAGGTTTTTGGTATAGCATCCTGTTTGTGACCAGTTTCAACTAGAAACAGCCACCTGTTGGGGAATACATATTTTTCTTCAGTGACTGGAGGTTGCTGACCCCTAACTTTCATAAGGAGAAAAGTGCAACACCAATAGCCTTCCCGGACCAGTTTAATGGTAGTTTAGCAGTTGGAAAAGAAGACTACATTATGAAAAATGGTATGCTTTGAAACATCCAAATGTAATCTCCATAAATCTGCTAAGTCTCGTCTATTTTTCCTGAGTCTAGCATGCTTTTTCCAGTTGTTTACAGTGGCAAAAACAGCAGTAGCAACATAACAAGGTGCTAGTCATCTTTTCCACGCTGTGCACCTCTTCCCAGCTTAACCAGCTGTCCAGTCAGAGTGGAAAGACGGTCGAGCAACACACTGACCAAATGTCACAGAACAGCAATGAAGGACAAGTTAATGCTGCTGCTCTCTGAGTATTTATGCCTGCACCTGTTTAGCAACCAAAGTGTCAGAGTTGCTGAGGCTGTGCCTCTTTGGTACTACAAGGACTCTGAGCTGAGTATTATCAGGAGTGCCGAGTGCTTTTAGCGTGAAAAAAACCCAACAACTCCGAGATGTACAGAATCTGCTGAAATTAAATAGATACTGTTTCAGAGAACTCATTGACATATAGTCAGCTTGTCGGTGTTAGCATCTTCCAATATTGTTATTTTTCAGTATGCAAGGTCTGATAATTTTACATTGGCAAACTTGAGTTGAACCACTTAAAACTCAAAGACATTAAGTAAAATTTAAGAAAAGAAATTAGATAATTGTGCTATTTGATGTTTACCAACATCAGATGTTTTACATTTAAGCTAAAATTATTTTAATTATGCTTTTTTTGCCATATGACTCGGGCGACAAATCATTTCAGCTTCAGTTGGCAGCGGCACTCAAAAATTCTCCCCTATACGAACTCACAGGAGCCTCGAGATCAGTTTATTGGTTAAGTAAACTTGTTTTTAAAACCCTTTAAAATCTTATTTTACGAGGTAGTTTAGTACTTGTCAGACTTGTAACATTTTCCCACCCAGTCTGCATTTCGGTTATGCATCCAGCATCTAGTGGCCATTAGAGGTGCTGCAGCACTCTCAAACCAGACCCCTACCTCCTAATTTGAATACATGACCTGAAAACTCAGGTCACTTCAACACTTTCATGGGTGTGTGTGTGTCCATTGCATCAAACGAGCTGTTCCCTAATGGGGACAACAGGGTAACTCAGTGGTGTGTGGGAGCTGATACCAGGCCTGTGAGATATAAATAGCAGGCTACATCCACCAGCAGCATAGATTATTATCTATGAGTTGTAGTGTTATATAAGCCACAGTCTTGGGAGATTTTATTTTCTTGGTTTTGCTCCAAAAAAAGCTTTTTCTTTTCTTTTTGAGAAGAGCCATGTGATGTTAATGTTTGTGCAAACAAAAAAAATATTGAGCAAAAGATCATGTTGTCTCTGTTCCCTGTAGACCACATCCAGGACGCTGTTTACTGTAAATCATACTGCTAGCACTTCCATTTAGTGGGAATAAAATGCCGCAATATAACACATGAATTTCCCCAGTAAGTCCTGAGTCATGAGGTTACTCACGCTAACAAGATCGATTCATGTCTGTGTTTCACACATCCTGTTTCCTTCCGTCTTGATTAAAATCAGACTCTTTTATGTCCACTTCTGGAGCGTGTACATCATGACTATTAGGGATAGATGAGAGCTGTGTGACTCATTTTGGTGTCTTGCAACCTGACCTGGTGTGGGGTTAACTTTACAGGACAAGGTCAGGATACAGTTTTTATATTCACTGACCATTGAGCTAATTTGGATAATGATTTAAAATTAGTGCCTAAGTTATTATGGAGGTGTTTCAAGATGGCTGCCGAGTGGTTAGGCTTGCTTCTAGATTCTAGAAGGACTTTGCCTCATGTCACATGCTTAGAAAAGATTGTTTTATATTTGTCTAAATGTCAGCAAGTGTGACTAGCTGCTGCGCTTTGACACTTGTTTGACATTTTGCATGTGTCCATTAAAGAGTTGTGTGGTATGCGTCACTACCTGTTTGCTCTTTTAAACAGCAGTGGTTGACTTGCTGCATCAGTAGTTTCACAGTAGCATTTGTTTGGTTAGATCATTTTTCTCTTTTTTCTTCTTGCCAAAAAATCTGCCGTTGATCTCGACACAGTGCAGCAGTTCCTCAGGTTGTTTTGTGGTGTCGATGGGGGAGAAAAAAGTGGTGCCAAATTTCTGTAAAGCCCACGAGAGAGACGAAGAAAGCAATCAGTGTGCCATCGCGAGCGTGCGTGTGCTTCGCAGAAGAAGAATGTGGGCATTGTAGGGGAGGAGAAGGAGCTTGAGGGAGTGATGAGTAAGGTGAAGAAGGAAAAAAGGCAGGAGTGCACAAATGTTTTCCAGTTGCAACTTCGGGTGTTTGGATTGGCTTTTTTTTCTGTCGTCTCCTGCCGAATGCTGTCTAGGAAAGCAATAATACAATAACAAAACACTGAGGCGAGGTTAGAGGTCCCGGATAAGAACAGAGAAAGGAGACACAAACACTGTGTTAGCCTTTTTGTTTCCCCTCACAGTTTGAATATGGCTCTTCGTCAAGGTAAAAAGTCAAGGAAGTTTGAGTCCAAACACATCTGGAGATCCTCAGATGACAGAGGGGATGAAAAGAAAGGGAAAACCCTGGGAACGGAGACGGCCAAGACCCCAATGGATACGGCGAGAGGAAGTGTGTGTCTGTGTTTTTGTGTGCATGTGTGTGTGTATGTTCTCTAGGCAGTGCTGAGTCATCGCTGGGCTGGCCAGGCAGATAGAACCAAGCTTCTAGGAGGCCAGCTGAAGGGGCAAAATGAGGCATGCACTGAGCATGCTCTAAAAAAGTACAGGAAGGGAATTAGTTGTTGTGACAGGACACATCCAGGAACTTTAGTGACGCAATATTTCACGATGCCAACTTTTCACTGCCTCATTGACGTACGTGTCCCCTTGATATGTTTGATGGTACTAATGAAAAAACGGCACGCTTATTTTAAGATGTGACCTCACGACTTTTACAAGTCTTCATCTCAGCAGGTTGTCGCTCAGGACACGCAGAGAAATTAGATAACGAGACGTGTTGCTCCATGTTTTGGCCCGACCACAGCGCGACCCCCATCCCCCCACCCCCTGTTTCTTGTGGTTGTCTGTGATCTGTTGGACCACAGTCTGTGACAACCCCCCCCACCAGACACAGAGACACAACAGCCCACACGCACCCATATGCAAAAGCACTCTCTCACACTTCCTGTATGCCGATTAGACTCTTCTCTGCAGCACTGGAGGAAGATGGTATGTACTGTAGGCACATGTTGAAGTTAGAAGGTTAAACTCCTGTTAATGATACTGCAGTTTACGTCTTATAGTCTAACTGTTCAGCTGTTGCTCAACACTTTATTATGGAAAGACATGCAGGGCAGAAAAAGAAGCAGCTTATATATAATGCATGTTGACTTCTTTGCTAAAAGCACCTTGAGGTGTTGTTTTTGGTTTGTGTTCTGGTGAAATATTCTACGTACTATTCTATATGTGTTCACCGCTTTACTGTGCAACACATAAGAAGAAATCTGGCTAGTTGTTGTATCCCACAGTTTCTTAGTTACACCATGTGTCTGCAGTGTTTACACATGCAAAGCAGCCGTTCTAAGATGAAGCTTAAATTCACTTATGTATGTATGTCTGTGTATGTGACTGTATTTCTTCCAGTGGTGGGTTTGAGTGTCTTATAACCAAGCACCAACTTCCAGGTTATAAAATTAAGCCAATGTAGAAGTGCCAAGAACTGCAGATGGCAACTAAATGCTATTTGAAGGTGGTGCCAAAAGTGAGTCAGTCGCCATAGATTCTAGTGCTAAAATGCCCACATTTAGTTAGCGCAGAAATGAAACATGTTGACAGTTTAGCACAAAAATCAGTTATGGTCTCTACAGATGTTTTTTTCCCTTCAGAAGTTTCTTTTTTCCTGTTTCCTGGCTAAATCGTATTAAGACTTAAAGTTCGGCGTCATTATGGGCGTCTTATGTCCATTAGATGGAGTCAGGAAACATTCCGTTTTAGTTAACACCTCGCTAAGTAAGCTTGCACCAGCACCAGGTGATAATGCCACAGCTCTGCTTTCTTGTTCCAATATGGCCACGTCTGGATTGAAACAAAAACTTAAGTACCAAAATGGGTGCTCCAAAAGTCCACACAGCTGATATCACAGTAGCTACATCCCTTTTTTTAAAAAAAATATCCTATCTTTGGCTCTTCCTGTCTGCTTCAGAATTTAATATGTCAGCATTTTAGGACTTTATCTAAATGTCCAATCATATTTGTCTTCTTTCATTTCCAGAAGACACAATTCTGCTTCTTTATTCTACCGAAAATGGGACTCTTTCATTGCCATCATTGGCTATATCTCTAAACGTCACTTGAATCTTGCTATACCTGAACAGATATCTGGACAAGTCGTGTCCAGTTATTCCAGCTACCATTTTGGGGTCTCTCAAAACTAGGATGAAAACCCAGTCATGCCTGGGCTACTCACTTCCAAGTCAACACACTTTTATGTCATCCTTATGCTACATGCCCAAAAGTGTGTTCTCCCTGATCCCCTATATCTATGTGTTTAGTATACTCAAGGTCAAAAAGGGATAAACACACACACACACACATAGCAAATGGGCGTTTAAAAAGAAAGAAAAGAGAAGGGCTTGTTGAATACTTAGGAATACATCCTTCCTTTATTCTGATGAACTGTGTGGTTAACAGCTTTAACCACACAGTTCTTTTAAATTACAACAGTACTAGTTTTTTAACGGTGGTGGACAGGTTGAAACACGTGTGCACTGTACAGGAACAGAGAAAATGCATGTTAACTTCTTCATGCACCGAATGATGCAGTACCTACAGTTGATAATGTATTTGTGGGCCCTGATGAGTAAAATGGTAGACGGCTTTTGATAGTTTCAATTTACTGATTATTATAAGAAAAGCCACAAGTTTATACAGAGAAAGCCTTGTGAGATTAGACTAATCAGCAAACACTGAAGCACTGTGCGTCAACAGAAGCAAGGAAGTGAAACGGTGCACACAAAAAAAACAAGTAGCAGAGCCCTACTGTAGGAGGCCAAGCCTTCCAAGGCTACCCGAACACATCAAGTTCAGTGCAGTATATTACCACATGTCACATCTTTACTGTCTCACTCATAAAATGAGGTCGAGTGTGTGGATGTTTAAGGTTGGATGATTAATCAGTTTAAAATTTTAAGATTTTGCCATATTCATTAAGTCCAAACTCAGTCAGTGTTTACTTCAGCTTGAGCAAAGATTATGAAAAGCGAGGCTTTGGTCAACAAGAGCTCTCCAACAGAAGCTAAAAACTCTTGAAAGCTTTCAGGAGGTTTATTAGATGTTGTCTGCAGCTGTTTTTCTCTCCAGATCTTTGAGGGTCTCTCACCAAACCTGGTTTCGGCAGCATATGACTGAAATGCCCTTTGGTTGACTGCTACGACTTTCTGTCTATTAAGTCAGCTTCTGCCTGGGCCCCTTGTTGCCCCCCCCACCCACACCTGCAGATGTTGTGGTGGAGGCTAGCTGGCAGAAGTGGTTACCCTTGCGAGACAGGTTATAGGGTCAAAAACGCTCGTTAATATGGGCCTCGCTCTCTACCGGATGAGCTTGTCCCCCTCCACCAACGCCACTGATTTATTTATTTTTTGTGTTAATTGTGCTTAAAGAGTATACGTATAATAAATAAATAAACACTTTTGTTTTCACTACACTTATGATGTTTGTTAAGTTAATGAATAATCGTGTTGTTTGTGTATCGTGTTTTAAAACATGAGTGATACACTGGGGGGAAAAAAAACGGAAGGACCATTAAAATAGGTCACGTGTAAATACACAAACACACAGATGAACATATAGGCAGTGTGGCTGATTGAGAGATTTTCTAAGCGTACTTCCTCAGTCAGGGCCTCATTCACCTTCTGTCTGACTGACTAATTACTGTTTCCATTCATAAAATACTTGAGTTGCCATCATCCATATGAGTGGAGGTTAGAACGCAGTTTCTCCTTTCTCTCTGCTCGCCTCTGCTGTAGGAAACAATTTCCTGAAATTTACTTAAAATGTGTACACTCGCTGCGTTTTCCCCCATTAACTGAATGGTAATCAGTTGTCCTTTGAGTGAACCGTGGCCCTGTGTTGAGATACTCTAGGATACTCTGGTTGATTGCCAGAGATTTTTTGCAGGCCCATGTAATCCAATTTGTGCCGTTACAGATCAAGCTCAGATGAAATCAGAGTTTTGAATGTTCTTTCTTAGTGTTTGAACTGTTTTTAAACTTTGAAGCAGTTCAAAATGTGCTGTAACTGTTGTGCCATTTCCCATGTTTAGTGCTGCATGTCTTGCACAACCCTCCACATTATCCAGATCTAATTGCATTCCCATATCTTGCTCTCGTTATTTGCTCCTCTGGCTTTTTTCGTTCTTTTCGTCCATGCTTCATCCATTCATTTCTCTTACCCGCCTTCTTTTTCTGTTCCGCAGTGATTCTCATCCACTCTGGTTACTGCAATGAATGGTAACACTATCCATCCAGCCAACACCACAACAGCAGCAGGCCAAGGTGTGGCAGTTGCCCAAAAAGGCTGGACGGAATTCTGCGAGCTGCATGCCATCGCCGCAGCCCAGGAGCTGGCCCGGCACTACCGGAGTTTTGCCAGAGAACGACCACAGCATGACGTGCTTCCACCAGAGACCTTTTCAAAGCAGTTTACCGACCTCTTCCAGCAACACTTCTGCTGCGAGGTCGACAAAGACGGCACGCCACTTGGTCAGAACACAAGCTCTGCCGCCTCCGGTAGCGCTTCCTCATCGTCTCCAGTGGTCCTTCGTTCTCAGCCTGTAATCACTCGAGTGCGGACTTTGCCTCGGGTGCAGGACTATCGGGAGACTGGCAGACCAAATGGAGGAGCTGCTCCACTGACTGCGTCACCGAAAGTGGAGCCGGTGGTGTTGAGCCGGGAGCAGGAGCTGCCACTGAGATGCGCTGCGGGAAACTCCTTTTCAGGATCTCGCACAATTGGCAGCGGGACACTGGTGATTCATAGCCATAGCAACGAGGAGATCTCTGGCACAGATCATCGCCAGGTATCTGAACGGTACTCTTCTGACTCTTTAACCTCGAACCCTGAAAACTCAGAAGTCACACATTTCTCTTTCAGCCAAATCCGGAAGTCTGTAAATAAGCTTTTAAAGAAATCACCCCAAGCCAGTCCGCGCTCATCCCGGGACCTTACTCCTAGGAACCCCACCACCACCAACAGTAATCTTCCAAATAATGGTGACAGAGTGGGTGCAATTTCCTCCATCAACGAAGAGGTGTCATCCTCTTCTTCCCACTCCTCTGAAGCCACACCCACAGCTGCTTCACACCGTCCTAGAATGAAGGAGCTGATCATGGCTCCTTTCATTAGGTTTCGCAGTAAAAGGCAGAGGCGATCCGAGGCGAGCGGGTGCTGTAAAGAGGGCCAGTTGAGGTACTTTCTGGTGGACGAAACTGTTTCAGACTCACAGCCCCGCTGGCAGCGTTGCCACCTGCTGGTCAGGAGGATCAGAGACATTCAAGGAGGAAGAGGAGCAGGGGAAAGTTACCAGTTGGAGCTCTATGATCCTCCAAAGGTAGAAACACAAGCTTTTGCACACTTTATATTCATTGTACACACGATTCACTTAACTCTAACAGCTCAGCTGTGGTTTCACATGATAATATGTGGGCTTTTCTTTGAAAACAGTACACAGCAGGTGAAAAATATTCATTTTTATTTCTAAATAGCTTTCTGTACAAATTTGACTCCTGGGGTTTCCATCTGAAACAGCTTCATGACTTTTGCTTACAAAGAGAAAGATAGAGAAAGATTTGTCTTGACATCCTTATCAGTGGACTGGTGTTTCATGTAGGTTTAGGTGATTTCACAATCGTTTATCGTGGTCTCTCTTTATCTGCCACATTATCTGCAGAGAAATCGTACAGATTAAATCATTAATGCTGCAATGTGTAAGTATTTTATTTTGAAAGCTCCACTGCTGCTAACCAGCTAGTCCCGGCCTAGCCCATCTCACGTGTACACAACTACTCATGTGATCACGAGTTAAACTAAATATGTGAAAGAAGTATCATTTATATCATGAATTGTAAAACCCTTGTATGATCTTCTGGCCTGATTGCTCACCTTTGGTTGCATGCATGAAGTGTAAGAATGGTACCGATGGCACTATTCTCAATTTTTTCCAGTTTATTTAGTCAGGCTAGTATGAATACCTTTATCTGCCTTTATTATAATTTGGAAAAGACAAAAGAGTACGAGTTGTTTAGTAAAATAATTATTAAGTTGCACACTTTTTATAGTTTTCTTTTGGTCTCTATTGGACATAAAAGTCATCGAAGTGTGTGGGGAGTGTCTAAGTCAAGAGGTTACAGAAATACTGTTTAGCTTGTCAGGCAACTAAACATATAAAATTATGCCATGATGTTGCAAATTAAAGGAGATTGCAAATGGTTTACTTTCTTTCTCGGCACACCAGACTAGAGTTTTTTTGCCTGAAAAGTCACGGTGTAACCCCTCCTGTCACCTCATATCCTCCTATGGGTGGATGATTCAAACAAATAGAATTTAGCTATGTTAGTGTGCAGCTTTTGTTAACTGTGTACGGAAAGAGACTAGTCATGCACTACAAGTGCATCCTCAGTACTTTATAGATATGAGCGAGAAAGAAAGAAAACAAAAAATGTATTTTCAGAAATTTTGAAGAAGTCAATTAAAAATATCGTCTCCTGATCTACACACATCACGATTTATCTTCTTGATGTTTAGTTTGATTGCAACAAGCAGATGCTCATGAAAACCACTCATCGTTTTCTGTTGCTGCTGTTCTACGTACAGGAGAGCTTTGCTGAGTTTCACTGGATTGTGTCTGCCGCTTCTGCAGATGTGCATGTGTTTTTTTGTTTTTTTTTTAAATAACCTCTTCTCAGAACTGCTCACACTGAGACATATTACAGCTGACAGGTTCGTCATCTTGTGTTTCATATCTATGCATGGTAGGTCACTAGATCTGTTTGTGTCAATAGGATGGAAACCCACATTTGCCTTTAAAGGGCTGGGTAAAGTTTGCCAAGCAGTGTCACATACTCTTAAATTAACGCACACACAAAAACAAGCACACACACATTAAGGCACAAAGTCATTTCCTGTTTCCAGCTGTTTAGTTGCAGGGGTTTCCCCCCCTCCTTCAAATCATCTCTTTTCTCTGCCTGTGTTTGTTTTTGTTTGCATAAATGGTATTTTTACTGCCTCTAAGAAGCTCCTTTTAGTGAATATTTTGCCACATGACAAAACAAGACGAAAGCTGTGATGACATTTAGCTTTGCCTCAAAAAAAGTCTTGTCTTACTGGCGGTTTGCATTTCACCTTTGCTTCTGGTGATTGATTATATTTCAGTGGCATCTAGAGGGAGTGTTTTGATGATAAACACAAAGCTTTTTTTGTTAACCAAACTGAAAACACAAACTGAAAAGATATTAGTCATATAGTCACAGCTTAGTTTAAAGGAGAGCATGAGCTTCTGGTTCACTCATGCTTTCCATGCACAATAGGGTCATCACAGTTCATAGATGATTTGTTTCACACTGGTACCCTTTAAAGATTAGCCTAACTGGTTTACCCTTTAACCTAGTTAAAGAAGTGGAAATTAAGATGCTAGTCATATGAGATAGATTTAATCAGTTCGTACTTCAGTGACTATTGTTACACATCCCTTTATTAATATACATAAATATACAGGGCATTTCTGTAGCTCAGAAATATAGCTCAGTATTTTCTCGCTGTGACATTTTCACTCGATTACATCAACGAATCTGCAACATTCATGTCTTCTTTTAATCCTTGGTGAGTAGATACACCTCCCACACTGTTTCCTGTTTGCTTGGGGTTTTCTGCAGCCAGTCACAACTTTTCTCCTTACACGAAGCAACCACGACATTAAAACCGTCAATCTAACATTAGTTAACTTACCCAAATGCCACCAAAACATCTCTGACCCTGTCAGGGCTGTGCAATGACCTGGTACCTGCAGGGTTGGCCCTAAGTGGATCGAGCTTGTTCACAAGAATCCCACAGATGGTTGGGCAGATTGGAGTCTGGGGTCTGAACAGTTTTGGTTTGAATATAATTGAGATTTTTAGTAGATAATTAAAAATAATGCTTATATAGCTTCAAATTTTTTTTACAGTTTATCAAAGTGCAGTTCAGATTACTGTTAGGTCTACGAGATCACTAACCGAGCTGTAGCTGCAGCAGGTGCCAGGTAGATGTAAACAAGCAAGGTGGAAACTTAGATGGATAACAACCCAACCCTCAAACCAGCAGTACTTTGAACTGTATGCGATCCATATGTTGGCTGCAACAGAGTAAACTGGCATATAACCACTGGAGAGGAGTAGTAGGTAGCCATGTTCAGCATATGTATATTCATGTTAACCTGCAAGTAAAGAAAGAAGAAGGCTGCTGCTGCTGCTAGCACTGCAAACATTAGTTCCTCACATAGCAAACTAATCTGATAATGTGAGTGAAAGTGACACATGTCAACAAGCTTTCTGACTTTTGGATTAGTCAACTATTATTATTTATTATTAGTAGTATTTCTTCCCATTTAATCAACCAGTAAATAAGTTGCCAGGATTATCCCTTCTGTATTGTACAGTGTATTTCCAGGGGGGTGTTGGCCTGCCACGATGTGTAGGTGGGTGGTGATGAATGATACGACTCAATGTAAGATGATTAGTTTTATTCACTAAAGTTGTCAGTGGTTTAAATGTAGTGCCTGAATGGTGTATTACTTCTTAATTAACACTTATTAATGCCAAGTGGCAATTGTAAGTTGGAAACATGACATCGGTTGTTGCTGTAAGCTCTTCACAGCACAGCAGGATGTATTTCTTTCTTTCTTTTTCTCTTTCTCTTTTTTCTCTCTCCCTGCATGCTTAGCTCCCCCCACAAGGCCTCATGGCATTAAACCCTGCAATATTTCCAGATGGGGCCAGCTGTGAGGCTGCATGTAGTTGCACACTTAGCCCCTAAACCAGTAATCAGAGCAGGTCGAGTGCTGTCCTGGGCCCTGCCATCTATAAGGCCACTGTGAGCAGAGTTTAGTCTCTTTAGGGTGTGTGCAAGTGTGCATTCAGACACAAATAGAGGTCCATGAGAGAGACATTGCATGCATGTGCATGTGTCTGAGGCTGTATGTGTGTCTGTAGAGTTTTATATTTAGCAGCCCTCGAGTCCTCAGCCGCCTACAGCCCTAACCATGTGTGTGAGGTAATTCAGTTGATTTCAGAGCCAGAGTTGTGCATGTGTGCACGTGCTTGCGTGTTTATTTAGAATGGGAAGACATTGGCAGGATTTGCCTGGCTGTTTGCAATTTTGCTTTAATGCATTGGTGCTGTGAGTACGCTCTCTCTTAATGTGTGTGTGTGTGTGTGTGTGTGTGTGCGTGTGTGTGCGTGCGTGTGTGATCTTGGAAGGCAGATAGATAAGTGCCTGAGAATGACCTTAAAAGGAAGGAGAGCTGTGGACTAGCATTCTCACATTTAATGTACACATGAAAACCTCATGCATTCATGCCCTTAACAGTTATTTAAACACACCAAGCTGGAATGCGTTGAGGTTGCTATTAGTACAGTTTCCCTATTCTGAATGAAAATTGGTGTTTCTCACATCTGTAGGCAATGTGTCAGTGTGTAAGCATGCACGCCTGCACACATCACACATATCTTGGCTGCACAGAACATAATAATCCATGAGCTGAGTACGCATGCATTTTTATTTATATCTTTATGTGTGAGAAACAGAAGTAATATCAGTGAGCTCATTTAGCACAAAGGCGCAAGCTGCATGGAAACTGATAATGAGTTTGCGTGAGAAAGCAGCAGGCAACAGCACAGCTGTCAGTTGCTTAGTACTAGCCTGAAAAGGCAATAAACCAATAAGATGATACCCTGTAAGATTTTATGCAACACATTAGGTTGTCTTCGACTATTACTGTTTTAGTAGGTCGACTTTAAAAGCAAAAACATGCTAAAGGCAACAGTCAGCAAGGTTACTTCTGGGAAAGATGCAGTCACCCTTCAGCCAAGTCCTAACAAATGTCTGTTTTGTCCTATAATTATAGTTAAAACTGAGGGCAGTTTCACTTCTGCATAATCTGAAGTGTTAGCCCATATTTAGGCCTGAAATAGATTTGAAACATGCAGCTGCTATAGGTACTGTGTGGAAGATTAAAGCCTCGATTACACCGTGAGTACACTTGGGTCCACACGGGCCTGAGTGATGTAAATTCTGTGATCAGACAATGAAGGTGAGTGTACACGGGGATGTCTGCCTGGCAGCCTGTTTACATTACAGTGCAGCGCACCCCAGTAGTCGACTTGAGAGAATGACTTCTCAGCTCTTGGGACTCCATCCGTGTCCGTGTCTGCAGCATGGAGTATAATCAAGGAAAAGTGAGAAGAAGTGCAGTTTTAAGGAACTGATCTGTGAATGCAGTTTATCTGATGGCAACACAATAAAGAACATTTTGTACCACATCATTTTATATCTCTGTACAGCTGTGAGAGTTATCTGCTTCCTCAGTGATTGCAAAGTTAATTTGTTATACTGTTTTAATATTCTACGGAAAAATAATGTCAAATATTGGTCATAAATTGCACATATTTATAGTAAAGTTGAAACTGTTTACTGGGTTTCATATTAAAATTGACATAATTAACATAGAATGTGCATTTTTAGTGTTTAAAAAAGGGGCAACAAGACAGATAATATATCTCTATATCTTTATCCTTCCGTCATCAGCAGCCTGTCAAAATTAGTAACTTGGTTTCATGTTTTAAGTATATCACAGCATCTGATCTCCTTCTTCAGATGGTTATCATACTGTGAAAATCTTATAGCCTATAATCCTCTAACCTAATAGTGCATTAAAATTACGATGGTGTTCTAGTTAAGGAACTTAACGCAACTTTAACTGCTTTCTGCTGCTTAGTTTGCTTAGTTTGGTCAAATTAGTAGCAATAGCACAATTGCTTTCATTTTTTAGGCTTCCAGGCTGCTGCTTGCTGAACCACCACTGTCTGTGTAAACTAAGTGAGTCACTGATGTCTCATCTAATGTGCACTCAAGTCCTGCCCGGTGTGTACTGGGATAGACTCCAGCACCCTGCAATGTTAGTTGGACGAACTGCAGTTCTTCAAATGGCCACTTGAGGCAGGCTCCAAAAAGCAAAATGTCCAACCATAGATTATTAACTGCCTTGAACAAATAACAATTCTGGTTTCTGTGGATGGCTTCCCCCTATCTAAAGACCTCTATAGGGGTGAATTTTTACGTGTAACGCGTGGCTACTTAGAATCATAGGTGTGCAAACAAAGGCAGCTGTAGCTGACTGCTGTCTGCTAATTAAAGTCATTGAACTGTTGGCTGTTGGTGCATTTTTATGTAAAAATCTTGCTAAGAAGATACAGACCATCCAATAACTTTGTCCTTCAGTTTTGATATGTGCATCTGTGTGATGCACCTGTACAGTTTATGGATGCAGTTGCTAACAAAACTTGCTGCCATTAACTGATAACTCTGTATGATCACTTGAGGCTGAAAAGAAAACAGCGTGGCGCTTGCCGAATTACTAACAGAGTGGCTTGAAAAGGCAGAATTAAAATGACACCATAGTGGCTACGTCCAATTTTCACACTGCTGCCAATTTAGAGTCATTTAGCCTTTTAGCCTTGTCTTAGGTCCGTAGGAATAAGTCAAGTCTTTTATTTGTGAGGGTACACATAGCTGTGAAATCATCTATAGTGTAAAAAAACAAAGTTAAGACAATGTAACTCTTGATATATTGCAGAAGTGAAAATTGTTATGTCAGCTAAAAAGAGCAGCAGTCTCCAAATTCTCATCTCGCCTCGGTGTTCAACGCTGGAACTTAATGTTACAAGTTCATTTAAATTATTTATTGTGATGAATGAAGTGTTTTATTGTGAGGTTTTGTGTGTGTGTTTGAGATAATTTGTTTAGCTTTTCCTTGCTTTGACTGTGTCTGTACCGCTGAGGCTGTTTATTCAATAGCGATTCCTACTTTTCCTTTCATCTGATGTTCAGTAGTCAAGGTTACAGACAAGGTTTGTGTCTTGCCAGGAAAATCGTGGCTCTGTCTTCCAGAGAGAGTTCCCACAGACTGCTACAGTCTGATATGTTTCCTCAGACCTCCTGTAGACTTCATCTTAATCATACGCCTCTCATCTCATCCCATCTCATCTCAGCTGCGCATATGTGCGTGCTTGTCCATTCACATGTGTTTGTTCCAGATCTTCTAATCTTTCCCACATGCTCTTGTTTCATGCTTGTGTGTACATGTGCATGCATCATGTATATTGTTGATTTTCGAGCAGATCCTTCACTGTCTTAATGTGTTTGTACATTCGCACACATACTTTTATGCATGTGAGCATGTATCGTACAAGCTTCTTCTTTGCCTCCCATTTAATATGTCATGCTTTATCATGAAGCTGCAGCCAAAAGTCTGAAATAGAACTTTCAAAAATGGATCTTCTGAGTCAAACATGATTTTTACCACAACGAATCAACAGAATCAAATGCTTTCTTATATGCATTAGATGCTGTTTTCTTTCAGTGAACATTCACTGCTTTTTTTCCCTCTGCACTTTCTTACTGACAGTAAGAGAGGAGTTTGCAGCATCAGTGGAAAATAGTTTTCAAACAGACTCTGGTGTCCATCTGTTCTGTGTTACTTGTTGTAATTCAGTCTCTCATATGGCAACATGCAGCGTTAATTTGGCTTGGCTCGTTGCATACCACAACTAAAGCCCTAAACACATGGGCCCCAGTCAGCTGTCCGAGAAACAGAATGAAACCAGGCGAGAGAGAGACGCAGGAAACACAACAGGAGGAGACATGAGAAAGACAGACTGACGGTTAGGCTGAAATCAAAAAAATATCAGAATTTATTAAAGTTAATTTTCCCTCGTGAAAAGTCTTCTCTTTGCGTTTCACACATAGGCATATTTACAGGCCCATTTTATCCATATCGAATCATTTAAAAATGCATCTTTTCTCACATTGAGACATGCATATTTTTAAAAGTTTGCCTCTGTGGTTTCTGCTGCTAAGCCGGCACAATCAAAGTGAATCGATTTTTATTTGTGCTGTTCCAAGCTTTTGCAAATGGCATTTCAAAGGCTCAACATCAGTGTGTTTTTCCATAAATAATGTCCTACTTCGTGAGGATCATATGCACAGTGTCGAGGCTTTACTGGAACTACAATATTTCTCTGCTACAAACTTTTTTTTTCGATACGTTTCCAGTATGCCGATGACATCGGATGACTACTTGTTTACACTAATTTAGAAACAAAGTCGATTTAAGCTTTCTCAGAAAATGCAAACCAGACTTAAGCACATCAGTAAAGAAATAGATTGATTACATGATCTAGAAAAATCTTTAGGTTTTATGTATTCTAGTAAACTGAATAACTTTGAGTTTGGGAGTGGTGGTTGGGCAAAAAAAGACTGCCTGCAAGACATTACCCAGCTGTGATTGTAAAAAACAAAAAATATAATGTTTTTCCATTGTCTGGCCAAACATTTAGTCAGTTGATTCTCAAATCGAATAGCAGATTGATCAATAATGGAAATATTACACTAGCAAAGTGAAATGCAATATGTCTTTTCTTCCAAGAGAAGCTCAATGATCAGTCTGTCACCGTTCACAAAGGTATTTAGAACAGCAGAGATTGTCTCTCTTCAGAAATAGTTTCCTTCTTACTCAGAACTGTCTTCATATCTCACCCACAAAGTTGTATCTTTTCTGCTTTCCAGGGATCGAGTTTCATGAAATCTTCAAATGATGCCTTCAAGTAACTGAGTCATGTAATGTGTGTGGGTGCGCTTGCATTTTTGACTATTCACCAAAGGTGCGCTTACCGCATGTATTTAGGTGAAAACTTTCAGGTAACGAATCCATTTGGTGGAACGAGACAGATGAAACAGACTCGAGACTAAATGTTCATGTTCGTGTTTGTGACGTTAAAGGCAACAAGGTTTGAAGAGGACAAAGGTTCTTCTCACATGCCTCAACTCGTCCTCACTTCCTCTAATTTTACATCGTCTGATCTCATCCAGCCCACAGGGATCTGAGGGATGTTTTGAAAGAAAAAAAATCAGGATAGTTAAAGCTCTGCAAAGACCTTACACAGCTAGCCAGTTGGCTTTGAGCATGTGTGGTTGGTTGGAATAATAAATGTTTTGAAATGTAATGGCCGCCCATAGTGACTCTGAAGTGAAGGAAAAACAGGTCTGTTTTGCTGGATGAGTTTATTGATGTCTTTTTTTCTTTAATGAGAGTTGTATGTGGCGCTACTGTGGATTTGATTGGAGGGTTATGTAGAGATTAGAGCAGGATTTTTAAAATGGCTTCAAGTCATAGTGGGGAAAAAAAAGATTGTCATAAGTTTTCGGCTTACATTACGTTCTGTCTGTGACCATTCGGGTAGTTGATTGATGGCTGGCCTTTGTGTGGGTGAGACGTGTGAAAGACGGCACACCCACACATTCTCAGGTTACTAAGTGAATAATGCCATGAAGTTGTGGTCAAAAGTTTATATACCCACATCATGGGCATGAATGTCGTGGTCATTTTTGGGCTTTTAATGATTTATGTGATCTATTCTTTTTTGCTTGTACAGCATCAATAACAACTCTAAAAAAACAAGAATTGGGTGCACAAGTTTGAAATAATTTTACTAAAAGGAGGATGCCACTATAGCTCACTTGAGTGCACTGGAGACTTCTAAACCAAAGGCTAGAATCTGTACTGCTGGGGGAACGATTGGCGCCATTCCCCACAATGTCTCCCTACTAATCTGTCTACTCTGTGCACTGTCATGTCAAATAGAGGCTAAAATGTCCAACTGTTAATATTTTAAAAAATGTATAAAATAGAGTTGAAAAAAATACCCAGGTAGCCTGCTCAAAAGTTATTTGTGGGGGAAAACTGGATTTTTATTGCTTTTTTCCTCTGGCAATATTAAAAGATTCTTTATTTTGAAGGCGCAGATTGATTTGCTGAAGTTTTATTTACTTTCGATGTCCCATTTTTTGCTGGCTTTCTCATTTGATCTTTGCCAGTCTCTAACACTACATTTCGTGCTTTGTGTAACTGTTTTCCATTGTTCATGTACAAAGCCAGCAGCCAACACAACAAAATCCAACTTCATGAAGTTTTCAACTTTCATTAATTACTGAAACTGCTTTAGAGGCGAGTCAGTTAATTTTTGTGTTGAATTTGAGTCATATGTTTATTTTTCTTAATCATTTATATTCAAACGGGAAGAAAGTAAATATTAAAGGAACCATCCAAAGCACAACTCTACATAATTCAACAGGCTACACCCTGCACAAGGGCTGAATACTTCTACTTCAGCTCTTGCTGACCAAGTGAAGTCTTGCTGGTTATCCCTAACTAAAAACAAACATTTCACAAAGCACCTGGACTTAACATCAGACACATTAAAAGCAGCTGACAGAGGCTGGAAGATTCAGCAAGTTATGTGGATGGGTTATTATATGACATCACCTGGAAGTCCTGTGTGGAGCTTATTGAAATCAGTTTCTTGTGGCGTTTCAAAGAGTTGGATTTAAAGGTTTGCTGGCAAGGTGAGGTGCTGAATTATGGCTGAGTTCACAGTGTTGAAAGTAAAGTCATGGGAAAGTGCAGTGAAGTGCTTGGACAAAACTAGTCACAAAATTGCCTCTGTATGTTGTCACAGTGGGAGCTGAAGTGGCAGTGCTATGAAATGATACAACAGGAGCACGAATCAGTGAGCATAATAAGCACGAAAGATTTCAAGTACATAGCCTGGTGATTAGAAAGTGAAAAGTGAGCACGGGTAGCTTGCTAGTGTCAGTGTTAGTCGTTCTTCACCAGAATGTCTCATTAGGCCATTTTCTCTGTGTGGTTAAACATAAGAGCTCCATTTGCCGGTGCTGGATTTCAGACAATTCCCTGTCCAGAGTCTTTTTTTATATATGTAATTTCAGATTTTGCGTCTTAATTAAAAAGTCTTCACAGACCAGTCTTGCATGAAAGTAGGCTTGAGGGATTAAGACTGAGTAGAAAACCAGTGTTCAGTAAGAACTGGCAGTAATGACTCCTGTCAGGAGCACATGATGACTCAGAGAAATCTTGCCAAGTACAAGCCCACAAATTTCCAAGAAAAGCACTTGGTGTTGATATATCTCAAGGCTTCAAAGGAGTAAAACTTCTCAAAGGTTCTAGACTACAGACAATAGATCACTGGCAAATGTTCCTCTTCTTCAACTTGCCTCAACCGATCTAGATATGGGCAGACAAAACAAAGGCACTTTTTAACCTTTAATTCTTATCGCTCTGCATTGATGTCCTGTGATATGAATTATGTACAGATTTGTGATGGAAACACTCTTTAAGTTTATGTACCGGATCCATCTCAGTTGACGTGTTTATATGAACCTGTCTACCCACGCACTTCACAGCAGGAAAGAACAGCTGATCCTATTTCCAGGGATGGCCATGATTTTTAAATATATTAGTCATTAAATTATGAAAACAAAAATGGGATCGCTTATGCAAGTATTTTTCATTCTAAAATAGCAATTTTCCATCTTCTGTCGATGCTTTGGATGATGTAAGGTGTTTCTTCTGCCAGAAAGTGGCAGTAATGCACCTACACGCTGTTTGAAGACCAATATTAAACAACCAAAATAGAAGATGGATGCGTTACTACCTACCAGGCGGCGGGTAAAGCAAGTGTGCTCCGGTGAGATTAGTACAAACAGAAGAAACGGGCAAAGCCAAAGACGACTACAGCTCAAAAAGCCCTTGAGGAAAAAAAATTAATGAAATCGAGGTGCAGTGTAGCAAAATTAGCACTTTCACATCCTTTTACTGCTATTTGTGGAAGAATAGTCAAATAGTTCCTGACTACTAACCATCAAATAGCATCTTTTCTTAAATTTCATATTTCTAGTACAGATGGATTACATATTAATGGGAATCCTGAACCCTTGCGAGGAGATGCTGGCATAGTTTAAGGAAGGCTAAATCAAAACCGAGTTGTTCTGAAATAGTTCTAGAAAGCCCTCGTTCACATCGAATGGTTTGAGTACTGTATGCAAGACAATTGTGCTATGACCTTTGTAGTCACCTTTGAGAGATTTAAGACTGTACTGACACTGCCTTCCACCTTCATCATCAAACCACCAAATGAGGGAATATCTTACAAACATCGCTCCATCAAACTTTAGACTAGAAGAATCACCGGGCCATAACTTTATTTTGGTCACTTCTCCTTTAATTTGTCGTTCAGCTTTAGTTATATGGATCGAGCACCGGCTATGTTTTCATTCGAGCGTTGCACTTTTAATAATGTTTTAAGAAAATCTCCTGAAAACAATGCAGATTAATGTTTCCATCCACTGTTATGAGGAGTTGGTTTGTTAAACAGCTGGCTGCACTAATTCTCCAGCTGCCTGCCATTAAATTACAACAAGATGATATAATTAACAGGGAAATAGTTAAGCCCACAAGCCATGGCAAACAATATGAACTCCTTCACCAAACTTTTGCATTAGTGTTTGTTTCGCATATTGATTGGAGGAGCATTGTGATGGCCTCATCTGTCCACACAGATCGGATGTTTCCATCTGCAGCTCGTTTTCATTTATTCAGTGCAGAACAGCCTTCAGTGAACATCTGAGTTATGTTTCAGTGTTTCCATAACTTTGTCATTAGCAGTATCCGTAGGAGAGGATGAATGGAAACCCAGAAAAATTACTTTGTAAGACCTGCGCAGAAAAATAGCCAGGAACTATTAGGAAATTTGCCTAATTTTTCAGAAAGGTTTCAAGAAAAAAAGTCAAAAATACGCCTCCTAAAACCACAAAACCAAACATATTTGTGCTTTTGGATGTTTGTCAAATAATAACCACATAATTTTCTGTAATTTTTTCCCACTATTCCTTGGTCTTTGGTAGAGGTCACCCCATTACTATGAAGCCATTAAGCTGCAATCTAGAAAGTCCAGCTTGAGTCTGACAGACTTGTGTACCGGAGGGCTTTTACTAATGCATAGCAGTTATTCCTCCACATAGTTTTGCAGCATTTTTAAAAAGCCCAGAGTGAATATCTGTGATTAGAAAAGAAGCCAGCTAAGCAGCACAGGCACTGGACTTGGATATCTGACTCCTTTGAGGAGGATGTATGCAAGTAGAAGTTGTAAAAGATCTCATGGCAGGTCAAGAATTTACTTCCAATAAGTTTTCCAGCAAAACGGGATTCGCTTTCACCGGGAACTCTGGTTTCTCCTGTCATCGTAAAATACGCAGCCTGTCAGGGGGATTCTTAATCTCACGAGTTATATTTCCTGGTTGAATAAAAGTTAACCTCACGAGCAGCTTGTAGGTTGTACCTGCAAAGAAAACAATCAGGGCTATCTTTCATAGCCTGCTCACTCTGTGACTGGAAAGGTTTAATAGTAAAGAAATTGATGCCATTTTAAATACTTGAATTAATCTTTTTTTTTTTTTTAGTGAGGCTCAAAAGGTTGCTTTTTAATACCTAAAAGAACACTGTAAAGCAGAAGCAGCTGAGCTGAGATATGGTGAAAACAAGAAAAAGTTCATGGCAGCAGGCAGCTTGTCACATCATTTTTCTTTTTTTTTCTTTTTTTTGTTTGTATTAAGTCTAAAGGAGCCCAACATATTTCTCATGCAGAGTGGAAAAGTTCTCTCTCTCCTCTCTCACAGTGCTGAAAATGCACGTGTTTGCCTGTGTGTATTTCAGTGTGACAAAAATCTAGAGAAACATCTAAAGGAAGTAGAGTGGTTAGAGTCATGTGGTCAAGATGTTTGTCAGATCTCTTGCTGTGTCTTTCTAGTTCTGTCGTCTTCTGCACACGGTCCTCTCATGCTGCGTTTATGTGTCTTTGCTTGTGTCAAAGAAAACTGCATATGTGTGACTCATGACATGGCTACTATTTATTTGTTCATGCATTTTAAATGTGTTTTTTTCCCCCCTCGTGTCGTAAGCTCTTTGTTGGCCTCTGTTTTGTGTGTGTGTGTGTGCAACCTACAACCACAGTGCCAGCGCACATGACCTTGCTGAGTGGCGTGTGGAAAGCCCCCAAGCTCTGCAGCACCCTCACCCATCGGTTTTTTTTTCGGCCTTTGTTCATCTTCTTCATCAGATCCCATGCAGACCTGAACACACTTTCACACCTGCACACTTTCACACTCACCTGCAAAGGCTATTGTATTACCAAGAACAATTATGTCACAGTTTGAGTAAGCAAAATTGCAGCGATATTAGGCATGTGCATTTATCGAAGGTGGTTTGTTGTCACGGAAACGAACTGCATAGCACTCGTCAGAAGATGAAGTTCGTGTATAGTTGTTTTGCAAAATCAACTGGAAATGTTTAATGCAGCACGAGCATGAGCTGCAGACTAAGCACTGGAAGAAAGGGTTGCACAAAGACAAGGCTGACCCCTTTTGTTTGGCCTTCCTCCACCCAAAATCATAATGCTGAACTCCTCAGACAGGAATTCAAAGGTCACATATTGCATGCTCTGTGATTTCCTTTAATTTTCTTTAGTGCAATGCACTCAGCAGAGCACATACCTCAACCAACACCATGTTTGTGTACTGCTTTAGCCGTGGCAATGCTATGTTTAGCTCTAACCTGTACCCCCTACTTTTATTGTGCTAGGATTTTCTACATCTTTACATAAAGGCACAGTTGGAGCAGGTTTTTCCATGGTTGCTCTTTTCTTTTTTTTTTAGATCCACACAGTTGAAATAATTATGCAAAACTTTGTTAAAATTTAGTTCAGCAAATATTGGAAACCATTATAAGTGAAAAATAAATATTATGACTTTAAAGAAGGACATTTTTAGCCACAGGACTGTTTTGCATTATTTTTAGCTCAATGTACGCAATGATTTGGGGATTTAATCTGTTTCTGCCTGTTATATTTATTTAGCACTTTTCTAATAATACCAGTTTTTGATCATTTACTTATCTGATTCCCACAAGGTCATTGTGAGAATCTGCCGTTTGCTAATTGTTTAGGTTGGCTGTGCTCTAAAATTGTTTCTCATTTACAAATTTTCTCAAGGCTGCAGACAAACTTCCTGTTCTTTAAATGTGGCTATTGAGGGCTTTTTGTTTGTTTTTCTCTTTTAGTGTGAAAATCTATCATTGTTCACATTTGGTTTTACTGTAGAAACGAACACTTTTGTGCAAACTCTGCAAAAAAAAAATTGCACACATATTTTTTTTCCCTTTCAGCACCTTCAGACATGTAAAGCAGTGGTTCACAGATGGACCAGATGTGCCTTGGTGGTATTATGGAAATAATAGATTATTACTGCATTATATTAGATTACTGAATCAGTATATTGCATGCACCCATTTGCCATTTGGGAATTCTGAGATGCATTACAGGCCTCTGATTGGTAAATAAGGGAGATCATGAATCACTTTATTTTGCGTAGCCAAACACCAGTGCAGACACTCACCACTAGGGCTGTGCGATATGATGAAATATGTTGGATAACGAAATTAAAACGTCTATCGTTTCATGTTATACAGCATCTTTTGTTTTGTGGTGTTGCAAAATACACTGTTTACGGCAATACTTTTTCATCTTTTGGATGGTCACCACGTGGTTGCAGACACAGAGAATACCAGTGAAGATGAGGCAAATCAAGGACCTTGTTGCTACCTCTGTAGCATGGACATGGTTTGGCTATGAAAAGTCTGACATGGACCAGGAAACTTTTTTTTTTTTTTTTTCTAACGGACCAGGAAACGGCACTATGCAAATTATGCCGCAAACACCACACACTCAAAGACAAACCTCTTCTACCACCTACGCAAGAATCACGTGAAAGAGTATGGAGAGAGTTTACGGATGAGAAGCAAAAAAGAACTGTCAGGTGTTCAAAATAAACAGACTCAAACGTTAGAACAGGTTTTTCACCGCAGCACGCCATGTTATAAATACTCAAAAAAAAAAACCAAAATTGCAGCCGTTACAACTTAAATCTAAAAATATATAGTTTCATGCATCGGTCAAAACACTCGACCCCAGTACACAACGCCCAGCTGAATACACTTCACACAAGTCGAGTTGCCCGAGATCCACAGAATTCACAGAAAATGCACTATTTTGTGATATATATGTTATCGGGACGAGACATGAGATTTTGTGTGTATATGTGTATATGTATATTGACCAGGAATGTGAACGAGAGTCAGACTAACTTAAACATGGTGCGATTCTCGTTAAAGAGGCTCTGTGAAACTAATCATCATTCTGAGAAAAACTTGGCTTGTTTCAAAAAACGAACTGAATCTGAATGATAAGCAACAAGTTTTTTGGATTGTGTAATATAGCAGAGAGGTGAGGTATATGTCAGATATAGGAAGTTGCAACAGTACTGGAAAAAAAAAAAAGGCAGAAGAGCTTTACTATGACACTGCAATAAAAGAACAGACGACTGACATGTATTAATGGTACTTCAGAAATTGTTGGAAACCACTGCGCTAAACAACATCTTTGTTACTTCTACCTAAAGCAGCTTGAAGGCATACGGGACTTTAATATGACTCTAATGTATTTTTCTCAGTAAAATACAAATCCCTGATTAAACTATTTCATTAATAAGATTTATTTCCAAGTGTTATTTACTGACAAATTGTGGTATATTTTATAAGTTTTCACATACTAGAATAATAAGTCAGTTAAAAATTTACATTTTGTCGGTGTTTTGTTTTTTTACTTTTTCAAGCTATTTTCCTTCCTAACAAAGAAAACCTTCGGATATTAGTGTGATATCTGAAACACTGAAAGTGTCATGCAGCCTGCAAGGGTTAACTGGAAGTAATGCGCTACACAAATCTCTAAAAATCCACTAAATACACCGTAGAAGCACTAAAATTGGTCATACAGTACTAAAAATGTTTTTATATTTGCATCTTTTCTGTGCAGTCTACAAACACATTCAGGGCACGTGTATTGGCACTAAGTTATTAAATATTAATTGAGAAACTAATCTGCAGACTAATGACTTTTTTCTCATTACAGTTTTTTGTGAAGCATTAAATAGGCTGTAACAAGTCCATGCGTACTTTACCCTCTCCTCATCACACTTTTCTCTCTCCACTCGGCTTATTCTGAGGCACATCGCCAACCCTGCAGATCTCCCTCCTCCCGGTTCTTTCTGGACTACACTTCCCACTAGAGAGCCAAACACAACTAACATTTATTCATTATCTATGCCTCTGAATTTCACCTCAGAAAGTCTGGGACTCATTCTTTTTTTCTTTTTTTTAAAAATCTTGTTGCAAACTGATATGATTTGTTAAATGAGCTGTAGCTTATAAACATTTAGAGCTTTCTCTGGTCCCAGTAAGACAGGAGTGATTAGTGCGGCTTATGTCTGGGTCAAAGTTAAAGTTGAGTTTAATTTGTTATTTTAGTATTTGCACACAGTTTTAAAACAAAAAAACAAAAATGCACAGCAGAAAGGGAGTGAAGAAAAATGTGCTTCATGCTGGAAAGGATTACACTTTTCTCCCCACATATGAACAGTTACTGGACCCAACACACCCTTAACTGACCATCACACGTACACACACACACCCATAACTGACACAAGTACACATGTGGGTTAGTAGATCCTACACAAACAAGCAATTTTCCATTCACTGCTGCATTTTGTTTTGTTTTTTTACAAATTTTCTCAGCTAGTAAAAAGCATAAACAGTGCCGTGCTGCAAATAACGACACAACTACAAGCACAGTTTATGGAGGACTAAGAGGTGTGGGGCAGCTTTTCATTGTTATTTCATAGTCTGTTAGATTTCCAAAACGATACATCTCTTAACTTCTCTACTGAGAAAAGTGTGTCATGCAGGTGTGAAAATATTTTTGCAAGATTTTGCTCATTGATGCAAAACTGAATCAGTTAAAGTACTTGGAAACTCAGCTGCAGCAGAGCCCATGTAAGTGTTTGCAGTTTCACGTTCTGCTCACCACTACACACAATCACATAATCTATTTTCTGCTTCTTAGTAAGCACATTTCACCATCGGAGCAAAGTCTCCAAAAAGGTGCTGCTTGGGAAAATTCATCTTGAATGGATTATTTTGTATTTACGTGATAAAGAGATTTAAGTTTAATTTGAAAAAATGGTCCCACTGGAACAGCGGTTAGGGCGATGACCTGGTAACAACTATCCACAGACATTTGTCTTTCCATAAGAGAGTTTGGAAAAATGTATATCAATAGTTTATAGTTATTTTAAATACAGTTTTTGGGGCCAAAAGGAAGGTTAGTGGTTCGGTTTCCAGATCTTCCACTCTTTGTGTCTAAGCGAACCCCAAACTACCCTTGATGCGGTGTCTGAGTGATGGATAAAAGCTCTTATCGCCTATAGAATAAAGTGCTGTGTGAATCAGTGTGTGAATGGGTGAATGTGGCTTTTAGTGTGAAAGCACTTGAAGTGGTTAAAAAAACAAAACAAAAGTGGTATATAAATATTGGTCAATTTGCCATTTACTATAATGACAGTAAAGAAATGGATTTAAATAAGAAAGGGGACTCAGATTGGGATTTCTGTGACCCTGCTATATATCCCAGATTATAAGCAAGTCGTTCATAAAGTGGAAAACCTGCAGAGATGATATTTATTCAGCTTAGTTTCACTTCATATTTTTTTCCATGATTATCCGTCAGTGGCTGCCCTGTGTTTAAGAACCACTTGTCAGCCCACTGAGACACCCCGAATGTGGTGTCGCTACCATGCAATTCTATTTAGGGTCATAAAACCACTTCCCCTTTGGTTATCAATGCAGTGCAGGTCAGTTTGTGGTGCTTCAAGCTTAAAAAAGAATGATTAATTTCCAAAGAAAGATGTATTTCCAAAGACTTCTGTGCCGCAAAGTATTTCACAGACCTCTCTGTCAGATGTTATTATTGGGAGTATGTCTTTGGTCGAAAGCAGCCCCAGTACAAACAGTGCACGTTTTCGGTAGAAGAAAGATCCAATGAAAACTCTCAGTGGGTCTGAGGATTATCTTGAGTAACTGATACGTGATTTCTGTTTCAGTTGAGGTTTTAAAAAGTTGGGGTTTTTTAATGTCAGAAGCAGAACAAAATGAAATGCCATATCCCTCTGCTGTGCTTCAGCGATGACAGAAGTCTCACTGGTGAATATCTCACATTTAAAGTGCTGCTGAGGGGTTTAAAAAATGGAGAAATGGGGAAAATGCTTCTCTGTGATTTGCATAAACACTGGCAGAATAAAGGCACATTATACAGCTATGCATGACCTATAACTGACAAACAGTTACTCAGAAGTGTTGACTTGTTTATATCATGTTACAGTATATTCTCGTGGCTCAAAGGCTTTGTATGTGTATAAAAATGCATGTTGATAAGTTATGTTGTAACTCTCTGGCTTTTCAAGCTTGCTGTCACAGGAGTCGTGTTTTCACAAACTCAGAAAGATGTTGCTCCTTTCTTCTTTTTTTCTGCGCTGTCAGACTTACTAATTGGTCTTTACTCGTGTGCAAAACCGCAGCTAATTCATTTACGAGGAACTGCCCTCAGTTCTGTGAATCTTTACTGCGCTGTCTTAACTTCTTCATATTTGCTTATATATCAGTATTTCTGAGAACTAAGCAAGGAGGGCAGCGCACAGTGAAGTGACACATTTATTCATTACAGAAGGCTACGTCTCTGACAGCTTCTGACAGGTTTCCAAGAACACAGTCATCACATCAGTGTTGGTAACCCCACAAGTAGTGCTCAGTGTGTGTGCGTTTCCCACATCCTCCATGATGCCACAGATAGAGCTGATAGTGAATGTGATCAGCTCTAGTGATCTCCTGCTGCATGAACTCCACCTATATGCACAGCTAGTCTGCGCAGAGGTGACTGTACCAAGTTATTCTCAGTGACGTGAATGTTTTTAAAACAAAACTAAACTAAACTAAACTTCAATGCCCGTAGTGATGATTATTTTAAAGTTGCATTTTTAGCACAGCTGCTTTAAAAAAGGTCACAAATCTCAAAATGCTACTGCTGCCAGAGTTAAATTCAAACATGATTCAGTTTGCATGAATGTTTTATTTTGTGATTACAGCTGCTCTCCGTCTATGTAATCCTCAGCAGGGACCTAAAGTTCTTATCGTGTTTTGGATCTGTTTTCTTTGCAAGCCAAAAGAGACCTCCTCAAAGACAAAAGCTGGAGTTAGTAGGGGTTTAGAAAGTCTATTTCTGTCCTACCAGCTATGGAGGGCAAACTCAGGAGTGTTTATCTGCATGACACACGCAACAGGTGCGAATCAAGCAGCAGAGTGGAAAAACAATGCCAGCTGCAGCTGTATGTGTTGTATAAAGTCGTTAAAAAGGGAACAATTTTTTCTGTACAAACATACCAGGAATTTGTGTACAGTAGCCAAGATTCAGGCGGCGCAATAAGCTATTCATCTTAGATTATAAACACAATCCTGTAACATATACGGCTCAGAAATGTCCACTAAAAAACATGCAGACAGACACAAAGAGGAAGATTAAAGCTGGCCATTTTCTGTAGCTAATATCAACACACCAAAGCCAGAGTTAGTCTGTCTGACCCAGTATGCACAAAAGCATTTCTCATATGAAGTATTTGTGTTGTCATTAAATGTCAACCATGCAAATGAACACATGACATCTGTGTAGCTTCCTGAAATTACTAAAATAAACATTGCTTTCATGTAGTTGACATTTCTAGTTATATCACAGAGGCGCGTATCTTTTCTCTCGTAGTTTAAAGCTAACATAGTTGTTTTGTACTGTTTTCTTACAGCAGGCCTGGATGCAGACGCTCAGTAGGTAGTGCAGGTAGTCTCCCTTTAAGCCAGCTTTCTGCTGATTGGCTGACTCTCGCAAACAGAAGATTGAATAGCAGATGGGCGGGGCTTCTATGCCCACGGAGATAACTGTATCAGGGATAGTCCCTGTCCCATCTGGCTCACAGGGGTTACTTTTATACTTGTTGACCTCATTCTCTGAAGCATGGGTCTTTTTAAACATTAGCATTAATATATATCTATATGTCAGAACATTAGGAACAGCAAAATCATTTCTTTTTAGTGTAAAAAAATCACAACCAATTAGGTTTGGAAAGTCAGTTTGGATTTGTTTTGAATGATTTATATGGAAAAACATAATATCATTAGAAGGAAACTTGGCTGGTGTAGTTTCTTGATATATTTTGGAACAATAACACTTTGTTGCACAGAAGAATGGATCAGGTTTTGGATATAGGTCTCTGCTTGTTTAGTAAGATTATTTTACTGCGCTGTGTGAGTCCTTTTAAATGGAATATCAAAGACAAGAAAAGCACAAAACAAATCATCAGTGATCCCGACGTCAAACCGGGGGAAGTACAGGCCGATGTGTTGGTTACTGTGATTGAGGTCATGACCTCCCATGCTTGAAGAGGGTCTGATGGGTGGTGCTCTAACCATTTAAGCTGTGTGTGTGTGTGTGTGTGTGTGTGTGTGTATGTAGGATAACTGTGCACATACAGTTTGCAGAATCTCTCCAGAGACTGGTTTGGTAACCCTGCAGAGTCTAAAGTCAGTGCAGCACACACACACACACACACACACAATGCATGCACCCCGGACAGCGTTGGCTACGGTGACCCTCGGAGGGATAGAGGAATGTTGAGTGTCAGTCAGTTGCTGTGCCGACGGCCTTGAGAAAGGGACCCTGGGAAGATTGTTTTGGACTCCAAACATCCTGTGTGTCACCCGTGTGTGTGGGTGTGTGCGCACAGACTGTAGATCTGTTTGTGTGGGTGAGAGGTTGCATGGTTGCATCTGTTGCCGTGTCTCTGTTTGTTTGTGCGCTACTTTCTTCAACTGTTTACACCTGCTGCCATGTGTGTAAACCAAGGTGAAAGAAGAGTCATTACAATGTCTGAAAATTACTTTGTCTTTGATTGTTTTTTTAATTTTTTAAAAGAAAAGTTATTTTACTAGTAATTTATGATTGTATGGTGAAAATAATTCTTTTGGTACTTTAATGATGATATAAAAGTTAGAAGTGTACAAACTGTGTTTGTACGAATATGACCTGTAGGATTTTGGATTAAATACATAAAATAACCTATTTTAAAAAGTAATGCAGAAAGTAAAAATATAATGAAAAATATAATAAAGGAGTGATTTTTAAGTGTGGGGTTGCTGTAGGTCAGGGTAGAGCAGGTCATCTACTGATTGGAAGGTTGGTGCTTTGATCCCTGGCTCCCCCTAGTCTGCATCCCAAATATCCTTGGGCACAATATTAACCCCAAGTTGCTCTGTGATGCATCCATCGGTATGAATGTGTGTGAATGGTAGTTAGTAAGCACTTAAAAGCATAGAAGACAGTGCTTCTGTGATTGGGTGAATGTGGCATGTTGTATAGAGCACTTTGAGTACTCCGGGAGAGTAGAAAAGTACTATATAAGAATCAGTCCATTTGCCATTTAACTGCTAAAGATGCTGAGTAAGAAGTGAAAAAAATAATTATCTTCAATCAAAAATCATTCAAAAAAAGACTTTAATTACAGTCCATTGATATTTGGATTTTTATGAGGGGGGGGGCACATTTTCCTGGCTGATGTAACCTATACAAGGCAATTATTACAAACTCATGTTCACTTTTAGGAATTCACAGCCCAGGATGTTGGCTGTATTGTCACTGCTGCATATCTGTGTTTCATATTTGTCATATCTGTGTGACTGTGCTTATGTTTGAAGTTGAAACATAGTAGTGAAAGTTGACTCAAAGTGAAAATTTGTGGTGTCGTATTATTACTGGCACTGATCACCATCAGCTTAATATTTCATAGTTGACATTCTCGTCCCAGAAAAACTGTATTATGAAAGGATTTACTTTAAATTGTCCTTCCACCCATAATTACTTTCATTATCAGATAAATTGTAACGTATTTGCTCAAAAAATTCAAAATGATGGATAAAACATGACTCAGAGAATATCTTTAAACAGTCATATTCAATTTACGGTAATAAAAAGCCCCGCAAAAAAACAATCCTGCTGCTGGACTTGATTAAATTTGACATTTTGGTTCAATAAAAGTCATAATCTCGTATGTTCTTTCATCACCATCTGGATTTTAAACAGAAACTTACAACTTTTAGCCAAGTGTCATTCTCGTGGGGATATCAAAGCTTCAAAAGACAGTTTTTGGTGGGTTTAATCCGTAAATAATGTATAATATATTTCAATAAAAGATAACTGATAACAGTAACGAGCCCGAACAAGCTGACACTGACAAAGTGTCACTGATAATGTCGAACGTTGTGAAATAAGATGATTTCCGGCCTCATTAAAAAGGGAAGTTTAATTCTGAGCTAAATTAGAATTAAGCTCAGATAGCATCGCAGAGGCGTGTGATTGGTCCCAAATTCGATCACCACCATGACAACAGCGCATGCAGCTTTGCGAGCACTCAGCAGCATGTAGCTGCCCTTTAACGCGGGCCAGAGGTCCACGCAACCAGTCCGGTATCAGTGTATATATGTTGTGTTTTACTGGTAAAACTTGAGCTTCTTTCTCTTGACTGTTTAAACCAACCACAATCAGATTGGATGCATCAATAATTTGCAGAAAGTTGTCCTAAATAATTGCTAAAACAGTGAAAGTGGCAGTGTGCTGCAGCCTTGCATTCTTCTGCAGTTGCAGGGTGAGGAACAGGCCATAGCCTCAAGGTCTGCTGGCAAAACAATGCAGTGAGCTGTCGAGACAAAGAGGAGCAGTAATTTAAGACATAAATGAAAAGCTTTCCCGTGGGCGCTATTGTATATTTACGCATTCAATGTACTCAGTCTCTAGGGTTACTTGCGTCTGGATGTGGAGGAGGTCGATGCCAGGCAGTAGTTGGTACAAGCATAGCTTTTGTGTGTTGATGTCTCTCTAGTAATGAATCAGGCTGTGTAGTCGCTCGCAGACCTCACAGACGGGGTTTGAAGTTTTTGTCTGGGAGGGGGAGAAAACAGCAGAAGTGAGAATGTGCTGCTGTGACTCACATTTAAAGCCCCCCGTCCTGGACGATGCTAAACCGACATTTTTAATGCTTTTTATTTGGTGCAAAACGAATTCAAACATATCAGGGACAGTAAATAGCTGCTATTGCATTATCTGTTAATTATTATAACATGTCACGAATCAACAGGCCTCTGCACAAAGTCATGCAAAAGGACCCCACTCCTCTCACATCACACTGTGGCGCTGCTTGTGTTTTTAGGTGTTTTGCATCACTTTGCCATCACTTTGCATGTCTTTATGGACATTGCACTTTAAAAAAAAATTATTTTCCATCATCAGACAGTAGTTTCAGAACAGAGCATTCTCAGGGCTACATAGCTTCAGGGGCTGTTTCCTACTTGCACTCACACCAACGCTAAGCGGACATAGTAACCAGCTGGCAGTGTGCTGAGCAGCAGCTACAAAAGAGCACTATGTGTGGTTTTGTTGTTGTTTTGTTTTTTTAATGGTATCATATAGAGCAGCGGTGTTAAACATAAGGCCCGGGGGCCGGAATCGGCCCCACTGGACTGCTCTGGAAAAAAGGAGTGCATAGATTTTAGTTTTAACTATATTTTCATAACTTTTACAATTTCTCTATTGATAAAGATCCCTAATTACACCAAAGCAATTAAGTAATGGATAAATTGAATTGAATTGAATTGAATTGAATAAACAGTTAAATGATAACTTTTCACCATCTACTGTATTAATTTGTGTTTTTTTACTGTGGGTTTACAGGAGAGTCTGGGCAACTTTACACATTTATCATGTTGTTTGATTGGTCTGGCCCACTTGAGATCAGAATAGTCAGTACTTTGTTTTAATGCTGCTTCACTGTGTGCCCAGGACAACACGTTGTTGCACATGTGGTTAATAAAGCCTGGACTTCACTGCAGGCACATTTTTAGAACTATTTCTTGCTAACATGGCTGTTGCTTATGGGGGTATTTTTTAAAATCCTGATGACACAACTTCATATATTTACATCTAGATCAGTCATTGTACATGTAGGTCTGAACATAGGTACCACCAAAAAAACAAAAACTTGCTTCTATGATGCTGGTTCCTGTAGTTAAAGATATAAAACATGGTAGTCTTGTTTAAAAAGTTATAGGAACAATAAAAACATTTTTATGGGTAGAAAGCTGCTATTTTTAGTCCGTTTGTAACCCTTACATGATCATTGTGCATCTTTTTGGGCAGGCTACTGTTTCCTCATGTTCTCAACACTAATGTGCTCCATAAGTTACAAAATAAAGATCATTTTATATCCATAGAGAACTGAAAATATAGTTTGAGACCATAAACTCGTGAGGAAAGTATTTAAAAAGGTCACAAATCGATACTCTATGTTGTCAACTTCTTTTTTTGTTTCTTCGATCCTGCTGGAAGTTAGAAAGATCGGTGTGTTGAATCTCTTCCTCATAGCATCTGTGGCTGTGGTTGTCTTTTATATACGGTTTATGACACTAACAAGACTGCTGTGTTCTTTCCTTTGACTCTGCCGAGGGAGGGGGGGGGGGTCACCACGGGTGAGCAGAAAGAAAAAGAGAGCTAGACCTCTGCACTTCTTTGAGAGCTTTAAAACATTAACACTCACACAGTTCGTAAATGCTCTGACTGTTTTCCCACATTACTCACTGGTTCTGTTGGAGATGGGTCCAGATTAAAAAATGAAAGAAAAACAGCAAAGACTGAGCCTTGTGCGTGCGTGTGTGTGCGTGTGTGCGTGCGTACACTCTCCAGGGAGTATTACAGGCTGCAGCAGTTTGCAGTAATAGGAAATGCGCTGTGAGCTTAAACTTGCTCCCTCGATGAAGTTGATTCACAGAAATCAGGCCTGTTACGTTGTTGCTCAACCAGTCAGACATCTGCTGAATGTTTTTTCTTTTTCTGTTTTTTTTCCCCCTCCACAGACACACATGGTTCCTCAAAGATGCTCCTAGTCAGGCTCTCATTCATATTCACACAATAAATTCTTCTCAATGAGTCACTCTCTGCTCGAATGTTCACCAACACACACACACCCAGAGTGAGAGTGACTGATAGCATTAGTTGTCGCGCATCCGGTGCAGTTTTAACTTGCATTTGTAAATTAGGCTGCAGCTGCAGTTAATCTGCCTGTTGCTTTCTTGATTAACTGCATGCCGTGTTAAATGATAAAAAAAAAACTTACAAACATCTCTCTTCTTTTGCTTTTTTTTTTGCTGCAGATGCTCAGACTCTAGTGCAAAGCTCAAATATAATCTCTTTTTAGATCATTTTAAGTAGAAAGAAGCTGACAAAATGATAAGCAGATATTTTATTCTTCCCTTGATGAGCTGATGATATTCGAGCCACCGATTTATCACGCATCCCCGTTTCCGCACGATGCATGGGGTGGCGTAAAAGAGGCTGAGGTTGAGTCAAACAGAAAAACAAACAGAAATGTGGCGCATAGATCAGATTTCAGATAGATCAAAGAAGGGGTATCGGAGGGGTCACATGTAGGTACGCACTCCCAGATAATCATCACCTGAATCCTCTGAGCTTTAGAGTAAGTTTCACCTCATTTCTTGGCTGCCCAGGCTCAAGCTTTACTGTTGTGGTTCATTATCGAGGTGAGCTCTACAAACCCCCCCGCTCAGTGCTCAGCACCAAGACAGTCAGCGACTCACCGATCCACACAGTGAAGTATTTAGCAGCTAAAAAGCCAGCTATTTCCCTCGGGAGTTGGTAGAGACCAAAAGCAGAGCTAAGACAGAGTGAATATTGAATTCAGCAAGACTTGAAATGAGCCATGATGTTGCTCTGTGGCTGCCAGATGTGTTGGTAGCAACTCGACCTATAAGGTGATGTTTAAAACTTGTGTTCACTGCCCCCAAGTGGCCAAAGAAAAGCAGGATTATTCGGAGCACAGTTTTGTCACCTCTTATTTCTAAATTAATAATCCATTTTTTTAACTTTGATTAATATTAGCTTTCAAACTCAGCTTCCAGTTTGTTATCAGACAACATGATTTTTTTCATAGAAATCTTGTAAAACAATCACTTTTTTTGCGTTGTTGTTTTCCTCTTAGACTGTATATTTATGTCATCTTTCTGGCTTTATCTCAATCTTTCTTCAGGGGAAATTATTAGAAAGCCTGAAACTTGTAACGCTGAATCTGATGTAAATTTCTGTGAACATACTCGACTGAAATACAGCTGCGGCAGCAATTTGGTGCGAGCTCCCTTTAATCAGTTCCTCTTGCACTGACTCAGGTTCTCTAAATGAGTCACATCCTTGACCTGTCTGCGTCATTGTGCTTTTTAGTGATAATATTAGACACTGTGGTTGAAACTCATAGCATTAAGGGTTGTGAGGGAGAAAGGTAACTATTCTTTTGATGAGTGCGCTCCTGTGTTGTTTTATGCGTGTGCAAAGGATTAACATAGGCATTCCTCGGGCTCATGCACTGTCACATGCGCTCAAACTCATGCGGTGCATAAAGCAGTGGAATTTGTCCTCCCTGCACTTTCTTTTGCCCTCCATTCCTCCCTCTTACCCGCCCGATGCCATGTCTTTTACTGTCTCGTCTGTTTCCTTTCACTACTTCTGCTCTCTCACGGTGCTGATTTAGTTAGCCTCCATTATTGTGCAAGTCTGTTTAATTACACAGTTTCACTTCGCGGGAAATTTGATGCTCTTCGTCTGGCTGGTGATGTGCTTTTCACAGGAACTGAAGAGATCACGTGAAGAAATGCTTCACAGCATGGACTACACCGGAGTTCAGTTAGTTGTGACACATTTATTAAGGCAAACTTCGGTGGATCTGCTGCACTTCGGAGATGCACTTTGTCTTGCAAATCGACAGCATGGCTGACAAAGAAAACAACCAGATACAAATCACCATTTCTGGTCAAAACTTTAAGACAAAAAGCTGAATTGAATGCACAGATGCAGACAGTCGTGCAGTCTGGAAACCCACAGGCCAACTTCTCGCATTGGTTATGAACACAGATTAATTTGATAAAGATAAATTGATGTCAGTGCTTTTGAGATTACATTTCTGCGTGTGCACTGTTTACCTTCATGCAACCAATGCTCCCTTAAATATGTTTGCTTAGTATTTAAATGCACTGGCATTTATATAGCAGTATTTACCACTCAAAGCACCTGCAAGCCACATTTAGCCATTCAGTGCTTTCTTTTGTACACTTCACACACCTTATCTAGCTCTCATACCTGACCAATTTGGAATCACCAGTAAAGCCAACATGCATGTCTTCCGAGCCGAAGGCCGAAGAAGAACATGCAAACTCCACACAGAAATATAACTTGGATAGTAGCAGAAATCTTGTCCCTTACATGAGACAGATTCACCAGTTTAAGATTTGTGTTTTGAAACGTTCGTCAAACACAGCTGGGTGTGACAGATGTTAGCTTGGACTGAAGGGAGTTTGCGAGCCACATTTTTTAATAATTGTCAGATAAATCGGTAAGGTAAAGAGTCACGAGTTGTCGCTACAGCTTGTGATTATGTTCACTCTTAAATTCTTAAATTTAAATCTCCAATTTCAGATTATTGTGAAAATAAAGGATCAAAAGTTCAATCCAGAACTTTACTTTTCTCATATTCTGTTCTGTATGACCAAGTTTGCACTCGCACACATGCAGTAACAGAAACTAAGTGATGAGAG
Source organism: Oreochromis aureus (assembly GCF_013358895.1). Classification (NCBI taxonomy): domain Eukaryota; kingdom Metazoa; phylum Chordata; class Actinopteri; order Cichliformes; family Cichlidae; genus Oreochromis; species Oreochromis aureus. Next base: position 14,009,965 of record NC_052953.1, read on the forward strand.
CCTTTTTCTTCTTCATGATGCCTGACTACTAAATGTCAAGGTTTGACAGGATTTGACATTTCCAGTTGTCAAACATGAAAATACTGTACGCAGCTGACATGTAAGTGTAGTTTTCAAACTTTTCATAGTAGCTGCTGATGTTCTTGTCTACATGTGTTTCTCTTAGTTGTCACTCAGCCTTCGTTTCAGCAGTGACTTCTGACCCAGACATGCCGCGGGCACTTTACACATGGCTGACTGAGTCATTCGTCCGTGCATGTGTGTTTGTTTATGCCGTTGGCTCTGTTACCACTCGTTTGGATGTAGGGGTTCGGAGGCTCTTCGGAGCTGTTTTAGTGGATTTTTTTGTGTGTATATCTGTTCAGTGTTCTTTAAAAATACATTTTCCCCAAAAAAATGTGTCTTCATGGATTGTTTTAAAAAATTAAAACTAAAGCGAGGTCCAGTGCAAACTGCTCCAGGTAAAGTGTGTCACAAGTCTGCAACAGCTGTGTGGAGTCATCTGAGAGCAGCCTGGGATGGAGTATTTTTGCTTTCAAGATCCTTTCACATCATCATCCTTCTGTCCAGCTGGCTTCAGGTTCACCTGACTGGGAGGGGATTTTGAGAAGTTGAAAATATCTCCATATGTGCTCTTATATTCAGAGTATCCTGTATTTTTTTAGTATATTGAAGCCTGGATACTTTCTGGTTTTGTTGGTTGTGAATAAACTCGCAGTGTCACAAGTTCATGCTGAGGGCCTCGGGTCAAACAGCCACCAGAAAGCCCCTCATATCTCATTTAGGTTTCTTCAAACACAGCCAGCCTTCAAGCCCTGCTGCGGGAGCTTGCGTCACGCTCATTTGTGTCCCGTGGTATTTTTAGCCTAATTGGTCAACATTAAAATAAAGCTACAGAGGTGATCGCACAAGTGCAAACTGCCTCTTAACCAAAATAGAAAAAGGCCCCAGTGCAAAAACGAGTCCTTACTTGGCAGCGTTCTTAAATGTTACCCATGAGAGCCAGATTGAGCTGAGTTAGTACACAGTGTTGCATGACATCCTTTTTTTGGGGGGCAATTTCCTGTTTGGAACACTCTCTACTTCTCAGAAAAGGAAAACCAAATGAGTAACAAATCTACACAGACCATGAAAGTTTGACCACTGCACGCTTTAAGCTAAGTTAAAGAAGATGTTTGCATGGAAAAAAAATGTTTTAATTTTGTTTAAAAGACGATGGGCTGATTGTGTTTTTCTTATAATACTCGAGTGTTGAAATGTGATGTATGTCACCGACACATCATCTGCTATGCAAAAACAATGGAAGTGAAAGGATTTTCTTTGAAAAACCATGCTTCCTCGTACACTACCTGCAGCAACCCTGACCTGTTTCTTTCAAAGAATTTGGCACACGTTCGTATCTGATGACTCATTTTGCACTTTTGATACTTGCACAAGCCCATTTAAAAATGTGTTAAAGATTATCAGGCCATGCTTATGAGGAAGGTTGACGCCGTGCATACAATTGTGACACCCTTTTTCTTTCCGTTTCTTTCCCTTTTATGTGTTCATCAGAGGAATTACTCTCATGTATCACACGCTAATTATGCACTCACTGTGTGTTTCAGGCCTCCAGTCCCAAGTTGACGACTCACTGCTCAGATATCCAAGAGGTCCGGCGTTGCAACCGGCTGGAGATGCCTGACAACTTTAACACGTTTGTTTTAAAGGTTTGTACAGGTTTACAGCTAAATGGAAAAATGTTTCCTAAGAGAAGTCGTCTCAAAACTGTAGTTTGGGACTCTGACCGCTGAGTTGTTTATATCCACATTGCTTAGATCTTCACCGTTCAGCCAGAACAGGATAAACACTGTCATTTCAAAACTCACAAAGTGGACTGACAAAGTAGACTTTGCTGGTTTGAAGTGAAACGATATTCCATCAAAAAGTCTCTTTTTCTTACCCACCAGCTGCTCAGCTCTCCATCAAACATAAAACCATTCAAACAGACAGCGGTGTTGCTGCACTCCAGCCGTTTTTTTAATCTGCAGCGATATTTGAATGGCATTTTGTTTGTTTATTGAGCACATTTGTGCACAGCAGAGGATTACAGCCTTTGTTCACAGCGAAGAAGCGAACTACAAAGTTTTCACAACCACAGGAGCGAGTATTTGATAGCGGTTTTGCACATCAGTGGTGAAAAGTGTTAACTTTCACTGTTGTCTTCTTTTTTAGTAAATTTAACAAAAAGCTCTCATGCCTTTGTTTTTCATTTCAAAAGTTCTGCTTCACCCAGAGGCTCTTGATATTGATAGTATCTCTCCTTACCAAGGAAATGCTTTCCTGTAGCAGGTGCAGACAGCTTTTCTTTGTTTTTAATCAGAGCACAGTAAGCACACCTTCCCTCGAGCTATTTGCCTTTTTAACGGTAAACCTTTTGAAATTTAACAGAACATTTTGTTATGAGGGGTTTTTTTCTGCTTTGTTACTTATTAATTTGTGGTGGTTACATTAGTAAGCAGTGTTTTATTGCCCTGTGCATTCCTTCCTGTTACACTATTAATTTGGTTGTAGTGAAAATAAATGAAAAAGCTCTAAGTAAGTGCAGAGGTTCAGGGCATTTTATGCATTTGCATCATGTCCATTTGTGCAGCCTGTTTTTTTTTAAAGCATCTTTATCTCTGCAGGTTAATCGAGGTAGCCTGATATTTGAGACGGACAACGAGCAGCAGGTCAGCTCCTGGACCACAGAGCTAAAAGAGTGCATCAGCAGCAGGTGAGAGATGTGTAAACACAAAACAAGGACAGATGTTTGTGTGATCTGCCTTACACGTGTCTCATTTCTTTACCCGTTCATTGTTTTTGTGAGTGTAAATTAACTGAAGATTGAATCAAAAACTAAATATCACACAAGAGACTCAAAGTATATTCAGTCAAGCTCTGTAACGTCACAGAGGCATAGCGACAGGTCTGCAACCCCCTGGTAACCTCCGGTCGCTAGGGAAAACTTTGTTTATGGTTTAAAGTATGTAGAAGATTACATTCATCAATCACATTAGTTATATAGTGCAGAACGAACCTTTTTATTCTCAGCTTGCTATGGGTACTTCCTTGCTGTACTTTCACTTCTGAGTGGAAAGTGGAGACGCACTGACATGTCAGCATTGGCCAATCTCAGCTTTGTTGACTGATATCAGTACGTTGGTAGTGTTACGTGGCATTTTTAAAATGATATTTATCTGTTGCGTCTTATTGATTTAGTAAATTTTCAAAGATATCGTGATGAAAAGCTGAACCTAAAACTGTGGGGTTTTTTATATAATGAAGGTTTCTTTGTCTATATTGGAACAAAAGGGGGATAAACAACAAGAATAACAAAGCATGCAAAAAGTCAAAAAATCTTACCTGCCAAATTGTTATTTTAAACACGAACGTCAGCCCAGAAATTCACATCCCGAGAGGAAATATTTAACACTTGGCTGTTTTTAGTGTTTGTGGGTGTGTTGGATGTTTACTTGTCCTGAGGTATGTGTTTGCAAAAGGAAATGAGAATAAATGTTGATGTATGTGCATATGTAGACAAACAGGTGTGTGTGTGTGTGCGGCCTCAAGCGTATTTATCTTTTCTTGAACTGCACAGTTTGTATTCGCTCTGGTTTGTCCGTGCAGCACTGGTGCTGGTTTCAACTTTGCTCCATTTGAAGTATTCCTCCTAACTGATCAGTCAACAGCACCATTAGTCAACTTAATGTTCACTGCACACCTTTGAGAGGTAATGTATGATGTTTAGAGGGAACGTGTAGCAGTAAATGTAGCTTTTCAAAGGGAACTGAGTTAAAGTAGGAGATGGCTTTAAGAGTCCTGGAGGCCCCGTTATTAAGATCTTTCATGTGATCCTTCATTTCCTATCAGTTCTCTACTTTGGACAGAAAGAATGAAAGAAGAAAGAAAGAAATTTCTTTGAATTTTAAAGAAATGGGAAAACTAAGAAGAGTAGAAGTCATGCAAGAAGACAGAATTATCAGTCATCTTCTAAAAGGAGATGCAGACCGCAATGTTGAAGCAGTAATCAGTGCAGACTGTACTCACAGGAATACCCAATCCTGGAATAAAACTTAGTGGTACACAGGTTTTCTGTTTCTTGTTATAAAGACAATCTCTGTCTATTTGTGTGTGTCAGTGTGCGTTTCTCTGAAAGGAAGTGTGGGGGAGGTCTGAGAATCTCGGGGCATTTCTCGTTTCTGCAGATATCTGGAAGTGCACACACTCTAAAAAAAACAAACAATGAACTTCGAAAAAGAACTGCCGTTAAATTTGAATAAATGTCTTAAAGTAAGTACATGTTAGATACTTCAAGGCTTTGTTTAGAGCAGCAGCTGGCCTGAGCATTGCATTAATTGAATGGAAGCAGCCCACAAATGCGTTGGAGCTGGAAGATGTTCAGATGAAACAAAGAAGGGCTGCTTGGAAACAATCATATGATTCTGGATCAACTTTTGCTGCAGTGTTGTGTTAAAAATAAAATAAAGGACGTGCAGAGATAAAAGTCCAGTGTTGTAAAATCAAGTTTGTAGTACTTTGCATCTGATAATCCTTTAAAAACAGCTTGTTTTTGTCTAAATTCCCACTAATATCATCTAAAAGCTGGTTTAGTTTTTGTAACTTCACCAAGCAACACTTGGATCATCGTGACTCTGCAGTGCTGTTCAGACACGCCTCAAATGTAAATATTAATTTTAACAATTACACTTGAGCTTTACTTTCACGGTCCAGATACCAAATCTAACAACGCATTGTTTCTTATGTGAAGCAGAGTCATTCTTAATCCTATTAACAGCATCCATACTTTTCCTATCAGTACAACTCACAATGTCTACTGTGGAAAAGGCTTGTTGTCCAAAAGTCTGTGGTTTTATTTGTGCGATTCATCATGTGGAGACTACAGAGGACCTCAAAAGGCACACAACACTTGGTGAGACATCAGGGAGGCAGTGTGAGGGAAATAAACTCGCATTTTTCTTCTGATGTGGTCAGATGTGGTAGGTGTAGCGTGCTTTAAGTGTGCTGAGGGCTAAATTCTATTCCTTGAAGATTTGCTGACTGTGTGAAATGATGTCCATACTCAGGGAAAAAATGATTGTCACAAAGATAGAAGAACAAGAATGAACACACACACATACACAGTGAGAAGTAAAGTCTTCCTGTTATTCATTGCTCTGCAAACTCAAGTCAGCATTTAAGCAGGATTTTACTCCAACTTCCTTCTTTAACCTTCCCGTTCTCATCTGTCGGGAAGCGGCAAGCACAAGCGGCCCAGATATACCACTTGTGTGTGTGTGTGTGTGTGTGTGTGTGTGTGTGAGAGAGAGAGAGAGAGAGCAGTGAAACAGAAGAAATGTAAGTTCAGATCTCAACTGGACTCACTTCCCGTCTGTGGCTTTGTTTGCCTTCAGCCTGCAGTTTCCTCCATGTTCAGTAGACTCACCCCACCAACACATCCTTGTAAGGACCCTCAGTAGTGTAATGCATTTCCTAGCCCGGTGGTAAGCAGATAGAAGTCTGTAGGCAATGTTTGGCCTTCTGTCAAAAATATTAGGCCCCACTTTTTCATTTATTTATTTTGTAAAAAGCTCAACTTTCAGTTTTTATACTGTGCGTCTAAATGTTTGCATATTGTCTCAGATATTCAACAGTAGTTGCAAATGTAGAAGTTGGTTGCCTGATATTGTACTCTTTAACCAGTTTGTGTGTTGTATTGTATTGTACGTGTCACTATGTATTGACACGTACTCAAATATACATCTTCACTTTATAAAAGCCCCACCAGTGAAATGGGGAGACCGCAGCTTACATATTGAGGTTTTGCAGACCACTAATCACTTGGTGACGATGCAGGTCAAGTGAATAAGGTCGCAGTCACACACTCCTAGAGATCGATCTATGAACATCTGCCAACCACTGCTTGTTAGGGAAAAATGAGTATTTCCCAACCAGTTGCGAGTGGCTGCTGCAGGTTCACCTTCAAATTAAGAGCTGCACCTTTTGGTGGCTCCAGTGCTGATTGCGCAACTTTTACTTTGAAGGAGAACCTTCTCATTTTTGGTATGCATTGCACTTTTTCAAGTTCTACTACAGCTGACTTAGTACTTAGTGAATTTTTGCGGGCAAACATGAAAAGCTACAGGAAGCCACGGCAATCCGCCAGCAGCCAAAGCAGACACTAGAGCCAGAAACCTCCAGGAAACACTGCCAACCAGTCAGGGAATACACATTTTTCCATAGCAACATGTGATTATATCGCATCCATTATGACAAACAGCTGTTTGGTTACAAGAGAAATCTCAATAAACAAATGACAATTTGCATCTCAGTCGCAAATATAGAGTAATATTATAGCAGTATAGTATTAAATTAGCTATTTTTAATAGCTAGCAAGTAAAGGCTAAAACTACCAAAGAGGTTTCAAATATTCCCTTTTGTGACAAGTAAATAAATCAAAGACCAGACTAAATTCTCACAAAGACGTCTATGCAGTAACAATAAAGCGTCTTAGCAGCTTTTCATCACCGTGGTTATGTACACCCAGAGCTGAATCCGTGTTATTGAAACTGTGGTCAAACCTAAATGTGACTAAGGCGTGGTGAAATAATCCCAAGCAAAGTCCACAGAGAGAATAACATTCATGTGTGTATAATCTGAGTCTGCTCTCGTCTTTCAGGTCAGTCAGCGTGGATCTGGAGCCCCTCCCTTCCCCGCCTGACACTTCTGCCCCAGCCAATCACAGAGGGAGCTCAGAGCCAGAAAGTCAGAGTCAGCGTGAGTACTGGGATGAGGGGACGTTACCTCGGCGACACATCCTCTGATAATCAGAGTGTTGCTGTGTATTTCAGTTCAAAACTGTTATTTTTATATTTCTGAGGTTTTGTTTTATCCCGTCCGTTCACATGTGGGGATCCAGAGATAAAGTAACAGCACGAGAGGAAGTGCAAACATTTATTTTATTTCTGTTTTGCTCTCCTTTAGCTCTGCTTGTAGTCTCTACAACAACATACTCCCGTTAGTCTGCTATAAGCGCTCCTCTGTCTTAAACTGCATGGTCACCGGGTTTCTGGTGTGTTTTTAGAGCTTATTTGCTCTCTTCAGCAGCTCAAAGATAAAAACAGACAAGCAGGATGGCTAAACACAGTGAACACTGAACCATTACAGTTTACACAGTGTTGATTATTTCAGCCAGTTTTGCACATTCGGACAGAAACAAACATGTTCGCCGTCTTTGTTCATCCCTACAGCTCCTGTCACCTTCACCCTGCCAGAGCAGGCAATCCAGAAGACAGATCACTTCCTGTTCTCCTACCCCTGGTTCCACGGACCCATCTCTCGCGTCAAGGCGGCCCACCTGGTTCAGAGCTCCGGGCCAGAGGGACATGGGGTGTTTCTGGTCCGACAGAGTGAGACACGCAGGGGCGACTACGTCCTCACCTTCAACTACCAGGGAAAAGCAAAGGTACGGATCAGTATGTGGGTACAGCTGCAGTTGAGGACTGTCTTTTGAAACCCAAATTGGGTTTTTTTTCCATCTGGAAACATGAAAATTGTGCATACACAGGAAGTATTACACAAGCATAGATAAAGGAGTGTGAACACTGAGCACTGTGGTTAGGAAAAGAATTCAATTCAGCCAACGTGAAACGTCTGTTTCCTCAACCTTTTTTCCCTTTCCTCTCTGCAGCACCTGCGCCTCTCTTTGACAGAATGGGGTCAGTGCAGGGTGCAGCACCTGCGCTTCCCATCTGTTATGGACATGCTCAGTCATTTCAGACTCTTCCCTATCCCACTGGAGTGTGGAGCCGCCGGTGCTGTCACTCTGTCCCGCTTCGTAGTGGCGGGCTCCACCCCGCCTTCACAGGGTGAGACTCGTGGATTTGGACCTCATTCAAATAATGATGTGTACCAACGGTGTTATCACTGAATTAGTAGTGTGATGCAAACACGTGTAAGGGCAGTACACCCGTACTTATACAAATAAAAGAAGCAGCTTCTCCAGTGGTTCGTGGTTCTGCTCCACTGCGGTTTGTAGTACCTCCGCGAATCAGTGCACATCTGAAATTCAGACTGAATAAAGAGGTTTTTAGTTTTTATATAATCAACTTCTACAGCTCATGTTTACTGATTTATTTCCTCTTGTTTCCCTCAGGTCAGCTCTCAGGCGCTTTCCTCGTCCCGTTCTCCCTCCATCGCTGGAGCTCTGAGCCCAGCTTGGCTCACTGCAGCCTGGCTCGCAGCTCCAGCCAGCCCCCTTCCTCCTGCTCCACCAACACCACGGCCAGCACCAGCTTTTCCACTTCCAGCTCCTTTTCCCAGTCTGGAATCCATTCTTTTACCCGCACCGGCATGGTCCCTGAGCCCACGCTGTCAGCCCCGCCTCCACTCCGCCGGAGTGAGTCAGTGGGAAGGAGGAACCTGCTACGCCACCCCAGCACCCACGCTCCCATCATCCCTCAGCGGGACTCAGACTATGAGCTGGAACCTGACCGCGGTCGCAAGCGGGCAATAGACAACCAGTACATGTTGCTCTGACCCCGCTGAGTGGAACACCTGCAACACCTCTAAACGACAGCAGACACCTGTGAAGCTGACACACTCAGACACACACAAACACACTTGTGTTCGCTTGTCGTTCCCTCCCACAGGTATATAACCTGATTGCAGCAGACTCATGAACTTGAGTGAAGAAGTCTTTGTCTGATGAATGCATACCACTGTGTATGTGGAAACACACAAACACTGGCTTTGTGCGTGTGTGTGTGTTTACCAGTGTCAGACCCTGACATCCTCCACCCAGACTGTCCACAGTGAATGTATTTTCGGAGCTTTATAACAGTGCTGATTATTAATGTTGAGGTTCTCTGAGAGTGGGAGAGTCAAATGACTATTGACCTAAAGCCCAGGCAAAAAATAGTTTTCTATATTTCTATTCTGGTCATTTTTATAGAGGTGCACTTGTTTTCATTTCTTTGGCACTTAACCTGAACTGATGGGAAGGCACTCCCTGCAAAATTGGTTAATTTAAAATATTTAAAAGACATTTACTCTCCACACAAAGTTTCCAGTGTGGAGCAAACTCCCACCTTTCTTTCTTTTTTTTGTACACAGACAAAGAGCGCTCATTTTAGAGCATTATTACATTAGATATTCTCCCACTTGTGCTTTATTATGTATTGAAGTATACCTTCAGTGCACTTTGAAAGCAATGTGTATTATTTTCTATGCACAGATTCTTTTGTAAAAAAATAATAATAATTTTTATTTTTTTTACAGTGAAAAAGGGGAAACTTTTGTTACATTTTGCTAAAAATGGATTGAGCACCGCTTCCAGTCCTTCAAACTTACAGAGAAGAACGGATTCAGAATTAGATTTTCATCACCGCTCTTTCATTTTTAACCCAAATCTAAGTTTGAGTTGTGCATCATTGGATGTGACCGTTGTAGTTTATGTGAGAATAAAGCAAGTGTGTGGTGTTATGTTGAATTTTCATCACCTAAGGCAGTAATACTCAACTTATGGGCTAAATCAGGGTCACTTTGAATGTCAGCTGGACTATCTACCCTTTCAGATTTACTAAATAAAAAGGATAGACGAGGTTCCGGCTCTTTAATTGTACCCAAAGCAGCTGCAGCTACAATCCAGCTGCTGAATGCCATAAAAGATATTATTTACTTGTAATATAGTCAGGTATTTTAAAAATAAACTATTTTACAGGAGAGTAAATTATTACTGTTAAGTTTATCTGATAAATATTGTTTATTAACTGGCTCGTGGCATCCGATCACTTTTCAAAGGGACACCAGGTCAAAGCAAGTTGAGTATCTCTGATGCAAGGTACAAAAAAACAACAACAAAGCACCACAGAAATCATCTCTGCCACAAAATCAGAGAAGCTGGAGTGATAAAGTATCAAGAGAATTTGAATATGTTGCCATCCTGCAGCCCTGAACGGTGGGTTTAGATGGTCTGTGGATATTAGTACAAGCACTTTTTAAGAGTTTGAAGTTTCAACTGAATTAACGACACAAAATTGTACTTCTGCTCTGGTTTATATGCTATAAGATGTGACGTGTAAACTTTTTCCTCCATTGTCACAGGTTTACAGGCATTTAAGAGCTCATAAAACAACCTTTAACAGCAATAACTCTGAGTCATTGTTTTCTGGATCGGTCTCGCTCATAGTTGAGGAGCAATTTTATCCCACTCTTCTTTTGCGGGCACTCATTGTGCACACCTCTGTTCAGGACCCACTGCAGTATTTCAGGCTGCTGTGGTTGGGATCGTCATCCTGTTGCATGACCCAGTTTCAGTCAAGCTTTAGCTTTCACACAGATGGCCTTACATTTGGCTCTAGAATACTTTGGTATATGAAGGAGTTCCCGGTCGACTCAGTCGATGCTTGAACGTTGGTGTGACAGCTTTGTGCAGGTATGCTGAGAAGAGGCCGTCTCCTTCCAAACAATTCATACTTGTTCTGTCATGGACTTTAACATTAAGACATGTTAAATGTGCTATGGAGGTGCTCACACTTGCAGATGATCAATTAAGTGCATTTAATTTGCAGCACTTGGTTGCTTCTTACTTTCTTAATTACTATGGAAACAATAAGGGTCTTCTTAGTTTATCTGCATAGAGTAATGGGTGATTTAAGCGGTCTCTTTATGTTTTTTCAGCAATACCTTCACTGCATTTTACTGATTTTGTGGCATAGAACGATTTACCAAAATAAGACTTGGCACTCCAATGTGAATTTTGCACTCGTATGTCAAAAAAACAAAGACATAAACTTGAATGGCTTCACTCCAAAGAGCACAACGGGGGGAAACTTTATGTGCAGACCAAAACAAAGTAGGAATTGAGTCAAAGTCGGGCATTTAACACAAGTCTAATTGATTTATCCTTCACGTTGTCTGGAGTCTCAACTTTTTTCCAATCAGTTTTGCATTGGGCTGTTAATCTAGCATTAAACCCTTAATGCTCTGGAAAAACTGAGGTGGCTCAGTTAATATTAACATGTGCTTTCCTGATTTGGGGGAGGAGCGTCATGTTCTTATCTGTATTTTTTTTACACTCACAGCATTAATTATTTTTTAGTATTTTCTGTGCAACTTCACCACAGCAGCTAAAAACCAAGGAATGGCTGTGAAGTTAATGTCTTTTTTTTTTTTTTTTACACTATATGTTATTTGTAATAGAATTTGTATGTTTATATCATAGAGAAAGTTTGGTTTCAATCAGCAAAGCTTTGAAAGTGTCCAAACATGGCATGAGATGTTAGACACCAGTGATCGGACGCTGTTCCTCTGTCCTCCAGCTTCGTGTTTTTGTGCACTTAAACTGGATTTAATCGATAACATAAGGTGCCTTGTGAGTTTGTCATCATAGCTTTCGTAAGGCTTATCCCACCAGTTGAAAGTGCACCGACTATGCCAGGTGTCAACTCAGGTGTAAATTTTATTGCTGTGAGCTGATTTAAAAAAAATTCTCATTCCACCATGTTGAGTTTCTTCAAAGGGCGTCTAAAGAGCTGATTTTTACCCCAGACTTTATGGTGTTCTCGTTTTTCAAACGCCAAACATGAAATGTCATGTTTTCTGTAATTTTTACTTTATTTTTATTTTAATAATTGAAGCTTCATTGCCACTAGCAGCAGGATCTTTTGGGGAATGGTGTTGTAGGACTTGTCTGTCTTCTAACCTTGCTTTAACACTAACTTTAGCAGATGATTTTAGGTTTACTTGCAGTAAATCTGTGCTTAATATATGGTTTAGATATGATTCTGTTTGTCTCTCTGTCATCTTAATTATTGCAGTTTGCTGGGGAGGTTTCTTTCCTTTTTTTAAAATAAGAGAAAAAGAAAAATGCATAAATGCAACTTGACTCCCTCCTTGTCACGATCAGAGCGAGATCGTCGTCATTACTCCTCTAATAACAAGTCAGCTTTGTCTACCGAAGGAATATTTGTTACAATGGTTGTGTAGTTCTCTTTAATGTAATCATCATGATAAAGACTGACATCTTTCAAGGGGAACAAAAACAAGGATGTTTTTGGCAAAAGTACGGTTGGTCTTCCTAACTTTTATGTTGCTCAAAGTCAAAACAAATCACCATCTCTATCAACACCTCTGTTTCTCTTCTGCTAAACGAAAGCAACGGTAACAGTAACTATTTTTATAAAACACCAGTCCCTTCTCTTTGCTGATTTCCCTTTAAGGGAGAATGACTGTGCCTTTTGCCAGAAAGCTGCTGTTACTTTTCCCCTTTTTTGTTGTTGTTGTTTTTTTTTTTCCTCTCCAGAGCTCAGGGTGTGATTGTGTAGTGCAATATCTGAGAGACGCCCCGTGCTTCACACCGTCATGTTTGTAGCTAGGGAGCGATCAGAAGCTTGGATGGATGGCTTTCGGTGTTTGCACCTGGTCATAGATTGAAGTAAAAAATAGTCGATGACTGCCCAAGATCCTGGGAAAACATGCTATGTTAGAAAAAAATAAACAGGGCTACCGCGTATTTCTGTTGCTTCATGGCTGATATTTGCAGGAATCGAGATAATGCAAGAGAAAATCCCCATGTACCTCAGGGGTCTTTTAATCTTTAACATCTACTCCAGAAACGCCCCCACTCACCCCCCAAATCCATGTTTTATTTTTTTAATGTCCAGTAGATGAATGTAATGTGTTCTCAATACTGTTCATCCTGTTTTTTTTTAACTCACCACTGTAAACATTCCAGTTTAACTCATCCCTTCTACAGCCAATGAAAACCACCCTTGAAAATCTGTCATTGTGTTTGCATCCCTTTGAGCATCTAAATTATATTAAATATATATCAACTGTATATTTGACCCATTTTTTTAAAATAAACCCAACCAAAAAAAACAAAATGCTGTGGTTAGTTTGTGTGTCTGATGTTTGTCTTTGTTCATCACAAAGAACAAAGTTGGTAAATGCGACATATCCAGTTACATGGAATGTGAACAGTGATGGCATTTCTCTGTTTAACAGCTGTAAGATACAGAGATTAGTCACTACACTTACCTGACACTTTGTTGGGTACATCTGTTCACATGGCAACAACCAAGTGCATTTAGACACGATCACGATGACCTGTTAAAACTCCAAATGAGAAGCAGAAGAAACGTGATTTATGTGACGTGGTGTGGTTGTTTGTGCCAGGTATTTTCTGGGATTTTCCCACATAACCATCTTAGTGCAGCAGATAACTTAAGATTACAGGGAAATGGTTCACAGATGGATGCCCAAAATTGGTACATACATTCTTTTATAATCACTTTCTTGATAAAACTCAAGATGGTAGTCATTTTCATGATGGTTGTTGACAAAGGCAAAAAAGTATATTTTGTTAGATAAGTAGATCTGAGTTTTCTGTGATCTACTTTAACCCAGTAATTTATAAAGCACTTATTAGCTCCTACCTTGCACTGTGAACTCCATCCCCTGAGATTTTTTCATTGTTTATGCACACATGCAAACCCACATGGATACATTATGGGTTATTCACAGTTCACAACAGGATTTTTATTTTATTTTACTTTACATTAAACAAAGAAATACCCAATATTATGAAAAATTAGTTTAACACTTGCACACTTAGGTCGTGCATTTTCCTTCCTCAAAATCAAATCCAGTCATTTTATTGCCAAAATTGCTCTCAAAGTGTGAAATGGACAACTTTTTCCATTTACTATTCAACGCACAGTACAGTGGAAAACTCTTGAGTCATCACTCATTTCTTAACATTTTCCTTCAAAGGAGTTCTTCTTTGGACACTAGCTATGTTTTCACTTACTTTCAGTCCAGTCTTTGTACCTCACCATTTCATAGGGATGGATTTTGTTGCTTAAGTCACTTAAAAGTGACTTATGAATTTGTGTTTACACTCTTGTACAAAACAGATAAAATTTTGAGTTGGTTCTTAGGTTATCTTTAGGCACAGACTGTCACAAAAACACACAATTTGTTCTCATTTGTTTACTTGAATCAATGAAAAATGGTAATGAAAATGCAGTTCGACACCCATTTTCAAAGCAAATACAAATGTGGGGTGGCTCAAGACTTTTGCACAGTACTGTACCCTACTACTGGAATGCCATGTAAAGACCTGAAGCTTTGTAAATCTAACGTCCACTTGCCATGCTCTGTGTCATCAGCGTTCTTGAATAAATACAGTTAGCATTCAGAGATAAAAAGCTAGAACACAGAACGCAACAGTACAAACCAACCACAGGAAGTAGTTCAGTTTTTAAAACTTTTTTATTGTTTTTAAATTTTTTTGCTCATTTTTTAAATTATTTATATTATCTACAAAGTAAAAGTTTTAACTTAAAAGTTACATAAGGGTCGGGTGAGAAGTGGGATCTGATCACCTCAGCCGTTATAATTTCATAAATAACACTTTCTCCTGTCCTCTCGGCTGCCAACATGAGTTTATTTCACAGAAAGTTTCTCGTCATGTTTCGTTTTTAGTTTGGTTAGAAACGTGTCGTGTAGTCTGGAAACAAATGCAGCACATAGCAGCAGCAATAAACAGTAGGATTAATACTGTCTAAAGGTTGGAAGATTCTTTTCATAACAAGGTGCGGACAAAAATTACGAGTTCCAGTTGAATTTTCTTCTTCACACTCGCTGATTGTTTACTCTCTTTCACTTCTTACTTGGCAAGCTGACTTAAGTTGCAATTTGGGACCCCTGAAAGTGTGTGTAGATGTAGGTATAACTATCTGTGCTTGCAGATCTGTGTGTGTGTGTGTGTGTGTGTGTGTGTGTGTGTGTGTGTGTGTGTGTGTGTGTGTGTGTGAGAGGGGGGCCTGAATAGGAGCAGTCTTGTCTGTTAAAACTCTAGCTCGTTAAAACATGTCACTGCATCAACCTGTTAACATTCTCTTATTGCCTGGTCAGGGAGGGAGGAGGGAGGGAAGAGAAAAGCTGATGTGAAGCATGTCTGGT